>NC_136261.1:406998565-407326065 GCF_964187855.1 Myxine glutinosa | reverse complement strand
CGTTTGCACAACTCGGGGCTAACGGGATAGATGACGGGACCGACATCGCAGGGTTCCCGCCACCGATAGGACCGGATGGGTTATACCCCTCACTGGTAGGCTGTAATGGGAAAGGGACCTCACAAACTACCCCATTGGAATGTCAGGAAATAGAGGGAAGGAAAACATTGTGCCCCGTACAAGTTATCGGAGTTGACGCAGCAGGTCATGGGGTTCGAGAAAGGGTACCATGGAAAGAATCCTCTTTAACTGTAATGCGGGAAAGGATTCAACATTTGCTTATTGAGGATCCACGGCAGATAGTGCCGACCATGTCGAATTGGGTTTTAGATGGCGAGTGCGACTATCGAGACATAACCCATATGGGAGTATCCGTGCTCCCACCCAAAGTATGGGAAAGGGCTAGACTAAGAGCACACTGGCCGCACGACGATCCAAGGGCAGCAGGAGCGGCCCAGATAACACTAGTGCAATGGGAGGAACTGAAGGTCCGGCTGCAAGATGCCATCGCGCTGGCGCTGTTGCCAGCAGGGGGTCCGGATTGGGGAAAAATCGGGGCCATAAAACAAAAACCAGGAGAACCAATTGGAGAGTACCGAGAAAGGTTGGAAAAGGCCATCGCGCGCTGGGGAGGACTGGGTCCGATGCAGCTGGGAGGGCTACCCCAACCATTGGTAAATCAATATCTAATCGAGGGGCTTCGGCCGGTATTAAAGAAACAGGTACAGTCCGTCCTCTTCGGTTGGAAGGGAATGACAACCAACGAATTATGCGACAAACTGGAACAATGCCCGGGCTCCTCCCTAGAGGAGAAGAAGGATATTAAGGAGGAAATATTGCAAATGTTTGTCCAAGAGAAACGGGCTCAATTTAATCAAAATAAAAAGGGGGATCAGAGTCAGAACTACATACGCGAACAGTGCCAGAAGTGGGGACCTGTTCGAGGTTTAGAGGAACATAGGAGGAGTTGTTGGCCTTCTTTCTATAGGGGCCAATTCCCCAACGGAGAGTGGATCCACAACGAAAATGAAAACTGCGACGGTTGTACTGAGGAAGACTTTGGACTAATTAATATGGACGAGGTAAAACAACAATGGACAATACCACCCCCTCTTCCCCCCCCCCCCTCCTCAAAACCCTCAAACTTGGACTGTGCAAGGGCCCCCTCCCCAAAATTGGTATCCACCAAGACCCCTTCTCCAAACCCCTGGACCACCCCCCAATAGTGGGATGCAGAATGGACCAAGGGGGAACTGGGCCCCGCCTCGGGGTCCGCCGCAATGGCAACCTGTAAACCCGTCACAGTGGGGGCCGCCAGAACGCCGGCAGGGCGGGAGAGGCGCTGTAGAGGGACGACCTATGCCCTCCGCACCACCGGTTCCGCAGGAACCGTGCCATTATTGCAAGCAGATGGGACACTGGATACGTGATTGCCCAAAGGCTCGTAAGGGGTTTCAGCCCCAATACAATAGAGGGGCCTATTGACGGGACGTTGGCGGGTCGCCCAAGGAGTGTCCTCTCTTGACCATGACACCGGCAGAGGAACCGACCTTGATGTTGGACGTGGAGGGAAGACAATTAAAATTTCTCGTAGATACGGGTGCGACTCGCAGCACAATTAACAAGGGGCAGTTGCCCTCTTTGCGCCCCACGGCGAGGAACGTTCAAATACTGGGTGTTTCGGGCTTACCCCAAGCGCTTCCTGTTTCGGAGGAAGTGCGAGTAACATGCGGCCCGCTGGAGGCTAAACATGCGTTCTTGATGACCACTACCGCCCCGACAAATTTGTTGGGACGGGATTTGTTGTGCCGATTGGGCTGTCAAATCTCATGTACAGAGGAGGGAGTTTTCGTAGACGTCGCGGAATCTAAACGCGACTTGGTAATGATGGCATTGTCTCGGCCCGGCCCCACCGTGTATTGGTGGCGCATGGATGAATGGGCTCTGGCTACCTGGACGCATATCATAGATAATGTGTGTTTGGACAGTGCAGTTCTGCGAGATTGGCTACAACTGCACCAAATTTCGATAAAAAACGTAAAGGATAATCCACCCCATTGCACTGCGTACTATGATGCAACGGGCGAGGACGAGAATTATCGAGAGAAGGTTAAGGAGAAGTTGGGCGAGCGCACGCCTCTACACTTATCACGGATATGGATCGGCCATGAGGGAATAGGAATCGAGGCAGTCCTAACCTCGAGTCAGCGGGCGTTGACCCAATACCCCGAAGGAACGGCCGCCCATGTTACCCTCACTACTGCCAAGGGGTGGCCGCCGGAAAGTGTAGGTTGGATGGTGGGGCGGTTACGAGAAGTTCCCTTACAAGGTTATCGGAGTAAGAGAGGCCGCTGGACTTTGAAACGGCTCCAAAATGGCGAAGGGTTCTCAATTGACTTCAAGACACAACGGAGGGATGGAGTGTTCGAAGCAACAGAGTTGCCTCCTAAGGGCACTTATGCCATGAGGGCAGTGCTAACGGACCCGGGTGAGTCAGATTACCTCCTAGCGGAGGTGCCAGACAATTTATGGCCTAAAAGCGACGGTGAGGTTGGACGGATGCGAGACGCCAAACCTCTAGTGATAGCAGTGCAGCCGGGGATGCGCTTGCCAAATGTAAAACAGTATAAGCTACGACCTGAGGCCGACGTAGGCATAGCACCAGTAATTCAATCCCTAGTGGAACAGAAAATTATCGTAGAAACTAACAGCCCATGTAATACACCAATTTTGCCAGTGAAAAAGCCGTCGAAGGACAAATGGAGGTTTGCACAGGATTTAAGGGAGGTGAACAAGGTGATACAGGGCATACACCCACTAGTTCCAAACGGAGAAACCCTCATGATGTCCATCCCGCCGGACGCAACATACTTCACAGTTATCGACCTTTGTTCTGCGTTTTTCTCTGTGCCCATCGCGCCTGAGTCACAATACTTGTTCGCTTTCACCCATAGGGGGCGCCAGTATACTTGGACAGTACTACCTCAGGGGTTTTCAGATAGCCCCACTCTGTTTTCCCGGGCGCTACACCGCGACCTGGCGGATGTGGAATTGAAGGGAGGGTCAGTGTTACTGCAATACGTTGACGATTTGTTGATTTGCTCCCCTTCAAAGGAGGCGTGCGAAATGGATTCCTTGGCCCTATTAAAGGCCTTGGCGGCCAAAGGCCACAAAGTAGGCAGACCAAAACTTCAGTTTGTGCGGCAGGTTGTAACTTACTTGGGACACGCCATTTCGCACGGAAAACGAGAATTGGATGCTGGACGGGTGACCGCTATTATGGAGCTGCCTCGCCCTCGCTCGCAACGGCAACTGCTGCGCTTCCTAGGTATGACGGGATATTGCCGCACTTGGATACTTGATTTTGCGCTGCTGGCTAAGCCATTATACGAGGCGACCAGATCAACCGCCTCGGACGAATTGGTATGGACGGAGGAATTGAGGCGATGTTTTGACGGGCTGAAAAAGGCGTTGGTCACGGCACCGTCATTAGGACTCCCGGATTATGCGAAACCATTTACCCTTTACACTCACGCCGTGGGGGGTTTCGCCCAGTCAGTTTTGACACAGACCCATGGGGATAAGGAGCGGCCGGTGGCCTACTTCAGTAAAAGGTTAGACCCGGTCGAACGAGGGTTTCCGGTGTGCCTGCAAGCCGTGGCAGCGGCCAGGTACGCAGTAGAAAGAACAGCGGACATCGTTATGGGACACCCAGTAACGCTACGGGTACCGCATTGCGTCACTTCGCTGTTGTTACAGCGAAGCACACAGCATTTGTCTAACACTAGATTAATGCAATACGAATCCACACTGATCACTGCAGCCAACATCACAATCGAACGTTGCACGACACTCAATCCAGCCTCACTGATGCCCACCCCAGAGGAGGGCGAACCCCATGTGTGCGCCGACGTTGTGCAGCTAGTCTCCACGGTGCGATCGGATTTAAAGGACAATCCCTTAGAATACCCCGACTGTACATATTATGTCGATGGATCAGCTAGGCGCGCATGGGACGGGTCCCTGTTGTCCGGGTACGCTGTGTGCTCGGATAGCGAAACGGTGGAAAGCGGGCGTCTTCCACCTACATTTTCCGCACAGCAGGCGGAGCTGTGCGCCTTGACTAGAGCGTGCAGCTTGGCGGAAGGCCTTGCCGTCAACATTTACACAGATTCGGCCTACGCTCACGGCGTAGTCCACGATAAAGGAGCCATCTGGAAGATGAGAGGGTTTCTCATATCTGCCGGTTCAGTAATAAAGAATGGCGCGTTGGTAGAAGGGCTCCTCCGAAGTATTTTACTTCCCCGCGCTATCGCGGTAATTAAATGTCGTGGCCACCAAAGGGCGGACACTGACGTTGCCCGGGGCAATGCAAGGGCGGACGAGGCGGCAGGAAAGGCCGCCAACCAACAGATAGAACGCAATATGCCGATGGTGACACGAGCAAAGGCGACATCCGCACAGATTGCTGACATACCGACTGTGGGACCACCCGCCACACCAACTAAGGACGATATCATAAATTTGCAGAATGCTGCACCGACGGCCGAACACGAGGACTGGCTCAAGAGAGGGGCGATACGCCTCGGGCCAGGAGAAATATGGACCCTTGACGAGAAACCTATAGCACCCCAGGCCTTACTGCCTTGGCTGGCACGCATGGCTCATCAGAATGGTCATGTGTGCCAGAGGGGGGTGATGGGACAGATAAACTACACTTGGGCAGCGCCAGGACTGTCGCGGATTGTATCCGAAGTGTGCCGATCGTGCGTGGTCTGCCAGCAACACAATAGAGGGGCGCCGCCGAGACATGCACATGATGGGGGACGGCCCCCGCCTAGTGGGCCGTTCGCAACTATCGAGTTCGATTTTACAGAATTGGAACCGAGCATGTCGTTTCGCTATGTGTTGGTAATCGTAGATACGTTCACCAAATGGGTCGAAGCTTACCCATGCGTCAAGTCCGATGCCCCGACAGTAGCGAAGCGCCTCGTAAGGGATTTTATGTGCAGATTTGGCATCCCCCAGATAATTTCGTCAGATCAAGGGGGTCATTTCACGGCGCAGGTGGTCAAGGGCATCCTGAAGGCGTTGGGCGTTAAACAGTCCTTCCATTGCGTTTACCACCCACAGTCATCGGGACTTGTGGAACGAACGAATAAGACTTTAAAGAATAAACTAGCGAAACTTTGCGCAGACACAGGCTTGAGGTGGCCAGAGGCTCTCCCGCTTGCGTTGATGAGCATCCGTTCCACCCCGGGTCGCACTACGGGCCTTTCCCCCCACGAAATATTAATGGGACGACCTATGAGCTTGCCCGTTTCAGCACCAACAGACATGTCCACCCTTGCTTTGCCAGTAATGGATGACATGCTTTTGAGATTTTGCATAGGCTTGTCCAATGTGGCACGCAGCATCCATGCTCGAGTACGAGAGGCGCTGCCTGAACCAATAGGCCACGCCATCCACGACTTCCAGGCCACGGTGGAAGGGACCATTCCAGGTGCTACTGGTCACACCGACGGCAGTCTTCTGCGAGGGTAAACCTTCGTGGATCCACGCCACCCATTGTAAGTTGTCCATTCCCGCACCACAAGTCACACAAGACACCGCACCTCACACTGCTGAAGACAATGCACCGTCTAGGGCACCACAGTCTCCTAAGGGCGGCGATGACGGTCATGATGATGGGAATGCTGGGGAACTGCCGAAAACCCCCTGCCCAAGATAGGCTCTTGAACTTTGAATTATCGAGAAAGGACCTCCCCAAGTACCCAGGACCCGACAACTATTCAGCATTTCCCCTCTACCCCGTCAAGTATATAACGGCTCGTTGGGGAGACAAAATAGCGGTGAATTGCTGTAACTTGGAAACGAGCTTTAAGTGGTTATCTGTAAGATGGGTGGAAGCTATAGTGCAACACAATAAGACACCACAGGCACGCATGACCAGACCACGCCTAGTCCTGACTAAGGTTAGGAAAGTGGAAAATGGAACATATGGGGACATAAGCAGCCGATATGCCCCAGGATATCGATGGGGCAAGGGCATTGAGAATACTACCCTCATGTTGCATTATACCCCCATTGGCCCGGATACAACAATGATACTTGAATGTGGAATATGGCCCCCTCACACGATAATCCCAAATGGAACTGCACCCTACTTACGACCTAGTTGCGCCGCTTACGTCATTAAAACTCCGCCTGCCCAGGAAGTAAGAAGGAAGCCAGAGGAGAACACATACTGGAAGGTCGCACGGCATATGGCCACATTACAGAATAGGACACGGTGTTGGATGTGTATGCACCTTCCCCGCACCAGCACAGCAGGAATACCAATGGTAGTGTTACCCCTATCACTTAATGATTTGTGCTCGAAGCCACTAGACACCAAATGCCTTAGTACAACCCTGACAAGCCAAGGTTCTGACGGAACCGCGTGTAAACGAGTTTTCCAGTACTCGCCCCCCATCCAGCCCCGACACTTTGAGGAACGTCCGGCGCCGGTTTGGGTTAAGCCGGCTAAGGGGGCCCTCTGCTTAGAAGGAAAGGGCCAAATAACGGTAGGCAAATCTGTGTGTAGAGATACCCTCCTCGCGGACCCTGGGGAAGGGAAACACATGCTGTTAGTAAATGTTACAAGTTCGCCCTTACATAACCTCACACACCTCCAGTTGGCATGGGAAGGGGAAAATGGAACAAACGCTATCGCAGACCTTCGCACTTGCATGACCACTCATTTAGTGGCTCCACACGGAACCATGTTTGTATGCGGGAACAAAGCTTACCCGTATTTACCTGATAATTGGGGAGGAATTTGCTATTTAGGATCAGTTTTCCCAGAAATGGAAATGCGACAACACTTGCATAATACCCCCGCACTCATAAGGACACAACGAAGCACCTATTGGCACGACGACGGCACCACCACCTTACATGGCGCTGATTGGGAGAAGGCCGTTAGTTTCTTCTTCCCATGGGCTGGGACGGTCATGAGCAGTTACCGCATTGACAAAATTGCGTTAATCTTAGAAAGTGTGGCCAACGCCACCGCTACAGCACATGACGAAATGTTGGACACAGTCGTCCACCTGCGTACAATGGTTATGCAAAATAGGGTTGCGTTAGATATGCTATTGGCAGAACGAGGAGGGGTATGTGGGATAATTGAGGGTAGATGTTGCACTTTTATTCCTGACCCCTCACAGGGGGTCAGCGCTGCTATTATAAGGTTAAGGGAAAGCGCTCATACATTGACAAGGGACCGAATGGATCGGGAAGCCTCCCACCAGTGGCTTACCGACTGGTTCAAAGGGTGGACAGGCACGATTGTAAAGTGGGTATTGACCGCCTTGGCAATAGTCCTTGGAATCGTGGTTAGCTGTGTAATAATCAAGGCTTTAGTCCTTGCGTGTGTGAGAAAGTTTTCCACAGGATGGACACTGAAGACGACAACAGGAAAGGCCATGGTGATGATCGACAAGCTGATCGCAGGTCCAGGTGACACACTGGCCGTCGACGTGACCGCAGACCGCGGATCCTGGAACGACGACCCGAACGAGCCACTCGGCCGCGACAATGAGATCTCCGCTTCCGAAGATTGTTCTTCCATGGTTGATATTACCGATAATGATGTTGATTACACTTTTGCGGACCTCAAAGCTTTTCAGGCTGCCAGGAGGCCGATTACTCTGGGCCCCAACACGTCGCATGCAGACGTCAACGAGTTCCTAAGGGACTCCTCTCGTTTCTTCTCGATGTGTAAGGCTATGACTATTGCTGGCCGCCGACGCCGCAGGCCTACGCCACCTGAGAATAATGTTACTGATGATGTTACCAATGATGATGTGGGCCACTTGCAAGGGTCCCCGACTGATGTTTATGTCTCAATGCAGGCCTTGCCTCTTTATGTTTCACGAGCTCACCTTTATGTCTCACAAGCTCACAGTGAGTCAAACGCCACTGACCCAGTCCGGGATTTGGACCCAGCTGCTAACCCAAGCCCGGATGGAGAGGAACTCGATCGTGGAGATACTCTGAGTTCCGAGTCTGATTGTTTTACGAATTCGTCCAGAGATAGCAGCGATGCAAGCAGCATCGCCTCGGACGATCTCGACTTTGACCCAAAGGAAGTTTCTCTCCCACCTTTGGACCGTTATGCTTTATTTTATGGCCATAGGTTTGAGCCACCTGATACTGACGATGTTGTGTCTTCCCCAGATCACCAGCACGTAAGAGACCTCATGAACATGAATATCGATTGAGCGCTGAAGATCTACAAGGATTTCACTTGGGGAAGCCTGGGCGAGCTCCAGTTGGGGAGGAGTCCCGGCCGCACCTCTGTGGTCAAAGGGTGGGTCGGGAGATCTTCCTGGGTGTGGACCCCGGTGGAACCAGAGGTCTTCGTTGTGGATTTGACGCGCTATTCGATCTTCATGCCTCTACGGTCTCACCTCATACACCCATCTACACCTGACTTACATCATACATCCACTTACACCCACTTGCACCCACACACCCGCGGATCATCCTGCTGAGTGCGATGTGCGGTACTGGGTACGGGACATGCTCACTGGGCTGCATTCGCGCGGTACGTTACGTTTAGTGAACCCTTTACACTGTCTCTCTCACCTCTCTTGGTGGATTTTTTATGCCATTTGATCACCCTGCTTTTACGGACTTATACACTGTATACTTTGTATACTCACATACAGACGCGAATCATCCTACTGAGTGTGTGTGGTGCCTTGGGTACGGGACATGCTTACTGGGCTGCCTTCGCGTGATATGTTGAATGACTTTCCTGATTGGTTTTGTTTCTGCTTTGTTTGAAATAAAGGCCTTTGATTGGCTCGTAGATAACTTTGTATCTTAGATCCAAAAGGGCGGTATGTAGGGAGCTGTAATGCCCCTCCCCCTTTGTATATCCTTGCTGCTTTACCAATTACCTAGTATAACCAATTATATGTTTTGTTTCGACTGATTGCTGTACTCTTTTATAATACTTAGTTCTTTCTTGTGCATTGAGGATGTGTAATATCCTAATAAGGAGTTCTTTGCCTGTGAGCTCTTGGCCTGTGTGGGCACAATCTCTAGTTCCCCTTCCCTGGCCTTGGAGGCAACTGTTATCTCTCTGCCTCCCTCTAGACTTTGCCAATATCCTGTATTTGACACATTTATGAGTGTCCCCTCCTTTTGTACTTTCCCAAACCAAGGTTTCTATACAGAAAGTTGTAAACATGTTGCCACATATGGCTGACCATCTCCTTATCTAAGTTAAACTATGAGTGGCCTTGATGAGCTTCCTCTAACTAACTGAACAACAGGATGGGACTATGGTGGGAGGGCCAATGAGCCCATTCTGTCTCTGTATCTTGTGAGCTAAAACCACACCCGATATTCCTTATATAAAGCAAGTTTAAATCGAATTATTTCAGAGCATCTTGTTGTAGTGTTGGTCATTTCATGTGAGCTTCCTGCTTCATTCTGTTTCTCCGCAAGCTTGTGTAATCGAGTTCTAATAAATATATCCGTTGCTCCTTTTCTCTGAGTCTTCTGAGTCCCAAGTTCTAAGTCTCAATCCGACATATATACATATATATATATATATATATATTGTAACGAATTTGAGAAGTGTAACGGTTTTGAGAAGTGTAACAATTTTGAGAAAGTGTAACGAATGTGAAAAGTATGGTTTTGTTGTGTGTAACACCCTCGTAATGTAAATAATGGTCGCAGCCCGTCCTCCTAGTTAATTCCATGAACCTACAGACAGGCCACGATATACCTTTTTAAATAGTTTATTTCCTTATTCTATGTAGGCTAAATATGTGTTTCCCACTAGATTGACTCTGCATTGTATCAAACGAAATAAGCATAGGCCCCTTTCAATTTCCCCAATCATCTCCGCTCTCCAAAGTTCCTTTCAAAAGCGGTGCGAGTGGTGTTCAATCCCGCAAGCCGCCATTGCCCATATGCTCATCTCGGAGAAGAGGGGGGTAGGAGCCGCCAACTCACAGGCGTGGCACGTCGTAATGATCAAAGGAGGAATCGGACAGCCCTAACAGCCAACCAGCACCGCGGTGAGCGACCCGGTAGGCGTGCCCTCGCAGCCGGCGGCTTGATTCCGCCCCGAGTAATAAAAGCGACTGGAAGGGCCTGCTTCGGGAGATGACATGAGAGATGAGAGGAGAGATGAGCTGTGAGCTGTGAGATGAGAGACGCTCCAAACCAAAAAGGAGAGGTACTTGGAGAGGAAACAAGCTTTGGAGAGACGCGCTGAGAGGAGGGAGATGGCTCCACCAGAAGGAGAGGAGCAGGTGTGACCGAGCCAGCGCGTGACGTCCACAGCATCAGCAGCGTCGACGCGACCGAGGGTTTTCCCGCCAAAAACGCGAAGAATTGGGAGCTGCTACCTCCAGCCCTGCCGGTTGCAGGGACCTGACCTTGCCTCCCTCTCCAGCAACCCACCTCCGCCATTCCTGCCTGCAATTTCCCCCGTGTAAGTGTGAACGTCGTCTGTCCTAATCGTTGTCCTGGGGTTAAGTAAATTGAATAGTACTAGGACGTGCCCGTACGTGGGTGCCCGTTCCTTGCCAAAAAAAAAAAAAAAAAATGTCTTTGCCCATGCATGGGCCCATGGGCGTGCCCGTAAGTGCGTGATGTGACCGTACAATGAATGTATCGTCCCGACGCCGCAGCTCGGATGGCGCTGCAGTTAATCGGGCCTGTATCGGCAGAGTTATTATAAACGTGTACTACAATCGATCGTACCTTACAGCGTCTGCTCGCCACGTTCAGCATCAGTACGTCGTCACTATGACTATCCGTAAGTCCGGAAGTGACGTCCTCATTTGACTGTCCGGAGGATCGCATATCGCAGTTACGATGAATCGCAAATTAGTTTTAATTAGTTTTAAAACATAGTTTAACGCCAACATAGCGCCAACATAGTTTGCCAACGTGAAATAAATGAATACGCTCTCAAATGTGCCGTCCGAGGCAGAGTCTGTTCGCCACGTTCGGCACACGTGATAGCTCGCTGCTCTCTGATTGGTTGAATCGTTTTTTGGACATAGCTCGGTAACTACTTCTACGATTAATATGAAACCTTGAAAAGGCACATCCTCAGGTCCCCAGCAATATACCTGGCAAGTTTCAAGTATATCGGACCCGTGGTTGTCGAGAAACAGCGGTCACAGACAAACAAACACACAGACACACACACTGACACACACACAGAGATTACTGGAATTAGAGATAGATAAGCCAACGATTCACTGTGTGACTGCTTCTTCCATCCATTGCTTGTAAATAACTTTGATCGCTCCTTCTTTTTGCTTGTGTGTATAATAAATCCTGTTATTCCTCCGTACTCTGTCTTCTTCTCTCTTCCTTCTCTTTCGGTCGCTTTAGAGGTTTCCCAAATTGAATATCTGTGGCGCGACCTGGTCAACGTTGGGGGAGTCGGGCCAATCGGGGATCCTGTAACGGTCGCGGTTGACCATCCGCTCGGCCCAAAGTAACATCTTGTCCGCGACCCGTAACAATTGGTGTCTAGGAGTGGGATACGAGGCCCGAACCAAATTTTTAAAACGTGTAGAAAAAATTTGGTCAAAATTACGAGCTGCCGAAATTTTGTTGTTTTATAAAACCCGAATTTTGAGATCGCGCCATGGACAATCAAGGCGATCGGATGTCGGTGGGGGAGATAGACGGGTTAGGGGTAACCCAGGACCTCGGGGAAATGTATGTGGAGGAAAGGGAGGAGGAGAGCAATGGCAATGTGGTTGAGGGAGTATCAGGCGCACAAAATGGCAGCCTCGCGCACGAGGTTGCGGGCGCGCAAAATGGCGCCTCGCACATGGCCACGGCGCCCGCAACCGTAGCAGCGCCGCGGGTGGATTTGAACCTTTTTTTTATACAAATGAAGGCCCTTATGGCCCAGAATAGCGAACGGCTAGAACAAAGGATGGGGGCCAATAGCCAACGGTTAGAACAAAGGATGGGGTCCAATAGCGAGAAATTGAGGGAGGACATGGGGTCCAATAGCGAGAAATTGAGGGAGGACATGGGGTCCAATAGCGAGAAATTGAGGGAGGACATGGGGTCCAATAGCGAGAAATTGAGGGAGGACATGGGGTCCAATAGCGAGAAATTGAGGGAGGACATGGGGTCCAATAGCGAGAAATTGAGGGAGGACATGGGGGCCCAGATCGGAGGGTTAGGGAGTAGAATAGAGGGATTAGGAAACAAATTTGAGGGATTAGACAATAATTTTAAGGGATTACAAAAAAAATTTGAGGGGTTAGACAATGGGATAAAAGAGGTGAAAAATGGGTTAATGGGGTTAGAAAATAGGATGGAAGACAAATTGCGGGAAATAGGGGAACAATCTGCCCGGGAAATCAAACGAATGGGGAACCAGATAGAGGAGGTGCAAATCGGGTTAGAAAGTAAACTGGATGCTCAGAGGGATGAATTGGGACAGATGAGGGTGGCATCTACAAAAGAGATGGAGGAGATGAAAGAGGGGATACGACGAGGTGTAAGTGAGGAGGTTTCGGGGCTACGCGAGGAGGTAAAGCGAGGTGAGAAGCGTATGGAGAAAGAGGTGAGGAATAATACGGCTAGGTTACAGGGGGGCATAGAGGGTCTGACGAAGGGAGTAGAACAGCTGACAGTAGGACAAAGGGAACTAGCGGACCAAGTGGAAAAGAACACTGCAATCATCGGGGGTTAAAAGCGACACAAAAGGACATAAAAAATGAATTAATAGCGACACAGAAGGAATGTCAAATGGTACATGAGGGATTGACGAAGAGGTTGGAAGAGGTGACAGAAGTAATGGAGACGAAGGACCGGGAGGTGAGGACGCACATAGAAACGGTTAAAGTAGCGATGGAGGAAGAAATAGAGGGGGCGCACCGGGAGCTGAAGGAGGTAAAGGAAAAATTAGAGGAGGTGGAAGAGGGGTGAGTGAAATTAAGAAGAGACGGAGGGAAACTAAGAGGGAGATAAAGGAGGAAGTCATGGAATATGTACAAGGTCTGTGTTCAAATCATGAGGAGGTGCTCACTGACCAAATAAAAAGTTTGCAGGTGGCAGAGGAGGTGCGACGACGAGCTACGGAGGTGAGTGGCAATGTATATGATGTGAGGGGAGATTCAGTCGGCTTGGGGGGTGGTGTAGACCCGGGTGTTCATGAGGGACCAATGGTAAGATGTATGACTGGTCCGGAGTGTATGGACAGAGGAGGTGTGCAAGGAGGTTTGGCTATGGGGAGTGAGGGGGGTGCTGGTGAGCATGGATGTGGGGGTATGGCGTGGGTAGCGGGTTGCAGAGGGGCGACCCAGGCATCGACACCAGGAGGGGTAGTGTTTGGAGTGACGGGGGACGCGCGGGAGCCCCCCGGGAATAGCGTACTGTGGGAGCCCTAACGGTTTGGTCCCGCGTTGATCCCGCAAGGAGTGACGCGCGGGGCCCGACCTTCGGGCGCCCACAAGGTCCCACTCGCGCCGTATGACGGCAAGAGTGATTTGAGGGCGTACCTGGCGCAGTTTGAGTACGTGTGTAAAGGCAACGGTTGGAATCCGGACGATGGTGGAGTACACCTGGTGGGGGCACTGCGCGGTGCGGCGGCGGAGGTGCTGACGGCTTTACCACCGGGTGCTCTCACCCTGCCAGCTCTCCGTGCGGCATTAATTAATCGTTTCGGCATTGAACAGCAAAGCGAGCTTGTTAAAGCCCAACTTGCGCAGCGAAAACGCAAGCCCCAGGAGACCATCGGGGAACTTGCTCACGATATTCGCCGCGCGGTCGGAATTGCACACGCAGACATGGCAGCGAGTTCCCAGGAAAGCCTGGCGCTGGATCACTTTATTCAGGCCCTTCCGGATCTGGAGCTCCGACAACAGCTCGCCATGTGGCGCCCGCAAACCATGAGTCAGGCGGCCGACGCTGCAGCCCGTTGGGAAGCAGCGAGGCCCCTGGCCCGGGGAGGCGAGCGCCACGCAGTGGCGGTGCGTCAAATGGGGCCCGCCCCCGACGGGGGCCCTGACCTGGAGAGCATGGTGGATCGGCGCCTGGCGGGACCTGGACCATGGCAGGCGGCCCCAGCGGTGGCACCCGGTAGTCCCCGACAGAGTACCCCAATTCGGACATACAGGGGGGGGGGGGGAATTTGGAATACCGGAGGCAAGCACCTTACCAGGTGAGGTGCTATAATTGTGCTCGGATGGGTCACCGTGCATGGGAGGTGTCGAGCTCCGCGCCGGACGTTCCCCGTCAGCCGATGCCCTCAACTCCGCCCCGTATCGATCGGCCTAGCCGACCACAGACACCCCCCCGCCAGGGCCCGGGAAACTAGAACGTGCCGGGCATGCAGGGCGGTGTTCGGCAGTAGGGGATGGAGAGAAGCCCTCGTTGACGCGACAGGTCATTCATTGTGGCCAAATTGGGATGGGTAGTTTGACAATTCGGTGCAAAATTGCCGGCGTGGGGGTGGACGCCGTGGTGGACACGGGAGCCAGCGCCACGATCATCAGCCCCGTGGTCCTTAATTCGAGTGGAGACGGCTGGGGTAAAATCCAGCGTCTGGAAAATCATAGTTTGCAGTTGGCTACCGGGGCAACGGCTCCGATCATAGGGCGTGGTTTTGTGACCCTCAAGTTGGGATCGGTAAAGCAAGAGATAGAGGTTTGGGTGGCGGAGGTGTGCGACCCATGCTTAATAGGGTTGGATTTGTTGACTGCCAGCGGTTGTAAAATCGACTTGAGTCGGGGGATCCTGCGATGGGGAGAGGAAGAGCTACCATTGGAGGGGGTGAGCACGACCGAGAGGGGGGAGCTGGAGGCTCCTGAGGCCGTGACCATCCCTCCGGGGGCCGAGGCCATAGTGCCGGCCCGATGGTCAGCACGCCCGACATGGCAGGAATCCTGCGGCCTGGTCGAACTGGTGGCAGCGCTATCCATACCTGGTTTAATCGTGGGCCGTACCCTTGTAAAAACGGACGGGCCGGTGGTGGCCGTCCGAGTAATTAATAGTAGCACAGAACCACGCACTATAGTAAGGGGCACGAAGGTAGCTGGCTGCACCCCAGTTAGAGAAGTCGCGTCAGTGAGGGGCGAGAACGTCCAGCCGAGCCGGCCCCAGGGGGAGCCTTCAATAAGTTCTAGGAATTGGCCCGAACCCATTTGCGAGATGGTAAATCGTAGTAGTGTAGAGTTGGGAGGTACCCAGAGGGAGGCCTTACACAAACTGGTTGGGTCCCATTTGGACCTCTTCTCCTTGTCCACCGAGGATATTGGACGTACGGGCCTGGTGAAACATCAGATCCACACCGGTGAGGCCCGGCCTATTCGTCAGGCCGCCCGACGGCTCCCTTGGAGCAAGAGGGCGGAAGCTGACGAGCAGGTTGAAAAAATGCTCGACGCGGGCGTGATCGAGCCCTCGGGAAGTCCTTGGATGTCACCTGTTGTGCTGGTCAAAAAGAAGGATGGGACCACGCGGTTCTGCGTGGACTATCGCCAGCTAAACAACGTGACACTCAAGGACTCATATCCCCTGCCAAGGATTGATGACAACCTCGATGCCGTTGCGGGCTCAAATTGGTTCACAACTTTTGACCTCAAGAGTGGGTATTGGCAGGTGGAGATGGATCGGACAGGGAAGGAGAAAACGGCATTTTCCACAGGTAAGGGGCTGTATCAGTTCACTATGATGCCGTTTGGTTTGTGTAACGCCCCCGCCACCTTTGAGCGATTAATGGAACATGTACTAGGCGGCATGCCATGGCAATCATGCCTGGTATACCTGGATGACGTCCTAGTACATGCCAAGACCTTCCCCCAGGCGGTAGCTAATTTGGACCAGGTGTTCGGGTGCCTCAGACAGGCAGGGTTGAAGCTGAACCCGAGTAAGTGCACTTTGTTTGCAAGAGAGGTGGCCTATCTAGGTCACGTGATCGGCCGCGAGGGGGTAAAAACGGACCCAGACAAAATTAAAGCGGTAGAGGAGTGGCCCGCACCACGTACCATCAAGGAGGTGCGGGGATTTTTGGGACTCTGCTCCTGCTACCGGTGCTTTGTGGCGAAATTTGCGGAGTTGGCCCGTCCCCTCCACCGGCTTACGGAGAAGGGGACGCGATTTAATTGGACACGGGAGTGCCACGAGGCCTTCCAAAAATTGAAGGGGTGTTTAACATCCGCACCCCTTCTAGCTTACCCCACTAGCGACGGGACATTTACCCTGGACACGGATGCGAGCCAGGAAGGATTGGGCGCAGTTTTGTCCCAGACACAGGAGGGCGTGGAGAGAGTGATTGGTTATTATAGTCGGGCCTTAAGTAGGCCCGAGCGAAATTATTGTGTCACTCGCAAAGAGTTATTGGCTATGCTGGCTGCCATGAACCATTTCCACCCGTACCTGTACGGGTGGAAATTTTCGGTTCGAACTGACCATTCCTCCTTGCAATGGCTCCTTCGGTTCAAGGAACCGGAGGGCCAAATTGCAAGGTGGTTGGAAAAGTTGCAGCAGTACGATTTTGATGTGACCCATCGGGCCGGGAAGGCCCATGGTAATGCAGACGCACTCTCTCGGCGTCCTTGTCTGGGGGAAAACTGTAAATTTTGTGCGAGACACGAGGAGAGGGAGCAATTGGGCGATTCTGCCCCGATTCTCGTCATCCGGGCAACCCGGGTGAGAGGGCCAATTTTGCCACTAACCGCGGACGAGGAATTTGGAGAGTTGGCTTGGAGCACGGCCCAGCAGGAGGATCCTGTTCTGGGGCCGGTGTTCCAATGGGTCAAATTGGGGCAAAGACCAAAGGGGGAAGAGGTCACCCCCCTCGGGGCGCAAACAAAGGCGTATTGGGCTCAGTGGCAGACCCTGGAATTGAAAGGCAACATCTTGTATCGCAAGTGGGTGGAGGTTCCCTCTGATAGAACTTCCTGGCTGGTGATAGTCCCTGACAAATTTAAGAACGTCATATTGCAACAGGTGCATGGTAGCCGCTCCGGCGGCCATTTGGGCAGGACAAAGACAATATCTCGGGTCCGCCGGAGGTTCTATTGGGTGAATATGGGGCGCGACATACAGGACTGGTGTCGGAGATGCGACGCCTATTCTGCCAAAAAGGGACCAGCATGGAGGATGAGGGCCCCCCTTCAATTACATCAGGTGGGGGCCCCCCTTGAGCGGGTGGCTATGGATATTCTAGGACCACTACCCCGCACCCACCAAGGTAATAAGTATATCCTCGTTGTGATGGACTATTTCACCAAGTGGCCGGAGGCCTATGCCCTCCCCAACCAAGAAGCAGGGGTGGTAGCACAGGCCTTCGTGGAAGGATTTGTATGTCGGCACGGGATTCCACAGGAGCTGCACACCGATCAGGGACGAAATTTTGAGAGCCAATTACTAAAAGATGTGTGCAGACTCCTGTCAATTCGGAAAACAAGAACCACGCCCTTGCGGCCACAATCTGACGGGATGGTGGAACGGTTCAACAGAACATTGACACAACAACTAGCATTGTTCACCACCACCCGTCAGGATGACTGGGACGAACATCTCCCGTACTTGTTGATGGCCTACCGAACTAGCCAGCACGGGGCCACCGCATGCAGTCCAGCATTGCTTATGTATGGGCGGGAGTTACGGGCTCCCGCCGACTTGCTATGCGGTCCCGTGCCAGATACCACGGATACACTGCCGAGGGAGGGTTACGCACGTCACCTGGAGGAAGGCATGGAGAGGGTCCATGCCTTCGCCCGCCGCCAGCTCCATCTGGCGGGGGCCAAGATGAAGCGCAGGTATGACGACCGGAGCCAGGGGAGTCAATACGCTCCGGGGATGAATATTTGGTTCTTTAATCCCCGGAGACGGAAGGGCAGGTGCCCAAAACTCACCTCCCCCTGGCAAGGCCCGGGAGTCGTCCTGTCGCAAATCTGTGACGTGGTCATTAAGATCAAAATGGGGCCACGGGCCCTCCCTCGGATCGTCCATGCCGACCAGATAAGACCTTATGCCGGCGAGCAGGCGCCCTCATGGATCGCCTCGGCTCTAGAGGCCGAGGCAGGACCCAGTACCTCTTGCGACGGGGGCTCGTAGCATCAGAGGACTGGGGGGATAGTAGTAAGGGATGCCCCACGTGATGGGATAGCAACTCTGCCATCCCTCACGGGGGGGGGGGGGGCAAAGGAGCACTAGTTTATGGGGTTGATGGCAGTGAAAACTAGCCCGGGTGGGTTAGGATATTGTGTGTAGGGATCTAGCGAAGATGACATTAGGTAACGTTAAGGTTAGTTAGTGACAAGGACACCTGTAGTGGGGACGCAGGTAGATTAGTGTGGATGATAATGATGTGGGAGCGCAATAGTTTAAAGGGACGACTGGGAAGCGCAAGTTTCAGAGGGGAGTAGTTAGATGAGATGATGCCGTGTGTTTGAGGATTGAACAGGTGTGATTGCACAGGTGTGCAACTGAACAGGTGGATGGAGCAGTGTATGAGTGAGTGAAAGTGATTGTGTGTGGTGTTGACCAAATGGTCCAGGAAGGAAGGAGGGTGCAGGTGGCACCAGGTGTGAGTGCACAGGTGTGCACCAACAGGTGTATGGAATAAATGGTTGTGTGGAAGACATGGAGTGTGGAATATATGGAGTATTGGAATGGATGGTCGTGGAGTGAGTATGGTGGAAACTATGGAGTGGAGTGGATGGTGCGAAGGTGTGAATGGGGGAAGAGTGGACCCCCATCACGAATACCCGGGGCGGGTAGTGTAAGTGTTAGGTAGAGGGTACAGGTAAATTGTGGTTGGATATTGGCATCTGTGGTGCGGGTGGAAGAATGGTGATTGGATGGGTGCATTAGTGTTGTGGAAATGGCTGGGCGTGTAGCCTGTTAGTGTGTGTAGTTGGTTTGGGCACTCCACCACTGTGAGGATGTCGGCCAGGTGAGGCCGCAGGTGGGCTATGGGAGCCGGTAGTTGTGGATGGGGCCCGAGGATCCGGAGGACGGACCCGGGTAGCCCAGTGCCAGAGGGCACCGAGTGGGGTGACAGAGCCAGGAGGGGCCTTCCCCAGCTAGATAGGTTAGGGTGAGGAGCTAGGTAAGCTCGGGTGGCAACTGCAGTGGTGGAGGTGTGCAGGTGGGTAGACCTGCTGGGAGAGCTACACGTCACAGCCCAGAAATTGTGCAAGGGCACCGGGAGATGAATCGGGGGAGTGAGACCCCAAATTGAGAAGCACCACAGTTTGGTCAATGGGAATTGGTTTTTAGAACCCATAGAGGAAGTTGGCCAATGGATTGGCAGGGAGAGACCCCGGGTAGTGTAAAGTGTGTTAAAGTCATTTAGAGGATAGATAGGATGAAGGATCTCCTCGCACCATCTGCATCCACTCACCTGAGGTGACAGGTACTCCGCACCATGCCATGTTTAATTATTTTTGATGCAAATGTTTTGGATTGTGAGACGCATCATGACGTGGGTGTGACATTGTGCTTGATGTTCCATCTCTTCCTCCTTATGAGGATTGATGATGAATTGGGTGATGGCAAATTTTGAAGTAGAGGGATTGGAGACGAATTTGGTGTAGAAGGGAAAGATGGGGAAGACAAGACGTAGTGACGAATTTGTAAAGGTGTAAATTGTTGTAAATATGGGGTAAGGGCAAGGGTAGTGTAGGTGACAGGGGGGGTGACGTACGGTAGGGACGAGTTTTTCCCACTTCGCTCTCCGTACGCACTTCACCCTGCATTGCCTTTATTGACGTGTACCCTTGTGACCTTACCCCTCGCTCATTTGTCTTCCCCCCTTTTGTCTCCCACTTGAGGACCTGTGCGCCATTGGGCGCCGAGGGGAGCGTGCGTGAGGTGGCCATTGTGCGCACAAGATTCTCAGAACCAGCATGCATTGCGTTGATGTACCACTTTATGGACCGCTGTTCTGCGGCCAAGTACCACTTGATGGACCCCAGGTTCTGGGGCAGGGCACCTCTGTTGGAGACCGGCCATAGTGGCCAGGGAATCATGCTTGCGGACCTCGGTAAGGTGGCACCTATGCCAAACAGGTGGACCACCCTTAGTTGGCCCCTGAGGCCCTAAATAAAAATGAACACAAGTTGTGCTTTTTATTATTTCCAAGTAGGCCGCATGAAGCCAGAAGGCGTCGGGAAGAACATCGGCCCAGCAGAGAAAGAGAAGACCACCACCAGTTGTTTTGTTGTGTTTATTATGAACAGGGGTGACTGTGCACCGAGTGGTGCTTTTGATGCTTTGTGGTGCTTTTGGGTGCTTTGGTGGTATTGGTACTGGTGCATCGATGCAATGCGTGCTGTCTACTCCCTCCCAACAGGAATTTCTTTTTCTTGTTCCCTAAAAATAAAAAAAACACAGGTCCTGGGTTGCGTTGTAAATAAGAAATAACGTCACTGTAAATAATGCTCCCCACCATAAATGTATAGTTTGAAAACAATTCCGTAATTCGGTTATCCTGTGGGTGCAAATCTGCTAGACAGGGTGCAATGCAGCAGGGGGACATATTTATTTGTGTTTTAAGATTGTCACACTCAGGGTCAGGTTAATTGTAGAGGGAATTACACCTACGTGTCACACTAAGTTAAAGTTTTGTAGGCCCGAGACCAGGCCTGAAGAAAGGAGGGTGCAGTGTAACGAATTTGAGAAGTGTAACGGTTTTGAGAAGTGTAACAATTTTGAGAAAGTGTAACGAATGTGAAAAGTATGGTTTTGTTGTGTGTAACACCCTCGTAATGTAAATAATGGTCGCAGCCCGTCCTCCTAGTTAATTCCATGAACCTACAGACAGGCCACGATATATCTTTTTAAATAGTTTATTTCCTTATTCTATGTAGGCTAAATATGTGTTTCCCACTAGATTGACTCTGCATTGTATCAAACGAAATAAGCGTAGGCCCCTTTCAATTTCCCCAATCATCTCCGCTCTCCAAAGTTCCTTTCAAAAGCGGTGTGAGTGGTGTGCAATGCAGCCGGCGGCTTGATTCCGCCCCGAGTAATAAAAGCGACTGGAAGGGCTTGCTTCGGGAGATGACATGAGAGATGAGAGGAGAGATGAGCTGTGAGCTGTGAGATGAGAGACGCTCCAAACCAAAAAGGAGAAGTACTTGGAGAGGAAACAAGCTTTGGGGAGACGCGCTGAGAGGAGGGAGACGGCTCCACCAGAAGGAGAGGAGCAGGTGTGACCGAGCCAGCGCGTGACGTCCACAGCATCAGCACCGTCGACGCGACCGAGGGTTTTCCCGCCAAAAACGCGAAGAATTGGGAGCTGCTACCTCCAGCCCTGCCGGTTGCAGGGACCTGACCCTGCCTCCCTCTCCAGCAACCCACCTCCGCCATTCCTGCCTGCAATTCCCCCCGTGTAAGTGTGAACGTCGTCTGTCCTAATCGTTGTCCTGGGGTTAAGTAAATTGAATCGTATAAGCTAACGATTCACTGTGTGACTGCTTCTTCCATCCATTGCTTGTAAATAACTTTGATCGCTCCTTCTTTTTGCTTGTGTGTATAATAAATCCTGTTATTCCTCCGTACTCTGTCTTCTTCTCTCTTCCTTCTCTTTCGGTCGCTTTAGAGGTTTCCCAAATTGAATATCTGTGGCGCGACCTGGTCAACGTTGGGGGAGTCGGGCCAATCGGGGATCCTGTAACGGTCGCGGTTGACCATCCGCTCGGCCCAAAGTAACATCTTGTCCGCGACCCGTAACATGGCTCAATGGCCATTTCTATGCCAAATATCAAGCACGTGAGCCTCTCCGTTTCGGAGTCTATCGGTAACATTACACAAACACACACACACACACACACACACACACACACACACACACACACACACACGCACACAAACTGTGTTTTATATATATATATAATTATATATATATATATATAATTATATATATATATATATATATATATATATATATATATATATATATATATATATATATATATATATATATATATATATATATATATGCAAAGATTTGCGGTTGGGAGTAAATCCAAATGACTCCATGGTAAGATCTCCAACCTTTAATTGAACAATGACTCAACGTTTCGATTAACAACATGTGAAGCCACAAGCCTCCGTTAATCTTCCTCAAGAGTGATAAAATCATCACAACATCCCCTTATATGCAAAGTGGGTGGGGTATATGCAAAGTGGGGTGGGCAAAGCTGGACAGACAATGAAACCGTATCACACCGGTCTCGTGAACGGAGACGTTATTGACCAAATTCAAAAATCAACTGCATATTAACGGCTTAAAATAATCCTGTATTATAAGCAATGCTGGATTATAACTCAAGTGTTTAGAAAATCAGGAACAATCATTACATTTAATTAAAAGTTAAACTTGTAAACAATTAAATTGTAAATTAAATGAAAACTGTAAATATATTAAAGCAAAAAAAATTTTTTTTTTAAAGATAAAATAAAATTGCCAGAATATCACGATCATCACATGTGGCCCTATGCGGTGAAGGGGAATGTGGGATGGAGGGGAGTTATAGGGGGGGATAGAATGGGGGGGGGGAACCAGAGGGGCGGAGGTGGAAAGGGAGGGGGGGGGGTTTGGGAGAGGGGTGGTTTGGAGGGAGGGGGGGAGGGGGGGAGGGGGCAAATTGTCCGAATAAAAACGTTGTGTGACATATTATGTGGACTCATTGTTCAAAGTACAGAATGCCTGCTTCGTTTACACAAGAGTGGGTCAAACGCTACGGTAAGTCAACTACCTCTTGTGTGATCGAGGTAACAGTTTCTTCTATGTGCCAAGCCTCCAAAACTCGTCTTCTGTTTCTGTTGGGTGTGGAACCCAAAATATTAACCCTATCCCATAAAGGTGTGTGGCCTTCCTTAAGGCCGTGTTTGGCAATAGCAGATCTGCTGGGATAATTACATTCAAATGCTTTTTGGTGTTCAGCAATACGTTGACCTAAGGTCCTCCCGGTTTCACCCACATACTCAGCTCCACAACCACAGGGCACTACGTATACCACCCCTGACCTATCCTTCCTCGGAAGCTTGTCCTTGACCCTCATAAGGGCTTGGCGGAGGGTGAAAACCGGTGTGAAACTAACCCTCACTCCTGCCGATTTCAAAATTCTGCCGACCCTTTGTTAGGTAGGGTGCAACGTAGCAGGCGGGACATATTTAACTCTTTTAAAAATGTCGCACTCAGGGGAGAAGTTAATAGTAGAGGGTTACCACACCTGAGTGTCACATTAAATTAAAGTTTTGTCGGCCCGAGACGTGCCGTGAGGAATGAGGGTGCTGTGTTGCGGTTTTTAGAACCTTCACATGTAAATTTAGTAGTAAATTCCCTTATAAATAACCCGTGTACATTTCCCCTTAATTGGCTGTTAATTGAAGATTGCACCTTAGTTAGTCCACGAACAACACGTAGGCCACCAGAGGACCTTCTCTATAGTTATGTCATTATTATGTGTTTCAGGTAAGGCTGTGTTTCCAATAGCGTGACCCTATGTTGCATCAATCAAATAAGATAGGCCCCCTTCAATTTTCCCCAAATCGTCTCCCGCTCTCCTCAAAGTGCAAATGCCAGTGACAGTTGGGCTGTTTTCATGGGCATCACACTGCCTCTGCTAAGCCCAGCAGTGTCCGCTGCCTGGCGCCAAACTCCATTACGCACGAGGCCAAGGAGGGGGAAGGAGCCGCCAGAGCCTGGGCGTGGCACCACCTCGTCATCAAAAGGTGGAGTCAGAGAGCCCTTAACAACCAACCAGGGCTCGGTGGGCATGGCTTGATAGGGCGTGGCAAAGAAACGTCTGGTGGGTTCGAGAGGGTTCCAAGGGCGTGGCAAAGAAACGTCTGGAGAGTTCGAGAAGGTTCCAAGGGCGTGGTAATGGTAATAAAAACCCTTGGCGTGAGGCCCCCAGGGAGAGGGAGAGAGAGAGACGCATGAGCAAGGAGCACTGGGAGAGAGACGCATGAGCAACCAACGAGCAGATGAGCTTCAGAGGCACATGAGAAAGGAGCACTGGAGAG
Source organism: Myxine glutinosa (assembly GCF_964187855.1). Taxonomy (NCBI): domain Eukaryota; kingdom Metazoa; phylum Chordata; class Myxini; order Myxiniformes; family Myxinidae; genus Myxine; species Myxine glutinosa. The sequence continues at coordinate 407,302,026 of NC_136261.1, read as the reverse complement.
ACGCATAAGGAGGCTGACGACCGGGTTTTTCATGGCTGAACAAAGAACAAGTGCGTGCCCGCGGGACACCAATGGCGTGCCGCGATTCCCGAACCTCCCTGCCCACCAGCTCTGTGGACCGACTGCTCTTCTCATCCTTCCCGCCATTCCTGCCTGAGAACCCCCATTAGTGTACGTTAGTTTGTGCTGTTTGTATTGTCCTGTGGGTATAAGTAAGAGTGTTTAAGGATTTGCGCTGTGTCTTCTTCTCCTGTATATTACTTTTATTCATCCTCTTCCTTTGGTTTGTGTAAATAGTTAATAAAAACCGTCCTGTTCCTCCTTATTCTTTGGTTTTCATTCTAGTCCAATCGTCTTCGTGTTTTCCCTATTGAATATCTGTGGCACGATTTTGGCAGAACCGCTTACAATCAGGTTTAGTCAATTGCTAACGGCTCGGATTCCGGATTGCTAAACCGCTCGGCAAACTCCATCTTGTTTGGGATTTGAGCGGGGCCATCCACCTGCTTTGTGGAGGGATTGGCGGAGGTGTCCGGGAATCCCTTGACCAATCACCTCGGCCAATCCCATCCCACAAGGGAGTGGGGTGGGTCCAGGGATGGAGACGGCCAGCTTAACAAGACAAGGGGATTAACCCCCCCTTGCTAACGGGAGTGTCGTACTCCAGATCCGCAACAATATATACAAAACAAAATCTCTCATATGAGCAATTGTGAGTGGACCATTGCGACTGAGGCACCGCAAAAGGTTTATCTTGAAACAGGCCTTTGTTTGTCAATCAGTGTACTTTCTACTTTTTAAAGGAAGCAAATCAATTAAATAGAATGTAGCAAGAGGAAGGCCACATTCTTTTAATTTGATCTTCAATTTGATTTATTTTGCCTTCCTAACACCGGAGATTCTCCCCACCAAGTACACTGGCATAACCGTGGAAGCCAAGACGTCGATCCTGCTGGTTAATTATTTTTGTTCCACTCAATAAAGTTAGACTTTGGGCCACATTCCTTAATCTTTTCTTCACTCAATATAATTGTTGGAACAGTAGAAAAAGTTAAGTTTAATGCTTTGGCAATATGGAGAAGGAGGTAGAACAGCCCTGCTCAAAGCTTAGTAAAAAAAATACACTTAGTCACAGGAATCACAAATGCCTTTAAATTTTTAGATTTCACTCCAGATTTCCATACTTATTTAATTTAATGTATGGGATCCAATCCTCAAATCTGAATCCAGATTTTGATTACTATGCTTTTATTAGTCTGTGAGAGCAGATCGTGTTTCCAAGCCAAGGTATGTTTGATTAGGCCAAAACAAAATAGTGGCATAAGAATGCAGCGATGTGACAGAGGGCTGACCAAGATGGCGCACCACTATTTTGGTAAGGCTTTTTTTTCTTTGAGATGAGCACCCCCTAAATTGTCTTTAAAAGGGTGTTTAAATACACCCAAACACTTAGTTTTCATTCATGCACTTCCTTGGAGTTCGAAAGTATGCATGCAAATTTGCGGCTTTTTTTTTTAACTCTAGGTTTCATAGTTTTGGAGTTATGGAGGAGACACACACACACACACACACACACACACACACACACACACACACACACACACACACACAAACACATTGCCGTTTCTTATTATCGGTTCCATATATCCCCAAGATCCAACAAGATGTATCAGCGATTGAAAGTAAAGCAATGTTCAACATCATCGGGGAACTAATTGTATGGTAGAAACAAACTGTCATGACCCTGAAGATGAAGAATATAAAAATGAACAAAATGTCTAAATGAACAAAAAATCAACACAAATCTTCTTCATTTGTCCAGATTAACATGTTGAGATGTCCATCTTGAGAATGAGAGGTAAGCAGTGAACACTCGTTCAATCACGGTTTCTGTAAAAAGAAAACTTTTTTTACACTTTAAACAATATTATTTATAACCTGCAAATACAAGGATGTTTCATTTATTTATTATGTTTTAAAAGTCGCATAAAAAATATTACTATCACACTTTCACCCCCTCCCCCCCCCCCCCTCTCACAACAGACACACACACACACTCACACACACACACACACACACACACACGTCACACACACACACACACACACACACACACACACACACACACACACAAACACATACACAGAGTTGATAATTTTTTTCCACTGTGGCTAAATGGTTTTCCCATGATGGTAAATTGCTTTAGTATGGTGGTTAGATTGTTTTCTCCCAGTGCACGGTGGTTAAATTGTTTGTTCACAGTGCACGATTGTTATATTGTTGTCTCCATGGTGGTTAAAATGTTTTTCCCATGGTGGTTAAATTGTTTGTTCACAGTGCACGATTGTTATATTGTTTTCTCCATGGTGGTTAAAATGTTTTTTTCCATGGTGGTTAAATTGTTTTTTTCTCAATGGTGATTAAATTGTTTTTTTCACGGTGGTTAGAATGTTTTTCCCGTGGTGGTTCAATTTTTTCCACGGTGGTTAAAATGTTTTTCCCATGGTGGTTAAATTATTTTTTCCAATGGTGGTTAAATTGCTTTTACACGGTAGTCAAATATTTTTCCCGTGGTGGTCATATTGTTTTTCCCATGGTGTTTAAATTGTTTTCTCCCCGGTGGATAATTGTTTTCTCCCACAGTGGTCAAATTGTTTTATCCCACGGTGGTTAAATTGTCTTCTCCCATGGTGGTTAAATTGTTTTCTTCCACGGTGGTTGAATTGTTTTTTCCACCTGGTTAAATTATTTTTCCCATGGTGGTTAAATCAACCTGGGTACAGAGCCTGGTGTAGGGTTAGCGGTTAGGGTGCCGGCTTGGGATCCTAGGATCCTGGGTTCGAATCCCGGTCGATCGCTGAATTAACGCCAGGGGGGTTGACTCAGCCTGTCATCCTTCCGAGGTCGGCAAATTGAGTACCAGCTTGCTGGGATGAATGATCACGGTGTGTACCCCGGCTTAGAATAGGTACACCGTATCCCCGCGCATCGGAAGAGCGTGACCAAGGGCTGGCGCCAGGAAGGGCATCCGGCCACAAAAACATTGCCTCAAACAGGGAACCATGATGGTCATGGGGCCCGCAAGCCTAACCCCCGCTCTAGCGGGGAAAATGGCCTTAAAACGATCATTCTTTCATATTCATTCATTCATGGTGGTTAAATTGTTTTTCCACAGTGATTAAATTTTTTCCCACTGTGGTAAAATTGTTTTTTCCCACGGTGGTTCAATTGTTTTTCCAATGGTGGTTAAATTGCTTTTACACGATAGTCAAATATTTTTTCTACGGTGGTCATATTGTTTTTCCCACGGTGTTTAAATGTTTTTCTCCCAAGGTGGTGAAATTGTTTTCTCCTACGGTGGTTAAATTGTTTTTTCCACGTGGTTAAATTATTTTTCCCATGGTGGTTAAATTGTTTTCCCACAGTGATTAAATAGTTTTTTCCCACTGTGGTAAAATTGTTTTTCCCACGGTGGTTAATTGTTTTTCTCCATGGTGGTTAAATTGTTTTCCCACAGTGATTAAATTTTTTTCCCACTGTGGTAAAATTGTTTTTTCCCACGGTGGTTCAATTGTTTTTCCAATGGTGGTTAAATTGCTTTTACACGGCAGTCAAATATTTTTTCTACGGTGGTCATATTGTTTTTCCCATGGTGTTTAAATGGTTTTCTCCCAAGGTGGTGAAATTGTTTTCTCCTACGGTGGTTAAATTGTTTTTTCCACGTGGTTAAATTATTTTTCCCATGGTGGTTAAATTGTTTTCCCACAGTGATTAAATAGTTTTTCTCCACGGTGGCTAAATTGTTTTTCTCCATGGTGGTTAAATTGTTTTCTCCATTGTGGTTAAACAGTTTTTCCCATGGTGGTTAAATTGCTTTCCCACAGCGCTGACATACCTCGATGTACCAACATCAGCCTTACTGGGTACCTCGACAAAAACAATTATATTATTATATGAACATAGGAAGTGTTGGATTTATTTCCATGAAGTCTCCAATTAATTGCATGAAAAATGGAGTTTATTTATATACCCTGTGATGGAAAATATAAACCCGTGTTCAGTGTAAGAGAAGAAGAAGAACAAAAACCTCAATAACAGTTCAGGATTCACTCAAAAACTTTCAAGTTGTTGATGTTTTTCAGGTCCCTGATGATAGGCCCAGACTTGATGCTCAGGTTGCATCCATTTAACCTGTGAAGAGAAAAACCCGAAGTAAAAAAAGGAAAAGAAAGAAAACTCCAAAAAGAACAAAATGATTTGGATTCACCCTGAAAACAACAGTAAGGGCACATCCGTGTCGATATTTATTTTCTGCAGTGACACCCTCCGGGTTACCGGTGCACTCACTGTGGTCGGTGCCCTGAAGTCGACCCATCACAATGGTACTCGCTGCTAACTACAATTTACATCGTAAGAGCCAGGCTAGCTACAATTTACATGGTAATAGCCAGGCTAGCTACAATTTACGTGGTATAATCCGGGCTAGCTACAATTTACATGGTATAATCCGGGCTAGCTACAATTTACATGGTAATAGCCAGGCTAGCTACAATTTACGTGGTATAATCCAGGCTCGCTACAATTTACATGGTAATAGCCAGGCTAGCTACAATTTACGTGGTATAATCCGGGCTAGCTACAATTTACATGGTACAAGCCAGGCTAGCTACAATTTACGTGGTACAATCCAGGCTCGCTACAATTTACATGGTAATAGCCAGGCTAGCTACAATTTACGTGGTATAATCCGGGCTAGCTACAATTTACATGGTACAAGCCAGGCTAGCTACAATTTACGTGGTACAATCCGGGCGAGCTACAATTTACATGGTAATAGCCAGGCTAGCTACAATTTACGTGGTACAATCCAGGCTCGCTACAATTTACATGGTAATAGCCAGGCTAGCTACAATTTACGTGGTATAATCCGGGCTAGCTACAATTTACATGGTACAAGCCAGGCTAGCTACAATTTACGTGGTACAATCCAGGCTCGATACAATTTACATGGTAATAGCCAGGCTAGCTACAATTTACGTGGTACAATCCGGGCGAGCAACAATTTACATGGTAATAGCCAGGCTAGCTACAATTTAAGTGGTACAATCCGGGCTAGCTACAATTTACATGGTAATAGCCAGGCTAGCTACAATTTACGTGGTACAATCCAGGCTCGCTACAATTTACATGATAAAAGCCAGGCTAGCTACAATTTACGTGGTACAATCCGGGCGAGCTACAATTTACATGGTAATAGCCAGGCTAGCTACAATTTATGTGGTACAATCCGGGCTAGCTACAATTTACATGGTAATAGCCAGGCTAGCTACAATTTACGTGGTATAATCCGGGCTAGCTACAATTTACATGGTACAAGCCAGGCTAGCTACAATTTACGTGGTACAATCCAGGCTCGCTACAATTTACATGGTAATAGCCAGGCTAGCTACAATTTACGTGGTACAATCCGGGCTAGCTACAATTTACATGGTAATAGCCAGGCTAGCTACAATTTACGTGGTACAATCCAGGCTCGCTACAATTTACATGGTAATAGCCAGGATAGCTACAATTTACGTGGTACAATCCGGGCGAGCTACAATTTACATGGTACAAGCCAGGCTAGCTACAATTTACGTGGTACAATCTGGGCTAGCTACAATTTACGTGGTACAATCCGGGCTAGCTACAATTTACATGGTAATAGCCAGGCTAGCTACAATTTACGTGGTACAATCTGGGCTAGCTACAATTTACATGGTAATAGCCAGGCTAGCTACAATTTACGTGGTACAATCCGGGCTAGCTACAATTTACATGGTAATAGCCAGGCTAGCTACAATTTACGTGGTACAATCCAGGCTCGCTACAATTTACATGGTAATAGCCAGGCTAGCTACAATTTACGTGGTACAATCTGGGCTAGCTACAATTTACGTGGTACAATCCAGGCTATCTACAATTTACATGGTAATAGCCAGGCTAGCTAGAATTTACGTGGTACAATCTGGGCTAGCTACAATTTACATGGTAATAGCCAGGCTAGCTACAATTTACGTGGTACAATCCAGGCTCGCTACAATTTACATGGTAATAGCCAGGCTAGCTACAATTTACGTGGTACAATCCGGGCTAGCTACAATTTACATGGTAATAGCCAGGCTAGCTACAATTTACGTGGTACAATCTGGGCTAGCTACAATTTACGTGGTACAATCCGGGCGAGCTACAATTTACATGGTAATAGCCAGGCTAGCTACAATTTACGTGGTACAATCCAGGCTCGCTACAATTTACATGGTAATAGCCAGGCTAGCTACAATTTACGTGGTACAATCCGGGCTAGCTACAATTTACATGGTAATAGCCAGGCTAGCTACAATTTACGTGGTACAATCCGGGCGAGCTACAATTTACATGGTAATAGCCAGGCTAGCTACAATTTACGTGGTACAATCCGGGCGAGCTACAATTTACATGGTAATAGCCAGGCTAGCTACAATTTACGTGGTACAATCCGGGCTAGCTACAATTTACATGGTAATAGCCAGGCTAGCTACAATTTACGTGGTACAATCCGGGCTAGCTACAATTTACATGGTAATAGCCAGGCTAGCTACAATTTAAGTGGTACTAGGGCATGCCCGTACGTGGGTGCCCGTTCCTTGCCAAAAAAAAAAAAAAACGCTACCCGTACGCTCTACCCCGCCCGTACGCCCGTAAACAAAAAAAACAACGCTCTTCACTTCCGCCCTTCGCTCTGACTGAATTGGGAGAAATAATGCGCATAAGAAATCGAGAAATTATTATTTTCTCCGGAAGAAATCGAATTACGAACCGTAATGGCGCACGCGCTCGGCTCGGCTCGCTCTCACATCGGCCACGCCTACGCAACAACGCGTTCTGTGATTGGCTGCCGGAAGTGCAGTCTTCACTGTCCGGAAGGTCGCATATCGCAGTTACGATGAATCGCAAATTAGTTTTAATTAGTTTTAAAACATAGTTGAACGCCAACATAGTTTGCCAACGTGAAATAAATGAATACGCTCTCAAATGTGCCGTCCGAGGCAGAGTCTGTTCGCCACGTTCGGCACACGTGATAGCTCGCTGCTCTCTGATTGGTTGAATAGTTTTTTGGACATAGCTCGGTAACTACTTCTCCGATTAATATGAAACCTTGAAAAGGCACATCCTCGGGTCCCCAGCAATATACCTGGCAAGTTTCAAGTATATCGGACCGGTAGTTGTCGAGAAACAGCGGTCACAGACAAACAGACATACATACATACATACATACATACATACATACATACATACATACATACACACAGAGATTACTGGAATTATAGATAGATAATGCGGGCTAGCTACAATTTACATGGTACAAGCCAGGCTAGCTACAATTTACGTGGTACAATCCAGGCTCACTACAATTTACATGGTAATAGCCAGGCGAGCTACAATTTACGTGGTACAATCCGGGCGAGCTACAATTTACATGGTAATAGCCAGGCTAGCTACAATTTACGTGGTACATTCCGGGCTAGCTACAATTTACATGGTAATAGCCAGTCTAGCTACAATTTACGTGGTACAATCCAGGCTCGCTACAATTTACATGGTAATAGCCAGGCTAGCTACAATTTACGTGTTACAATCCGGGCTAGCTACAATTTACATGGTAATAGCCAGGCTAGCTACAATTTACGTGGTACAATCCGGGCTAGCTACAATTTACGTGGTACAATCCAGGCGAGCTACAATTTACATGGTAATAGCCAGGCTAGCTACAACTTACGTGGTACAATCCAGGCTCGCTACAATTTACATGGTAATAGCCAGGCTACCTACAATTTACGTGGCACAATCCAGGCTAGCTACAATTTACATGGTAATAGCCAGGCTAGCTACAATTTACGTGGTACAATCCGGGCTAGCTACAATTTACATGGTAATAGCCAGGCTAGCTACAATTTACGTGGTATAATCCGGGCTAGCTACAATTTACATGGTAATAGCCAGGCTAGCTACAATTTACGTGGTATAATGCGGGCTAGCTACAATTTACGTGGTATAATCCGGGCTAGCTACAATTTACATGGTATAATCCGGGCTAGCTACACTTTACGTGGTATAATCCGGGCTAGCTACAATTTACATGGTATAATCCGGGCTAGCTACAATTTACATGGTAATAGCCAGGCTAGCTACAATTTACGTGGTACAATCCAGGCTCGCTACAATTTACATGGTAATAGTCAGAATAGCTACAATTTACGTGGTATAATCCGGGCTAGCTACAATTTACATGGTAATAGCCAGGCTAGCTACAATTTACGTGGTACAATCCGGGCTAGCTACAATTTACATGGTAATAGCCAGGCTAGCTACAATTTACATGGTATAATCCGGGCTAGCTACAATTTACATGGTAATAGCCAGGCGATCTACAATTTACATGGTATAATCCGGGCTAGCTACAATTTACGTGGTACAATCCGGGCTAGCTACAATTTACATGGTATAATCCGGGCTAGCTACAATTTACATGGTAATAGCCAGGCTAGCTACAATTTACGTGGTATAATCCGGGCTAGCTACAATTTACGTGGTATAATGCGGGCTAGCTACAATTTACATGGTAATAGCCATGCTAGCTACAATTTACGTGGTACAAGCCGGGCTAGCTACAATTTACATGGTAATAGCCAGGCTAGCTACAGTTTACGTGGTATAATCCAGGCTAGCTACAATTTACATGGTATAATCCGGGCTAGCTACAATTTACATGGTAATAGCCAGGCGATCTACAATTTACATGGTATAATCCGGGCTAGCTACAATTTACGTGGTACAATCCGGGCTAGCTACAATTTACATGGTATAATCCGGGCTAGCTACAATTTACATGGTAATAGCCAGGCTAGCTACAATTTACGTGGTATAATCCGGGCTAGCTACAATTTACGTGGTATAATGCGGGCTAGCTACAATTTACATGGTAATAGCCATGCTAGCTACAATTTACGTGGTACAAGCCGGGCTAGCTACAATTTACATGGTAATAGCCAGGCTAGCTACAATTTACGTGGTATAATCCAGGCTAGCTACAATTTACGTGGTACAATCCCGGCTAGCTACAATTTACATGGTAATAGCCAGGCTAGCTACAATTTACATGGTAATAGCCAGGCTAGCTACAATTTACGTGGTATAATCCGGGCTCGCTACAATTTACGTGGTATAATCTGGGCTAGCTACAATTTACATGGTATAATCCGGGCTAGCTACAATTTACGTGGTATAATCCGGGCTAGCTACAATTTACATGGTAATAGCCAGGCTAGCTACAATTTACGTGGTATAATCCGGGCTAGCTACAATTTACGTGGTATAATCCGGGCTAGCTACAATTTACATGGTAATAGCCAGGCTAGCGACAATTTATGTGGTATAATCCGGGCTAGCTACAATTTACGTGGTATAATCTGGGCTAGCTACAATTTACATGGTAATAGCCAGGCTAGCTACAATTTACGTGGTACAATCCGGGCTAGCTACAATTTACATGGTAATAGCCAGGCTAGCTACAATTTACGTGGTATAATCCGGTCTAGCAACAATTTACGTGGTATAATCCGGGCTAGCTACAATTTACATGGTAATAGCCAGGCTAGCTACAATTTACGTGGTACAATCCGGGCTAGCTACAATTTACATGGTAATAGCCAGGCTAGCTACAATTTACATGGTAATAGCCAGGCTAGCTACAATTTACGTGGTACAATCCGGGCTAGCTACAATTTACATGGTAATAGCCAGGCTAGCTACAATTTACGTGGTACAATCCGGGCTAGCAACAATTTACATGGTAATAGGCAGGCTATCTACAATTTACATGGTATAATCCGGGCTAGCTACAATTTACATGGTAATAGCCAGGCTAGCTACAATTTACATGGTATAATCCGGGCTAGCAACAATTTACGTGGTACAATCCGGGCTAGCTACAATTTACGTGGTATAATCCGGGCTAGCTACAATTTACATGGTATAATCCGGGCTAGCTACAATTTACATGGTAATAGCCAGGCTAGCTACAATTTACGTGGTACAATCCGGGCTAGCTCCAATTTACATGGTAATAGCCAGGCTAGCTACAATTTACGTGGTATAATCCGGGCTAGCTACAATTTACATGGTCATAGCCAGGCTAGCTACAATTTAGGTGGTATAATCCGGGCGAGCTACAATTTACGTGGTATAATCCGGGCTAGCTACAATTTATATGGTAATAGCCAGGCTAGCTACAATTTACGTGGTACAATCCGGGCTAGCTACAATTTACCTGGTAATAGCCAGGCTAGCTACAATTTACGTGGTACAATCCGGGCTAGCTACAATTTACATGGTAATAGCCAGGCTAGCTACAATTTACATGGTAATAGCCAGGCTAGCTACAATTTACGTGGTATAATCTGGGCTAGCTACAATTTACGTGGTATAATCCGGGCTAGCTACAATTTACATGGTATAATCCGGGCTAGCTACAATTTACATGGTAATAGCCAGGCTAGCTACAATTTAAGTGGTATAATCCAGGCTAGCTACAATTTACATGGTAATAGCCAGGATAGGTACAATTTACGTGGTATAATCCGGGCTAGCTACAATTTACCTGGTAATAGCCAGGCTAGCTACAATTTACGTGGTACAATCCGGGCTAGCTACAATTTACATGGTAATAGCCAGGCTAGCTACAATTTACCTGGTAATAGCCAGGCTAGCTACAATTTACGTGGTACAATCCGGGCTAGCTACAATTTACATGGTAATAGCCAGGCTAGCTACAATTTACATGGTAATAGCCAGGCTAGCTACAATTTACGTGGTATAATCTGGGCTAGCTACAATTTACGTGGTATAATCCGGGCTAGCTACAATTTACATGGTATAATCCGGGCTAGCTACAATTTACATGGTAATAGCCAGGCTAGCTACAATTTAAGTGGTATAATCCAGGCTAGCTACAATTTACATGGTAATAGCCAGGCTAGCTACAATTTACGTGGTATAATCCGGGCTAGCTACAATTTACGTGGTATAATCCGGGCCAGCTACAATTTACGTGGTATAATCCGGGCTAGCTACAATTTACGTGGTATAATCCGGGCTAGCTACAATTTACATGGTAATAGCCAGGATAGGTACAATTTACGTGGTATAATCCGGGCTAGCTACAATTTACATGGTAATAATAATAATAATAATTCATTTATTTTGTATAGCGCTTTTCCAGAAGCCCAAAGGCGCTTTGACAGAGTGGAAAACATAATGCATAACAATACATGAAAACAACAATTGCAAAAAGACAAGAATCAAGAAAACAAACAGCAGCGATATACGGCATATATATAAGACAAGAATCAAAAAGACAAGACAAGAATCAATAGGGAAATATTTAAAGCAAAAGGAGGGAGAAGGAGAAGAGATAGTCAGGGGTTAAATGCTGTGGGTTGAATGTTGAATGCAGCGTTGAACAGGTGGGTCTTTAGTGATGTTTTGAATGTGGTGAGTGAGGAGGAGTCTCTGATGGTGTGAGGTAGTGAGTTCCAGAGGGTGGGAGCAGCGATGGAGAAGGCCCTGTCCCCCCAGGATCTGAATTTGGTCCGGATGGAGGGGGTCAGGAGGTTGGTACCAGCAGAGCGGAGGTTGCGGGTGGGAGTGTGTCTGGAGAGGAGGTCAGCCAGGTAGGATGGGGCCAGGTTATGGAGGGCTTTGTATGTCAAGAGGAGGATTTTGTACTGGATTCTCTGGGGGATGGGGAGCCAGTGAAGCTTGTAAAGGACGGGGGTGATGTGGTCACGGGTCCGGGAATGAGTGAGTAGACGGGCAGCGGAGTTCTGAATGTATTGGAGTTTATTGGTGATTTTTGAGGGTGAACCATAGAGGAGGCTATTGCAGTAGTCCAGACGGGAGGTGATGAAGGCGTGGATGAGGGTTTCTGCAGCCGTGGAGGAGAGGGATGAGCGGAGCCGGGCAATGTTTTTCAGGTGAAAGAAGGCTGACTTTGTGATCTGTTTAGTGTATTTGTCGAAGGAAAGGGTTTGGTCAAAGATGACGCCAAGATTCCGGATGTGAGGGGAGGTGGATACTGGGATACCGTCGATGTTGAGGGCAAAGTTATGGGTGGATTTTGTGAGCGTTTTTGGGCCAATGATGATTATTTCAGATTTATCACAGTTAAGCTTGAGGAAGTTGATTTGAAGCCAGGATTTTATTTCAGTGATGCAGTTTGTCAGGATAGAGTGGGTGTCGGTGGAGACGGACTTGGTGGAGATGAAAAGCTGGATGTCATCAGCGAAGCAGTGGAATTGGAGACCATGACGGCGGATTAAGTGACCGAGCGGGGACAGGTAAAGGATGAAGAGGAGGGGGCCAAGAACTGAACCTTGGGGGACACCTTGGGGGAGGGGAGCAGTGGGGGATTTGCAGTTATTGATGGAGATGAACTGGCATCTGTCAGAGAGGTATGATTTAATCCAAGAGAGGGCAGTGCCGGTGACGTTAAAGGTGGATTCAAGTCGGGTGAGGAGGATAGTGTGATCGATGGTGTCAAAGGCAGCGCTGAGGTCGAGGAGGACGAGAATGTTGAGGTTGCCAGCGTCAGAGGAGAGGAGAAGGTCGTTGGTGATTTTGAGGAGAGCAGTTTCAGTACTGTGGTTGGAGCGGAATCCGGATTGGAATGTTTCATACAAGTTATTGGCAGAGAGATGATGTTTGAGTTGAGTGGCTACAGCGCGTTCCAAAACTTTTGACAGAAAGGGTAGGTTGGAGATGGGTCTGAAGTTGTTTAGGGTGTCAGGGTTTAGACCAGGTTTTTTTAGAATGGGGGTAACAGCAGCAATTTTGAGGGAAGGTGGGACGATGCCTGTAGACAGGGAGGAGTTTATTGTTGCAATGATAAGTGGAGAGAGAGCAGGGAGGGAGGCTTTGACAAAGCTGGAGGGGATGGGGTCAAGAGTGCAGGTGGCAGTTTTCATTCCTATGAGGAGTTCAGAGAGGTCAGTAGGAGAGATTGGGGAGAACCGAGACAGGGGATGGCAGGACAAGGGGGGGCAGGTGGTTGGAGGGGGAGCGGGTGCGGCGGTGGTCAAGCTGTTGTAGATGTTGTCAATTTTGCGTTGGAAGAAAGAGAGGAAGGAGATGCAGTTGTCTACTGTGAATGACTGGGTGGTGGTGTTCAGGGGGCGGAGGTGGTAATAGCCAGGCTAGCTACAATTTACGTGGTCCAATCCGGGCGAGCTACAATTTACGTGGTACAATCCGGGCTAGCTACAATTTACATGGTAATAGCCAGGCTAGCTACAATTTACGTGGTATAATCCGGGCTAGCTACAATTTACATGGTAATAGCCAGGCTAGCTACAATTTACGTGGTATAATCCGGGCTAGCTACAATTTACATGGTAATAGCCAGGATAGGTACAATTTACGTGGTATAACCCGGGCTAGCTACAATTTACATGGTAATAGCCAGGCTAGCTACAATTTACGTGGTACAATCCGGGCAAGCTACAATTTACATGGTAATAGCCAGGCTACCTACAATTTACGTGGCACAATCCGGGCTAGCTACACTTTACGTGGTAATAGCCAGGCTAGCTACAATTTACGTGGTACAATCCGGGCTAGCTACAATTTACATGGTAATAGCCAGGCTAGCTACAATTTACGTGGTATAATCCGGGCTAGCTACAATTTACATGGTAATAGCCAGGCTAGCTACAATTTACGTGGTATAATGCGGGCTAGCTACAATTTACGTGGTATAATCCGGGCTAGCTACAATTTACATGGTATAATCCGGGCTAGCTACACTTTACGTGGTATAATCCGGGCTAGCTACAATTTACATGGTATAATCCGGGCTAGCTACAATTTACATGGTAATAGCCAGGCTAGCTACAATTTACGTGGTACAATCCAGGCTCGCTACAATTTACATGGTAATAGCCAGAATAGCTACAATTTACGTGGTATAATCCGGGCTAGCTACAATTTACATGGTAATAGCCAGGCTAGCTACAATTTACGTGGTACAATCCGGGCTAGCTACAATTTACATGGTAATAGCTAGGCTAGCTACAATTTACATGGTATAATCCGGGCTAGCTACAATTTACATGGTAATAGCCAGGCGAGCTACAATTTACATGGTATAATCCGGGCTAGCTACAATTTACGTGGTACAATCCGGGCTAGCTACAATTTACGTGGTATAATGCGGGCTAGCTACAATTTACATGGTAATAGCCATGCTAGCTACAATTTACGTGGTACAAGCCGGGCTAGCTACAATTTACATGGTAATAGCCAGGCTAGCTACAATTTACGTGGTATAATCCGGGCTAGCTACAATTTACGTGGTATAATCCGGGCTAGCTACAATTTATATGGTAATAGCCAGGCTAGCTACAATTTACGTGGTATAATCCGGGCTAGCTACAATTTACGTGGCATAATCCGGGCTAGCTACAATTTACATGGTAATAGCCAGGCTAGCTACAATTTACATTGTACAATCCGGGCTAGCTACAATTTACATGGTAATAGCCAGGCTAGCTACAATTTACGTGGTACAATCCCGGCTAGCTACAATTTACATGGTAATAGCCAGGCTAGCTACAATTTACATGGTAATAGCCAGGCTAGCTACAATTTACGTGGTATAATCCGGGCTAGCTACAATTTACGTGGTATAATCTGGGCTAGCTACAATTTACATGGTATAATCCGGGCTAGCTACAATTTACGTGGTATAATCCGGGCTAGCTACAATTTACATGGTAATAGCCAGGCTAGCTACAATTTACGTGGTATAATCCGGGCTAGCTACAATTTACGTGGTATAATCCGGGCTAGCTACAATTTACATGGTAATAGCCAGGCTAGCGACAATTTATGTGGTATAATCCGGGCTAGCTACAATTTACGTGGTATAATCTGGGCTAGCTACAATTTACATGGTAATAGCCAGGCTAGCTACAATTTACGTGATACAATCCGGGCTAGCTACAATTTACATGGTAATAGCCAGGCTAGCTACAATTTACGTGGTATAATCCGGGCTAGCAACAATTTACGTGGTATAATCCGGGCTAGCTACAATTTACATGGTAATAGCCAGGCTAGCTACAATTTACGTGGTACAATCCGGGCTAGCTACAATTTACATGGTAATAGCCAGGCTAGCTACAATTTACGTGGTACAATCCGGGCTAGCAACAATTTACATGGTAATAGGCAGGCTATCTACAATTTACATGGTATAATCCGGGCTAGCTACAATTTACATGGTAATAGCCAGGCTAGCTACAATTTACATGGTATAATCCGGGCTAGCTACAATTTACGTGGTACAATCCGGGCTAGCTACAATTTACGTGGTATAATCCGGGCTAGCTACAATTTACGTGGTATAATCCGGGCTAGCTACAATTTACATGGTAATAGCCAGGCTAGCTACAATTTACGTGGTACAATCCGGGCTAGCTCCAATTTACATGGTAATAGCCAGGCTAGCTACAATTTACGTGGTATAATCCGGGCTAGCTACAATTTACATGGTAATAGCCAGGCTAACTACAATTTAGGTGGTATAATCCGGGCTAGCTACAATTTACGTGGTATAATCCGGGCTAGCTACAATTTATATGGTAATAGATCTCGCGAGATCTTGGAGACGGCGGCAGGGATTTTCGAAGCTCCACACGGTCTCCACGTTTTTCGAAGTTAAGTCGGTTCACAATTGTATTTTGTCGAAACTGTATTTATCTTTCGGTGTGTGAAGTTATTGTGTGCAACTTTGGTTGTTTCTCGGTGTTTATCTTTCATAAATTGATCGTCTGTTTGCCGTGTCGTGTCTTGAGGCCTTGTACAGTGTGCACTGTACAACCTTGAGGCTTTGTTTTTCTCTCAGCGGTCCGTCTTTTGTGATCCAATAACTTTCGTTCTCTGTATTCCCAGTCTTTTCACCCATAGCCTACTTCCTTGTGTAAATCTCAACTCAAAAAAAAAAAAAAAAAAAAAAAAAAAATTCCCTTCTCTGTTCTCATTCGTTTATTCATTCTTATTCGTTCGTTCGTTCTTCGACCACGTGTTTCTCCCCCATTTCCCCAGATAGTTTTCACTCATTAACCTTCAATGTTTACACTTTCCCCTCAAGTTATGTATTCCGTCATATTTTATAACACCTTTTTCTTCTTCTTCTTTAAAAGGCTGCTTTCGACTTGCTCACCAAATCAATTCATCCCAAAAAAAATATCCATCTCCTATAGTGCCTTTTTTCTACATTCCCTAAACTCTCCTGCACTCCATCCTCCATCCAGCGTCCTTAAACGTATTTTTAACTCGAAGGTCACAAGAAACTCATTTTGCAATAAATGTTCGTTTCCCATAAATCGTACACTTTCAAAAATCCAATCTCACCCCTCCCCTCCAAATCTTCCCCATAACCCCTCCCCTCCAAATCTTCCCCATCACCCCTCCCCTCCAAATCTTCCCCATCACCCATCCCTTTCAAATCTCCCCCCTTGCCCCCTCCCTCCTAAACTACCCCCTCACCCCTCCCCGCCAAGACGCCGCCTCGCCCCTCCCCTCCTAGACTCCTGCCTCACCCCTCCCCTCCAAATCTCCCCCATATCCCATCCCTTTCAAATCCCTCCCCTTGCCCCTTCCCTCCCAAACTCCCCCCTCACCCCTCCCCTTCAAATCTCCCCACCCTCATTGCTTCTCAATTTCCCCCCTCTCACTCCCCCTCCTCAAAGCGTCCTCCCCGCTTCTTCCCCCTTCAAACTCTCACCTCCATCTCCCCCAACCTTCTGCCTCGCTCTTCCCCCTCCTCAAATAACACCTCATTGTGGCTCACCCAATCACCATCAAACCTTTTGTCCGCCCCATCCTTCCCTTTCTCCGAGCTATTCTGAAATCTCTGACACACCTTCAACAGCTCTCCCTACCTCTTCCACCTCCTCCACATCTTACCCTACCCCTCCTCCCCCCTGTTCTGTATCTGATGCTCCCCCTTCCTCTTCATTAACGGTATGGACCTCAAACATCCGGGGCCTTCGTTCAAACTTAACTGATCTCTCCATACAGGTTGCTTCTGTCAAACCAGACGTGATCTGCTTAACAGAAACTTTCCTCCTTTATGATGTCTCTGATTCCATAGTATCTCTCCCGGGCTACTCCCTCCTCCGGTATGATAGACCTGAGCCTCGTCCTGGAGGCGGGGTTGCTATCTTTATCAAAAACTCTCTTCCTCACTCGCCCTGCACTGCACTCTCTCCACCTCACCCCCAGGAATACCTCTGGCTACGGCTTCCCCTTCGCTCCCACCTCTTGTTCATATGTGTGTTGTACCGTCCACCAAACAGTGATGACTCCATCTACATCTCGCTGTCTGATGATATGGACCAACTTCTATCTACTCATCCCAACTCTCTCTTCCTCATATGTGGTGATTTCAACTGTCATCATGCCAGTTGGCTGGGTGTGGGTACCTCTCTCACCAGCCATGGCTCCTCAGCAAAGGACTTCTGCGACTCACTGGGACTGACACAATCTGTCAATTTCCCGACCCGGATCTCAGTCAACGGAACATCTTCTCTTCTGGACTTGGTTATGACTAACTTCCCTGAAAATGTCTGCTGCTCTTCTTCTGCTCCGATCGGATCATCTGATCATGTCCTTGTTAAAGTGGACATCTCTCTGACCATCCTCAGGGAGCCTGCTCAGCGTCGACGAGTCTGGCATTTCACTCAGGCCAACTGGCACGGTCTTCAAGCAGCCATCAATCATCTGGACTGGTCTCCCATCTCTACCACCTCTGACATCAACTCATCCTGGGAATTCTTCCAAAGTAAATTGCTCTCTCTCATGCACAGATTTATCCCATCTCGTCTTCAGTTGTCATACCCTTCCTCCCGTCCATGGTACACGGAATCTTGTGGTGAGGCTGTTGCCCAGAAACAACTTGCCTTCGTCTCCTGGAAAGCAAATCCAACGGAAGGAAATCTCATTTCCTTTCACAAAGCCCGAAACAAGTGTGTGTCCACCCTCAGGAGAGCCAGGAAACAATATCTCTCCGTTCTCAAGACCGAACTCTCTTATCTGTCTCCCTCTTCCAAATCCTGGTGGCGTCTGGTCAAATCCGTTTCTGGTGTTTGTTCCCCCTCCATCCCCTCCCTTACCTCAAACGGCTACACAGCTGACTCCGCACGTGAAAAAGCTGAATGCCTCAACTCTGTGTTTGCCTCTAAATCTTGTGTCCCAAACCCATCCCTCTCTGTACCCACCATACCCAGTCGTACCCTGCTGCTCCTGGACTCCGTGTCCTTTCCTCCTGACAAGGTGGAAAAGCTTCTGTCAACCCTCGACTCTGATTCTGCAACTGGACCCGACGGCATCAGCCCACGGGTCCTAAAATCCTGCTCTGCTGCTCTATCTCACCCTCTCTCTGTTCTCTTCACCCTCTCTTTTGCTCAAGGTCAACTGCCATCTGCTTGGAAATCAGCCAACATCACCGCTTTGCACAAAAAAGGTGCAAAAACAGATCCTAGCAACTACAGACCAATCAGCCTTCTCCCAATTATCAGCAAAGTCATGGAATCCATCATTGCTTCGGATATGAAATCTTTCCTCTTCTCCAATGGCTTGATCTCTGATCATCAATTTGGTTTCAGACCAGGTCACTCTACTCTGGACATGCTGCTTCTGCTGTCTCAACAATGGATGGAGGTCCTCAATGCCAAACAGGAAATTAGAGCTGTCTCCCTCGACATATCACGTGCCTTCGACACGGTCTGGCACCCCGCTCTGCTCACCAAACTCTCCTCCTTTGGTATCCATGGAAATCTCCACGCATGGCTGGCGGACTTCCTCTCTAGTCGTCGTCAACGTGTGGCCCTGAATGGGTTTCTCTCATCTCCTCTTCCTGTTCAGGCTGGAGTTCCCCAAGGCAGTGTTCTGGGCCCCGTGCTTTTTCTGGTCTTCATCAATGATCTCTCTGACTCTCTCGAAAATCCTCTCTATCTCTTTGCTGATGACTCCACTCTCTGCCGCTCCATTCCTCTTCCCTCAGATCGGCAGTCTGCTGCCTCCTCACTCTCTGAAGACCTGGACAAAATCACAGACTGGTCAAACAAGTGGAACATGTCTTTCAATCCTGACAAATCTCACACTCTTACTATGTCTCTCCGAAAAGATCGACTGGACAACCCTCCCATCTACTTTCTCAACAATCCTCTCCAAGAAGTTCTGTCGCTCAAGATTTTGGGTCTCACTATCTGCCATGATCTTTCTTGGGAAAACCACATTTCCAAGCTGGCCTCCAAAGCCAGTCGCCGACTGGGCATCCTCCGTCGTGCGAAGTCCTTCCTCGGCACACCTGAGCTCCTCACCACATACAAGGCTTTCATCCGCAGCTCAATGGAATACTGTTCTCCCCTATGGGCCGGTGCTCCTGCCTCACACCTAGCTCGGCTTCACGCTGTTGAAACCAAAGCTTTCAGAATTATTGGAATCTCCCGCGATGAAGCTATCTCTGAGGGCCTTTCACTCACTCACCGCAGGCAGGTAGGTGGTCTTTCTGTCTTCTACCGACTCCTCTCCGGCCTTGCACCCCCAGCTCTCTCTGTGCTCTGTCCCCCAAATATTCCTACAGGTCGCACAAGATCTGCCAGCAACCCTCTGATGGTTAAACTGCCGAAATCTCGGCTCTCTGCTCACCTTCACTCTTTCATTCCTCTTTTCTCCCGCCTCTGGAACAAACTCCCTCACTCCCTTCAATCCCACTCCTCCCTCCAGGTCTTTAAAACAGCTGTTCACCACCATCTCTTATCTTCCCCCATCCAAAACCTTGATCTTTTCTACCCCCGCTAATTCACCCCAGATCCACCTTGTTTGGAATTCCAACTTCTTTCCTGGAAGTCCTGGCAGTGTCCATATGTTTTATACCTCTCCCACCGCCCCCTTCCCACGCCCCCCCCCCCCCAAAGCCCTCGCCCTCTCTCAGATCTCTCGATGTCTCCATGTCTCTCGGTCCCTGCTCTCAAATGTTGTGTTTGTGTCCTTCCCCCTCTCTCCCCATCTTGTCTACCGCTCCCTATGTTATATGTTTTATGTGTCGGTTTGTCTTTCTGTGTGATTAATGTTCGCTCTTTCACGAGCCTCGACCTTGTATACAAAAAAAAAAAAAAAAAAAAAAAAAAAAAAAAGTCTGTTTGCCGTGTCGTGTCTTGAGGCCTTGTACAGTGTGCACTGTACAACCTTGAGGCTTTGTTTTTCTCTCAGCGGTCCGTCTTTTGTGATCCAATAACTTTCGTTCTCTGTATTCCATAGCCATAGCCACTTGTTTCTCGGTGTTTATCTTTCATAAATTGATCGTCTGTTTGCCGTGTCGTGTCTTGAGGCCTTGTACAGTGTGCACTGTACAACCTTGAGGCTTTGTTTTTCTCTCAGCGGTCCGTCTTTTGTGATCCAATAACTTTCGTTCTCTGTATTCCCAGGCTTTTCACCCATAGCCTACTTCCTTGTGTAAATCTCAACTCAAAAAAAAAAAAAAAAAAAAAAAAAAAAAAACATTTTCCTTCTCTGTTATCATTCGTTTATTCATTCTTATTCGTTCGTTCGTTCTTCGACCACGTGTTTCTCCCCCATTTCCCCAGATAGTTTTCACTCATTAACCTTCAATGTTTACACTTTCCCCTCAAGTTATGTATTCCGTCATATTTTATAACACCTTTTTCTTCTTCTTCTTTAAAAGGCTGCTTTCGACTTGCTCACCAAATCAATTCATCCCAAAAAAAATATCCATCTCCTATAGTGCCTTTTTTCTACATTCCCTAAACTCTCCTGCACTCCATCCTCCATCCAGCGTCCTTAAACGTATTTTTAACTCGAAGGTCACAAGCAACTCATTTTGCAATAAATGTTCGTTTCCCATAAATCGTACACTTTCAAAAATCCAATCTCACCCCTCCCCTCCAAATCTTCCCCATCACCCATCCCTTTCAAATCTTCCCCCTTGCCCCCTCCCTCCTAAACGACCCCCTCACCCCTCCCCGCCAAGACGCCCCCTCGCCCCTCCCCTCCTAGACTCCTGCCTCACCCCTCCCCTCCCCTCCAAATCTCCCCCATATCCCATCCCTTTCAAATCCCTCCCCTTGCCCCTTCCCTCCCAAACTTCCCTCTCACCCCTCCCCTTCAAATCTCCCCACCCTCATTGCTTCTCAATTTCCCCCCTCTCACTCCCCCTCCTCAAAGCGTCCTCCCCGCTTCTTCCCCCTTCAAACTCTCACCTCCATCTCCCCCAACCTTCTGCCTCGCTCTTCCCCCTCCTCAAATAACACCTCATTGTGGCTCACCCAATCACCATCAAACCTTTTGTCCGCCCCATCCTTCCCTTTCTCCGAGCTATTCTGAAATCTCTGACACACCTTCAACAGCTCTCCCTACCTCTTCCACCTCTTCCACATCTTACCCTACCCCTCCTCCCCCCTGTTCTGTATCTGATGCTCCCCCTTCCTCTTCATTAACGGTATGGACCTCAAACATCCGGGGCCTTCGTTCAAACTTAACTGATCTCTCCATACAGGTTGCTTCTGTCAAACCAGACGTGATCTGCTTAACAGAAACTTTCCTCCTTTATGATGTCTCTGATTCCATAGTATCTCTCCCGGGCTACTCCCTCCTCCGGTATGATAGACCTGAGCCTCGTCCTGGAGGCGGGGTTGCTATCTTTATCAAAAACTCTCTTCCTCACTCGCCCTGCACTGCACTCTCTCCACCTCACCCCCAGGAATACCTCTGGCTACGGCTTCCCCTTCGCTCCCACCTCTTGTTCATATGTGTGTTGTACCGTCCACCAAACAGTGATGACTCCATCTACATCTCGCTGTCTGATGATATGGACCAACTTCTATCTACTCATCCCAACTCTCTCTTCCTCATATGTGGTGATTTCAACTGTCATCATGCCAGTTGGCT
This sequence comes from Myxine glutinosa, assembly GCF_964187855.1. Classification (NCBI taxonomy): domain Eukaryota; kingdom Metazoa; phylum Chordata; class Myxini; order Myxiniformes; family Myxinidae; genus Myxine; species Myxine glutinosa. The sequence continues at coordinate 407,279,976 of NC_136261.1, read as the reverse complement.
GGGTGTGGGTACCTCTCTCACCAGCCATGGCTCCTCAGCAAAGGACTTCTGCGACTCACTGGGACTGACACAATCTGTCAATTTCCCGACCCGGATCTCAGTCAACGGAACATCTTCTCTTCTGGACTTGGTTATGACTAACTTCCCTGAAAATGTCTGCTGCTCTTCTTCTGCTCCGATCGGATCATCTGATCATGTCCTTGTTAAAGTGGACATCTCTCTGACCATCCTCAGGGAGCCTGCTCAGCGTCGACGAGTCTGGCATTTTACTCAGGCCAACTGGCACGGTCTTCAAGCAGCCATCAATCATCTGGACTGGTCTCCCATTTCTACCACCTCTGACATCAACTCATCCTGGGAATTCTTCCAAAGTAAATTGCTCTCTCTCATGCACAGATTTATCCCATCTTGTCTTCAGTTGTCTTACCCTTCCTCCCGTCCATGGTACACGGAATCTTGTGGTGAGGCTGTTGCCCAGAAACAACTTGCCTTCGTCTCCTGGAAAGCAAATCCAACGGAAGGAAATCTCATTTCCTTTCACAAAGCCCGAAACAAGTGTGTGTCCACCCTCAGGAGAGCCAGGAAACAATATCTCTCCGTTCTCAAGACCGAACTCTCTTATCTGTCTCCCTCTTCCAAATCCTGGTGGCGTCTGGTCAAATCCGTTTCTGGTGTTTGTTCCCCCTCCATCCCCTCCCTTACCTCAAACGGCTACACAGCTGACTCCGCACGTGAAAAAGCTGAATGCCTCAACTCTGTGTTTGCCTCTAAATCTTGTGTCCCAAACCCATCCCTCTCTGTACCCACCATACCCAGTCGTACCCTGCTGCTCCTGGACTCCGTGTCCTTTCCTCCTGACAAGGTGGAAAAGTTTCTGTCAACCCTCGACTCTGATTCTGCAACTGGACCCGACGGCATCAGCCCACGGGTCCTAAAATCCTGCTCTGCTGCTCTATCTCACCCTCTCTCTGTTCTCTTCACCCTCTCTTTTGCTCAAGGTCAACTGCCATCTGCTTGGAAATCAGCCAACATCACCGCTTTGCACAAAAAAGGTGCAAAAACAGATCCTAGCAACTACAGACCAATCAGCCTTCTCCCAATTATCAGCAAAGTCATGGAATCCATCATTGCTTCGGATATGAAATCTTTCCTCTTCTCCAATGGCTTGATCTCTGATCATCAATTTGGTTTCAGACCAGGTCACTCTACTCTGGACATGCTGCTTCTGCTGTCTCAACAATGGATGGAGGTCCTCAATGCCAAACAGGAAATTAGAGCTGTCTCCCTCGACATATCACGTGCCTTCGACACGGTCTGGCACCCCGCTCTGCTCACCAAACTCTCCTCCTTTGGTATCCATGGAAATCTCCACGCATGGCTGGCGGACTTCCTCTCTAGTCGTCGTCAACGTGTGGCCCTGAATGGGTTTCTCTCATCTCCTCTTCCTGTTCAGGCTGGAGTTCCCCAAGGCAGTGTTCTGGGCCCCGTGCTTTTTCTGGTCTTCATCAATGATCTCTCTGACTCTCTCGAAAATCCTCTCTATCTCTTTGCTGATGACTCCACTCTCTGCCGCTCCATTCCTCTTCCCTCAGATCGGCAGTCTGCTGCCTCCTCACTCTCTGAAGACCTGGACAAAATCACAGACTGGTCAAACAAGTGGAACATGTCTTTCAATCCTGACAAATCTCACACTCTTACTATGTCTCTCCGAAAAGATCGACTGGACAACCCTCCCATCTACTTTCTCAACAATCCTCTCCAAGAAGTTCTGTCGCTCAAGATTTTGGGTCTCACTATCTGCCATGATCTTTCTTGGGAAAACCACATTTCCAAGCTGGCCTCCAAAGCCAGTCGCCGACTGGGCATCCTCCGTCGTGCGAAGTCCTTCCTCGGCACACCTGAGCTCCTCACCACATACAAGGCTTTCATCCGCAGCTCAATGGAATACTGTTCTCCCCTATGGGCCGGTGCTCCTGCCTCACACCTAGCTCGGCTTCACGCTGTTGAAACCAAAGCTTTCAGAATTATTGGAATCTCCCGCGATGAAGCTATCTCTGAGGGCCTTTCACTCACTCACCGCAGGCAGGTAGGTGGTCTTTCTGTCTTCTACCGACTCCTCTCCGGCGTTGCACCCCCAGCTCTCTCTGTGCTCTGTCCCCCAAATATTCCTACAGGTCGCACAAGATCTGCCAGCAACCCTCTGATGGTTAAACTGCCGAAATCTTGGCTCTCTGCTCACCTTCACTCTTTCATTCCTCTTTTCTCCCGCCTCTGGAACAAACTCCCTCACTCCCTTCAATCCCACTCCTCCCTCCAGGTCTTTAAAACAGCTGTTCACCACCATCTCTTATCTTCCCCCATCCAAAACCTTGATCTTTTCTACCCCCGCTAATTCACCCCAGATCCACCTTGTTTGAAATTCCAACTTCTTTCCTGGAAGTCCTGGCAGTGTCCATATGTTTTATACCTCTCCCACCGCCCCCTTCCCACGCCCCCCCCCCCCCCCCAAAGCCCTCGCCCTCTCTCAGATCTCTCGATGTCTCCATGTCTCTCGGTCCCTGCTCTCAAATGTTGTGTTTGTGTCCTTCCCCCTCTCTCCCCATCTTGTCTACCGCTCCCTATGTTATATGTTTTATGTGTCGGTTTGTCTTTCTGTGTGATTAATGTTCGCTCTTTCACGAGCCTCGACCTTGTATACAAAAAAAAAAAAAAAAAAAAAAAAAAATAGCCAGGCTAGCTACAATTTACGTGGTACAATCCGGGCTAGCTACAATTTACATGGTAATAGCCAGTCTAGCTACAATTTACGTGGTACAATCCAGGCTCGCTACAATTTACATGGTAATAGCCAGGCTAGCTACAATTTACGTGTTACAATCCGGGCTAGCTACAATTTACATGGTAATAGCCAGGCTAGCTACAATTTACGTGGTACAATCCGGGCTAGCTACAATTTACGTGGTACAATCCAGGCGAGCTACAATTTACATGGTAATAGCCAGGCTAGCTACAACTTACGTGGTACAATCCAGGCTCGCTACAATTTACATGGTAATAGCCAGGCTACCTACAATTTACGTGGCACAATCCAGGCTAGCTACAATTTACATGGTAATAGCCAGGCTAGCTACAATTTACGTGGTACAATCCGGGCTAGCTACAATTTACATGGTAATAGCCAGGCTAGCTACAATTTACGTGGTATAATCCGGGCTAGCTACAATTTACATGGTAATAGCCAGGCTAGCTACAATTTACGTGGTATAATGCGGGCTAGCTACAATTTACGTGGTATAATCCGGGCTAGCTACAATTTACATGGTATAATCCGGGCTAGCTACACTTTACGTGGTATAATCCGGGCTAGCTACAATTTACATGGTATAATCCGGGCTAGCTACAATTTACATGGTAATAGCCAGGCTAGCTACAATTTACGTGGTACAATCCAGGCTCGCTACAATTTACATGGTAATAGTCAGAATAGCTACAATTTACATGGTATAATCCGGGCTAGCTACAATTTACATGGTAATAGCCAGGCTAGCTACAATTTACGTGGTACAATCCGGGCTAGCTACAATTTACATGGTAATAGCCAGGCTAGCTACAATTTACATGGTATAATCCGGGCTAGCTACAATTTACATGGTAATAGCCAGGCGATCTACAATTTACATGGTATAATCAGGGCTAGCTACAATTTACGTGGTACAATCCGGGCTAGCTACAATTTACATGGTATAATCCGGGCTAGCTACAATTTACATGGTAATAGCCAGGCTAGCTACAATTTACGTGGTATAATCCGGGCTAGCTACAATTTACGTGGTATAATGCGGGCTAGCTACAATTTACATGGTAATAGCCATGCTAGCTACAATTTACGTGGTACAAGCCGGGCTAGCTACAATTTACATGGTAATAGCCAGGCTAGCTACAATTTACGTGGTATAATCCAGGCTAGCTACAATTTACATGGTATAATCCGGGCTAGCTACAATTTACATGGTAATAGCCAGGCGATCTACAATTTACATGGTATAATCCGGGCTAGCTACAATTTACGTGGTACAATCCGGGCTAGCTACAATTTACATGGTATAATCCGGGCTAGCTACAATTTACATGGTAATAGCCAGGCTAGCTACAATTTACGTGGTATAATCCGGGCTAGCTACAATTTACGTGGTATAATGCGGGCTAGCTACAATTTACATGGTAATAGCCATGCTAGCTACAATTTACGTGGTACAAGCCGGGCTAGCTACAATTTACATGGTAATAGCCAGGCTAGCTACAATTTACGTGGTATAATCCAGGCTAGCTACAATTTACGTGGTACAATCACGGCTAGCTACAATTTACATGGTAATAGCCAGGCTAGCTACAATTTACATGGTAATAGCCAGGCTAGCTACAATTTACGTGGTATAATCCGGGCTAGCTACAATTTACGTGGTATAATCTGGGCTAGCTACAATTTACATGGTATAATCCGGGCTAGCTACAATTTACGTGGTATAATCCGGGCTAGCTACAATTTACATGGTAATAGCCAGGCTAGCTACAATTTACGTGGTATAATCCGGGCTAGCTACAATTTACGTGGTATAATCCGGGCTAGCTACAATTTACATGGTAATAGCCAGGCTAGCGACAATTTATGTGGTATAATCCGGGCTAGCTACAATTTACGTGGTATAATCTGGGCTAGCTACAATTTACATGGTAATAGCCAGGCTAGCTACAATTTACGTGGTACAATCCGGGCTAGCTACAATTTACATGGTAATAGCCAGGCTAGCTACAATTTACGTGGTATAATCCGGGCTAGCAACAATTTACGTGGTATAATCCGGGCTAGCTACAATTTACATGGTAATAGCCAGGCTAGCTACAATTTACGTGGTACAATCCGGGCTAGCTACAATTTACATGGTAATAGCCAGGCTAGCTACAATTTACGTGGTACAATCCGGGCTAGCAACAATTTACATGGTAATAGGCAGGCTATCTACAATTTACATGGTATAATCCGGGCTAGCTACAATTTACATGGTAATAGCCAGGCTAGCTACAATTTACATGGTATAATCCGGGCTAGCAACAATTTACGTGGTACAATCCGGGCTAGCTACAATTTACGTGGTATAATCCGGGCTAGCTACAATTTACATGGTATAATCCGGGCTAGCTACAATTTACATGGTAATAGCCAGGCTAGCTACAATTTACGTGGTACAATCCGGGCTAGCTCCAATTTACATGGTAATAGCCAGGCTAGCTACAATTTACGTGGTATAATCCGGGCTAGTTACAATTTACATGGTCATAGCCAGGCTAGCTACAATTTAGGTGGTATAATCCGGGCGAGCTACAATTTACGTGGTATAATCCGGGCTAGCTACAATTTATATGGTAATAGCCAGGCTAGCTACAATTTACGTGGTACAATCCGGGCTAGCTACAATTTACCTGGTAATAGCCAGGCTAGCTACAATTTACGTGGTACAATCCGGGCTAGCTACAATTTACATGGTAATAGCCAGGCTAGCTACAATTTACATGGTAATAGCCAGGCTAGCTACAATTTACGTGGTATAATCTGGGCTAGCTACAATTTACGTGGTATAATCCGGGCTAGCTACAATTTACATGGTATAATCCGGGATAGCTACAATTTACATGGTAATAGCCAGGCTAGCTACAATTTAAGTGGTATAATCCAGGCTAGCTACAATTTACATGGTAATAGCCAGGCTAGCTACAATTTACGTGGTATAATCCGGGCCAGCTACAATTTACGTGGTATAATCCGGGCTAGCTACAATTTACATGGTAATAGCCAGGATAGGTACAATTTACGTGGTATAATCCGGGCTAGCTACAATTTACATGGTAATAGCCAGGCTAGCTACAATTTACGTGGTCCAATCCGGGCGAGCTACAATTTACGTGGTACAATCCGGGCTAGCTACAATTTACATGGTAATAGCCAGGCTAGCTACAATTTACGTGGTATAATCCGGGCTAGCTACAATTTACATGGTAATAGCCAGGCTAGCTACAATTTACGTGGTATAATCCGGGCTAGCTACAATTTACATGGTAATAGCCAGGATAGGTACAATTTACGTGGTATAACCCGGGCTAGCTACAATTTACATGGTAATAGCCAGGCTAGCTACAATTTACGTGGTACAATCCGGGCAAGCTACAATTTACATGGTAATAGCCAGGCTACCTACAATTTACGTGGCACAATCCAGGCTAGCTACAATTTACATGGTAATAGCCAGGCTAGCTACAATTTACGTGGTACAATCCGGGCTAGCTACAATTTACATGGTAATAGCCAGGCTAGCTACAATTTACGTGGTATAATCCGGGCTAGCTACAATTTACATGGTAATAGCCAGGCTAGCTACAATTTACGTGGTATAATGCGGGCTAGCTACAATTTACGTGGTATAATCCGGGCTAGCTACAATTTACATGGTATAATCCGGGCTAGCTACACTTTACGTGGTATAATCCGGGCTAGCTACAATTTACATGGTATAATCCGGGCTAGCTACAATTTACATGGTAATAGCCAGGCTAGCTACAATTTACATGGTACAATCCAGGCTCGCTACAATTTACATGGTAATAGCCAGAATAGCTACAATTTACGTGGTATAATCCGGGCTAGCTACAATTTACATGGTAATAGCCAGGCTAGCTACAATTTACGTGGTACAATCCGGGCTAGCTACAATTTACATGGTAATAGCTAGGCTAGCTACAATTTACATGGTATAATCCGGGCTAGCTACAATTTACATGGTAATAGCCAGGCGAGCTACAATTTACATGGTATAATCCGGGCTAGCTACAATTTACGTGGTACAATCCGGGCTAGCTACAATTTACGTGGTATAATGCGGGCTAGCTACAATTTACATGGTAATAGCCATGCTAGCTACAATTTACGTGGTACAAGCCGGGCTAGCTACAATTTACATGGTAATAGCCAGGCTAGCTACAATTTACGTGGTATAATCCGGGCTAGCTACAATTTACGTGGTATAATCCGGGCTAGCTACAATTTATATGGTAATAGCCAGGCTAGCTACAATTTACGTGGTATAATCCGGGCTAGCTACAATTTACGTGGCATAATCCGGGCTAGCTACAATTTACATGGTAATAGCCAGGCTAGCTACAATTTACATTGTACAATCCGGGCTAGCTACAATTTACATGGTAATAGCCAGGCTAGCTACAATTTACGTGGTACAATCCCGGCTAGCTACAATTTACATGGTAATAGCCAGGCTAGCTACAATTTACATGGTAATAGCCAGGCTAGCTACAATTTACGTGGTATAATCCGGGCTAGCTACAATTTACGTGGTATAATCTGGGCTAGCTACAATTTACATGGTATAATCCGGGCTAGCTACAATTTACGTGGTATAATCCGGGCTAGCTACAATTTACATGGTAATAGCCAGGCTAGCTACAATTTACGTGGTATAATCCGGGCTAGCTACAATTTACGTGGTATAATCCGGGCTAGCTACAATTTACATGGTAATAGCCAGGCTAGCGACAATTTATGTGGTATAATCCGGGCTAGCTACAATTTACGTGGTATAATCTGGGCTAGCTACAATTTACATGGTAATAGCCAGGCTAGCTACAATTTACGTGATACAATCCGGGCTAGCTACAATTTACATGGTAATAGCCAGGCTAGCTACAATTTACGTGGTATAATCCGGGCTAGCAACAATTTACGTGGTATAATCCGGGCTAGCTACAATTTACATGGTAATAGCCAGGCTAGCTACAATTTACGTGGTACAATCCGGGCTAGCTACAATTTACATGGTAATAGCCAGGCTAGCTACAATTTACGTGGTACAATCCGGGCTAGCAACAATTTACATGGTAATAGGCAGGCTATCTACAATTTACATGGTATAATCCGGGCTAGCTACAATTTACATGGTAATAGCCAGGCTAGCTACAATTTACATGGTATAATCCGGGCTAGCTACAATTTACGTGGTACAATCCGGGCTAGCTACAATTTACGTGGTATAATCCGGGCTAGCTACAATTTACGTGGTATAATCCGGGCTAGCTACAATTTACATGGTAATAGCCAGGCTAGCTACAATTTACGTGGTACAATCCGGGCTAGCTCCAATTTACATGGTAATAGCCAGGCTAGCTACAATTTACGTGGTATAATCCGGGCTAGCTACAATTTACATGGTAATAGCCAGGCTAACTACAATTTAGGTGGTATAATCCGGGCTAGCTACAATTTACGTGGTATAATCCGGGCTAGCTACAATTTATATGGTAATAGATCTCGCGAGATCTTGGAGACGGCGGCAGGGATTTTCGAAGCTCCACACGGTCGCCACGTTTTTCGAAGTTAAGTCTGTTCACAATTGTATTTTGTCGAAACTGTATTTATCTTTCGGTGTGTGAAGTTATTGTGTGCAACTTTGGTTGTTTCTCGGTGTTTATCTTTCATAAATTGATCGTCTGTTTGCCGTGTCGTGTCTTGAGGCCTTGTACAGTGTGCACTGTACAACCTTGAGGCTTTGTTTTTCTCTCAGCGGTCCGTCTTTTGTGATCCAATAACTTTCGTTCTCTGTATTCCCAGGCTTTTCACCCATAGCCTACTTCCTTGTGTAAATCTCAACTCAAAAAAAAAAAAAAAAAAAAAAAAAAAAAAACATTTTCCTTCTCTGTTATCATTCGTTTATTCATTCTTATTCGTTCGTTCGTTCTTCGACCACGTGTTTCTCCCCCATTTCCCCAGATAGTTTTCACTCATTAACCTTCAATGTTTACACTTTCCCCTCAAGTTATGTATTCCGTCATATTTTATAACACCTTTTTCTTCTTCTTCTTTAAAAGGCTGCTTTCGACTTGCTCACCAAATCAATTCATCCCAAAAAAAATATCCATCTCCTATAGTGCCTTTTTTCTACATTCCCTAAACTCTCCTGCACTCCATCCTCCATCCAGCGTCCTTAAACGTATTTTTAACTCGAAGGTCACAAGCAACTCATTTTGCAATAAATGTTCGTTTCCCATAAATCGTACACTTTCAAAAATCCAATCTCACCCCTCCCCTCCAAATCTTCCCCATCACCCATCCCTTTCAAATCTTCCCCCTTGCCCCCTCCCTCCTAAACGACCCCCTCACCCCTCCCCGCCAAGACGCCCCCTCGCCCCTCCCCTCCTAGACTCCTGCCTCACCCCTCCCCTCCAAATCTCCCCCATATCCCATCCCTTTCAAATCCCTCCCCTTGCCCCTTCCCTCCCAAACTTCCCTCTCACCCCTCCCCTTCAAATCTCCCCACCCTCATTGCTTCTCAATTTCCCCCCTCTCACTCCCCCTCCTCAAAGCGTCCTCCCCGCTTCTTCCCCCTTCAAACTCTCACCTCCATCTCCCCCAACCTTCTGCCTCGCTCTTCCCCCTCCTCAAATAACACCTCATTGTGGCTCACCCAATCACCATCAAACCTTTTGTCCGCCCCATCCTTCCCTTTCTCCGAGCTATTCTGAAATCTCTGACACACCTTCAACAGCTCTCCCTACCTCTTCCACCTCTTCCACATCTTACCCTACCCCTCCTCCCCCCTGTTCTGTATCTGATGCTCCCCCTTCCTCTTCATTAACGGTATGGACCTCAAACATCCGGGGCCTTCGTTCAAACTTAACTGATCTCTCCATACAGGTTGCTTCTGTCAAACCAGACGTGATCTGCTTAACAGAAACTTTCCTCCTTTATGATGTCTCTGATTCCATAGTATCTCTCCCGGGCTACTCCCTCCTCCGGTATGATAGACCTGAGCCTCGTCCTGGAGGCGGGGTTGCTATCTTTATCAAAAACTCTCTTCCTCACTCGCCCTGCACTGCACTCTCTCCACCTCACCCCCAGGAATACCTCTGGCTACGGCTTCCCCTTCGCTCCCACCTCTTGTTCATATGTGTGTTGTACCGTCCACCAAACAGTGATGACTCCATCTACATCTCGCTGTCTGATGATATGGACCAACTTCTATCTACTCATCCCAACTCTCTCTTCCTCATATGTGGTGATTTCAACTGTCATCATGCCAGTTGGCTGGGTGTGGGTACCTCTCTCACCAGCCATGGCTCCTCAGCAAAGGACTTCTGCGACTCACTGGGACTGACACAATCTGTCAATTTCCCGACCCGGATCTCAGTCAACGGAACATCTTCTCTTCTGGACTTGGTTATGACTAACTTCCCTGAAAATGTCTGCTGCTCTTCTTCTGCTCCGATCGGATCATCTGATCATGTCCTTGTTAAAATGGACATCTCTCTGACCATCCTCAGGGAGCCTGCTCAGCGTCGACGAGTCTGGCATTTTACTCAGGCCAACTGGCACGGTCTTCAAGCAGCCATCAATCATCTGGACTGGTCTCCCATTTCTACCACCTCTGACATCAACTCATCCTGGGAATTCTTCCAAAGTAAATTGCTCTCTCTCATGCACAGATTTATCCCATCTCGTCTTCAGTTGTCTTACCCTTCCTCCCGTCCATGGTACACGGAATCTTGTGGTGAGGCTGTTGCCCAGAAACAACTTGCCTTCGTCTCCTGGAAAGCAAATCCAACGGAAGGAAATCTCATTTCCTTTCACAAAGCCCGAAACAAGTGTGTGTCCACCCTCAGGAGAGCCAGGAAACAATATCTCTCCGTTCTCAAGACCGAACTCTCTTATCTGTCTCCCTCTTCCAAATCCTGGTGGCGTCTGGTCAAATCCGTTTCTGGTGTTTGTTCCCCCTCCATCCCCTCCCTTACCTCAAACGGCTACACAGCTGACTCCGCACGTGAAAAAGCTGAATGCCTCAACTCTGTGTTTGCCTCTAAATCTTGTGTCCCAAACCCATCCCTCTCTGTACCCACCATACCCAGTCGTACCCTGCTGCTCCTGGACTCCGTGTCCTTTCCTCCTGACAAGGTGGAAAAGTTTCTGTCAACCCTCGACTCTGATTCTGCAACTGGACCCGACGGCATCAGCCCACGGGTCCTAAAATCCTGCTCTGCTGCTCTATCTCACCCTCTCTCTGTTCTCTTCACCCTCTCTTTTGCTCAAGGTCAACTGCCATCTGCTTGGAAATCAGCCAACATCACCGCTTTGCACAAAAAAGGTGCAAAAACAGATCCTAGCAACTACAGACCAATCAGCCTTCTCCCAATTATCAGCAAAGTCATGGAATCCATCATTGCTTCGGATATGAAATCTTTCCTCTTCTCCAATGGCTTGATCTCTGATCATCAATTTGGTTTCAGACCAGGTCACTCTACTCTGGACATGCTGCTTCTGCTGTCTCAACAATGGATGGAGGTCCTCAATGCCAAACAGGAAATTAGAGCTGTCTCCCTCGACATATCACGTGCCTTCGACACGGTCTGGCACCCCGCTCTGCTCACCAAACTCTCCTCCTTTGGTATCCATGGAAATCTCCACGCATGGCTGGCGGACTTCCTCTCTAGTCGTCGTCAACGTGTGGCCCTGAATGGGTTTCTCTCATCTCCTCTTCCTGTTCAGGCTGGAGTTCCCCAAGGCAGTGTTCTGGGCCCCGTGCTTTTTCTGGTCTTCATCAATGATCTCTCTGACTCTCTCGAAAATCCTCTCTATCTCTTTGCTGATGACTCCACTCTCTGCCGCTCCATTCCTCTTCCCTCAGATCGGCAGTCTGCTGCCTCCTCACTCTCTGAAGACCTGGACAAAATCACAGACTGGTCAAACAAGTGGAACATGTCTTTCAATCCTGACAAATCTCACACTCTTACTATGTCTCTCCGAAAAGATCGACTGGACAACCCTCCCATCTACTTTCTCAACAATCCTCTCCAAGAAGTTCTGTCGCTCAAGATTTTGGGTCTCACTATCTGCCATGATCTTTCTTGGGAAAACCACATTTCCAAGCTGGCCTCCAAAGCCAGTCGCCGACTGGGCATCCTCCGTCGTGCGAAGTCCTTCCTCGGCACACCTGAGCTCCTCACCACATACAAGGCTTTCATCCGCAGCTCAATGGAATACTGTTCTCCCCTATGGGCCGGTGCTCCTGCCTCACACCTAGCTCGGCTTCACGCTGTTGAAACCAAAGCTTTCAGAATTATTGGAATCTCCCGCGATGAAGCTATCTCTGAGGGCCTTTCACTCACTCACCGCAGGCAGGTAGGTGGTCTTTCTGTCTTCTACCGACTCCTCTCCGGCGTTGCACCCCCAGCTCTCTCTGTGCTCTGTCCCCCAAATATTCCTACAGGTCGCACAAGATCTGCCAGCAACCCTCTGATGGTTAAACTGCCGAAATCTTGGCTCTCTGCTCACCTTCACTCTTTCATTCCTCTTTTCTCCCGCCTCTGGAACAAACTCCCTCACTCCCTTCAATCCCACTCCTCCCTCCAGGTCTTTAAAACAGCTGTTCACCACCATCTCTTATCTTCCCCCATCCAAAACCTTGATCTTTTCTACCCCCGCTAATTCACCCCAGATCCACCTTGTTTGAAATTCCAACTTCTTTCCTGGAAGTCCTGGCAGTGTCCATATGTTTTATACCTCTCCCACCGCCCCCTTCCCACGCCCCCCCCCCCCCCAAAGCCCTCGCCCTCTCTCAGATCTCTCGATGTCTCCATGTCTCTCGGTCCCTGCTCTCAAATGTTGTGTTTGTGTCCTTCCCCCTCTCTCCCCATCTTGTCTACCGCTCCCTATGTTATATGTTTTATGTGTCGGTTTGTCTTTCTGTGTGATTAATGTTCGCTCTTTCACGAGCCTCGACCTTGTATACAAAAAAAAAATTAAAAAAAAAAAAATAGCCAGGCTAGCTACAATTTACGTGGTACAATCCGGGCTAGCTACAATTTACATGGTAATAGCCAGGCTAGCTACAATTTACGTGGTACAATCCGGGCTAGCTACAATTTACATGGTAATAGCCAGGCTAGCTACAATTTACATGGTAATAGCCAGGCTAGCTACAATTTACGTGGTATAATCTGGGCTAGCTACAATTTACGTGGTATAATCCGGGCTAGCTACAATTTACATGGTATAATCCGGGCTAGCTACAATTTACATGGTAATAGCCAGGCTAGCTACAATTTAAGTGGTATAATCCAGGCTAGCTACAATTTACATGGTAATAGCCAGGATAGGTACAATTTACGTGGTATAATCCGGGCTCGCTACAATTTACATGGTAATAGCCAGGCTAGCTACAATTTACGTGGTATAATCCGGGCCAGCTACAATTTACGTGGTATAATCCGGGCTAGCTACAATTTACATGGTAATAGCCAGGATAGGTACAATTTACGTGGTATAATCCGGGCTAGCTACAATTTACATGGTAATAGCCAGGCTAGCTACAATTTACGTGGTCCAATCCGGGCGAGCTACAATTTACGTGGTACAATCCGGGCTAGCTACAATTTACATGGTAATAGCCAGGCTAGCTACAATTTACGTGGTATAATCCGGGCTAGCTACAATTTACATGGTAATAGCCAGGCTAGCTACAATTTACGTGGTATAATCCGGGCTAGCTACAATTTACATGGTAATAGCCAGGATAGGTACAATTTACGTGGTATAACCCGGGCTAGCTACAATTTACATGGTAATAGCCAGGCTAGCTACAATTTACGTGGTACAATCCGGGCAAGCTACAATTTACATGGTAATAGCCAGGTTAGGTACAATTTACGTGGTACAATCCGGGCTAGCTACAATTTACATGGTAATAGCCAGGCTAGCTACAATTTACGTGGTACAATCCGGGCTCGCTACAATTTACATGGTAATAGCCAGGCTAGCTACAATTTACATGGTAATAGCCAGGCTCGCTACAATTTACATGGTAATAGCCAGGCTAGCTACAATTTACATGGTACAATCCAGGCTCGCTACAATGTACATGGTAAGAGCCAGACTAGCTACAATTTACATGGTAATAGCCAGGCTAGCTACAATTTACGTGGTACAATCCGGGCTAGCTACAATTTACATTGTAATAGCCAGGCTAGCTACAATTTACATTGTAATAGCCAGGCTAGCTACAATTTACGTGGTTCAATCCGGGCTAGCTACAATTTACATGGTAATAGCCAGGCTAGCTACAATTTACATGGTACAATCCGGGCTAGCTACAATTTACATGGTACAATCCGGGTAAGCTACAATTTACATGGTAATAGCCAGGCGAGCTACAATTTACATGGTACAATCCGGGCTAGCTACAATTTACATGCTACAAGCCAGGATAGGTACAATTCACATTGTACAATCTGGGCTAGCTACAATTTACATGGTACAAGCCAGGATAGCTACAATTTACATGGTACAAGCCAGGATAGGTACAATTTACATGGTAATAGCCAGGATAGGTACAATTTACATGGTACAATCCAGGCTCGCTACAATTTACATGGTAAGAGCCAGACTAGCTGCAATTTACATGGTAATAGCCAGGCTAGCTACAATTTACATGGTAATAGCCAGGCTAGCTACAATTTACATGGTAATGGCCAGGCTAGCTACAATTTACATGGTAATAGCCAGGCTAGCTACAATTTACATGGTAATAGCCAGGCTAGCTACAATTTACATGGTACAAGCCAGGATAGCTACAATTTACATGGTACAAGCCAGGATAGGTACAATTTACATGGTAATAGCCAGGATAGGTACAATTTACATGGTACAAACCAGGATAACTACAATTTACATGGTACAAGCCAGGATAGCTACAATTTACGTGGTACAATCCAGGCTAGCAACAATTTACATGGTAATAGGCAGGCTATCTACAATTTACATGGTATAATCCGGGCTAGCTACAATTTACGTGGTACAATCCGGGCTAGCTACAATTTAAGTGGTATAATCCGGGCTAGCTACAATTTACGTGGTATAATCCGGGCTAGCTACAATTTACATGGTAATAGCCAGGCTAGCTACAATTTACGTGGTACAATCCGGGCTAGCTCCAATTTACATGGTAATAGCCAGGCTAGCTACAATTTACGTGGTATAATCCGGGCTAGCTACAATTTACATGGTAATAGCCAGGCTAGCTACAATTTAGGTGGTATAATCCGGGCTAGCTACAATTTACGTGGTATAATCCGGGCTAGCTACAATTTATATGGTAATAGCCAGGCTAGCTACAATTTACGTGGTACAATCCGGGCTAGCTACAATTTACATGGTAATAGCCAGGCTAGCTCCAATTTACGTGGTACAATCCGGGCTAGCTACAATTTACATGGTAATAGCCAGGCTAGCTACAATTTACATGGTAATAGCCAGGCTAGCTACAATTTACGTGGTATAATCTGGGCTAGCTACAATTTACGTGGTATAATCCGGGCTAGCTACAATTTACATGGTACAATCCGGGCTAGCTACAATTTACATGGTAATAGCCAGGCTAGCTACAATTTAAGTGGTATAATCCAGGCTAGCTACAATTTACATGGTAATAGCCAGGATAGGTACAATTTACGTGGTATAATCCGGGCTCGCTACAATTTACATGGTAATAGCCAGGCTAGCTCCAATTTACGTGGTATAATCCGGGCCAGCTACAATTTACGTGGTTTAATCCGGGCTAGCTACAATTTACATGGTAATAGCCAGGCTAGCTACAATTTACGTGGTCCAATCCGGGCGAGCTACAATTTACGTGGTACAATCCGGGCTAGCTACAATTTACATGGTAATAGCCAGGCTAGCTACAATTTACGTGGTATAATCCGGGCTAGCTACAATTTACATGGTAATAGCCAGGCTAGCTACAATTTACGTGGTATAATCCGGGCTAGCTACAATTTACATGGTAATAGCCAGGATAGGTACAATTTACGTGGTATAACCCGGGCTAGCTACAATTTACATGGTAATAGCCAGGCTAGCTACAATTTACGTGGTACAATCCGGGCAAGCTACAATTTACATGGTAATAGCCAGGATAGGTACAATTTACGTGGTACAATCCGGGCTAGCTACAATTTACATGGTAATAGCCAGGCTAGCTACAATTTACGTGGTACAATCCGGGCTCGCTACAATTTACATGGTAATAGCCAGGCTAGCTACAATTTACGTGGTATAATCCGGGCTCGCTACAATTTACGTGGTATAATCCGGGCTAGCTACAATTTACATGGTAATAGCCAGGCTAGCGACAATTTATGTGGTATAATCCGGGCCAACTACAATTTAAGTGGTATAATCTGGGCTAGCTACAATTTACATGGTAATAGCCAGGCTAGCTACAATTTACGTGGTACAATCCGGGCTAGCTACAATTTACATGGTAATAGCCAGGCTAGCTACAATTTACGTGGTATAATCCGGGCTAGCGACAATTTACGTGGTATAATCCGGGCTAGCTACAATTTACATGGTAATATCCAGGCTAGCTACAATTTACGTGGTACAATCCGGGCTAGCTACAATTTACATGGTAATAGCCAGGCTAGCTACAATTTACGTGGTACAATCCGGGCTAGCAACAATTTACATGGTAATAGGCAGGCTATCTACAATTTACATGGTATAATCCGGGCTAGCTACAATTTACATGGTAATAGCCAGGCTAGCTACAATTTACATGGTATAATCCGGGCTAGCTACAATTTACGTGGTACAATCCGGGCTAGCGATAATTTACGTGGTATAATCCGGGCTAGCTACAATTTACGTGGTATAATCTGGGCTAGCTACAATTTACATGGTAATAGCCAGGCTAGCTACAATTTACGTGGTACAATCCGGGCTAGCTCCAATTTACATGGTAATAGCCAGGCTAGCTACAATTTACGTGGTATAATCCGGGCTAGCTACAATTTACATGGTAATAGCCAGGCTAACTACAATTTAGGTGGTATAATCCGGGCTAGCTACAATTTACGTGGTATAATCCGGGCTAGCTACAATTTATATGGTAATAGCCAGGCTAGCTACAATTTACGTGGTACAATCCGGGCTAGCTACAATTTACATGGTAATAGCCAGGCTAGCTACAATTTACGTGGTACAATCCGGGCTAGCTACAATTTACATGGTAATAGCCAGGCTAGCTACAATTTACATGGTAATAGCCAGGCTAGCTACAATTTACGTGGTATAATCTGGGCTAGCTACAATTTACGTGGTATAATCCGGGCTAGCTACAATTTACATTGTATAATCCGGGCTAGCTACAATTTACATGGTAATAGCCAGGCTAGCTACAATTTAAGTGGTATAATCCAGGCTAGCTACAATTTACATGGTAATAGCCAGGATAGGTACAATTTACGTGGTATAATCCGGGCTCGCTACAATTTACATGGTAATAGCCAGGCTAGCTACAATTTACGTGGTATAATCCGGGCCAGCTACAATTTACGTGGTATAATCCGGGCTAGCTACAATTTACATGGTAATAGCCAGGATAGGTACAATTTACGTGGTATAATCCGGGCTAGCTACAATTTACATGGTAATAGCCAGGCTAGCTACAATTTACGTGGTCCAATCCGGGCGAGCTACAATTTACGTGGTACAATCCGGGCTAGCTACAATTTACATGGTAATAGCCAGGCTAGCTACAATTTACGTGGTATAATCCGGGCTAGCTACAATTTACATGGTAATAGCCAGGCTAGCTACAATTTACGTGGTATAATCCGGGCTAGCTACAATTTACATGGTAATAGCCAGGATAGGTACAATTTACGTGGTATAACCCGGGCTAGCTACAATTTACATGGTAATAGCCAGGCTAGCTACAATTTACGTGGTACAATCCGGGCAAGCTACAATTTACATGGTAATAGCCAGGTTAGGTACAATTTACGTGGTACAATCCGGGCTAGCTACAATTTACATGGTAATAGCCAGGCTAGCTACAATTTACGTGGTACAATCCGGGCTCGCTACAATTTACATGGTAATAGCCAGGCTAGCTACAATTTACATGGTAATAGCCAGGCTCGCTACAATTTACATGGTAATAGCCAGGCTAGCTACAATTTACATGGTACAATCCAGGCTCGCTACAATGTACATGGTAAGAGCCAGACTAGCTACAATTTACATGGTAATAGCCAGGCTAGCTACAATTTACGTGGTACAATCCGGGCTAGCTACAATTTACATTGTAATAGCCAGGCTAGCTACAATTTACATTGTAATAGCCAGGCTAGCTACAATTTACGTGGTTCAATCCGGGCTAGCTACAATTTACATGGTAATAGCCAGGCTAGCTACAATTTACATGGTACAATCCGGGCTAGCTACAATTTACATGGTACAATCCGGGTAAGCTACAATTTACATGGTAATAGCCAGGCGAGCTACAATTTACATGGTACAATCCGGGCTAGCTACAATTTACATGCTACAAGCCAGGATAGGTACAATTCACATTGTACAATCTGGGCTAGCTACAATTTACATGGTACAAGCCAGGATAGCTACAATTTACATGGTACAAGCCAGGATAGGTACAATTTACATGGTAATAGCCAGGATAGGTACAATTTACATGGTACAATCCAGGCTCGCTACAATTTACATGGTAAGAGCCAGACTAGCTGCAATTTACATGGTAATAGCCAGGCTAGCTACAATTTACATGGTAATAGCCAGGCTAGCTACAATTTACATGGTAATGGACAGGCTAGCTACAATTTACATGGTAATAGCCAGGCTAGCTACAATTTACATGGTAATAGCCAGGCTAGCTACAATTTACATGGTACAAGCCAGGATAGCTACAATTTACATGGTACAAGCCAGGATAGGTACAATTTACATGGTAATAGCCAGGATAGGTACAATTTACATGGTACAAACCAGGATAACTACAATTTACATGGTACAAGCCAGGATAGCTACAATTTACGTGGTACAATCCGGGCTAGCTACAATTTACATGGTAATAGCCAGGCTAGCTACAATTTACGTGGTACAATCCGGGCTCGCTACAATTTACATGGTAATAGCCAGGCTAGCTACAATTTACATGGTACAATCCAGGCTCGCTACAATGTACATGGTAAGAGCCAGACTAGCTACAATTTACATGGTAATAGCCAGGCTAGCTACAATTTACGTGGTACAATCCGGGCTAGCTACAATTTACATTGTAATAGCCAGGCTAGCTACAATTTACGTGGTTCAATCCGGGCTAGCTACAATTTACATGGTAATAGCCAGGCTAGCTACAATTTACATGGTACAATCCGGGCTAGCTACAATTTACATGGTACAATCCGGGTAAGCTACAATTTACATGGTAATAGCCAGGCGAGCTACAATTTACATGGTACAATCCGGGCTAGCTACAATTTACATGCTACAAGCCAGGATAGGTACAATTCACATGGTACAATCTGGGCTAGCTACAATTTACATGGTACAAGCCAGGATAGGTACAATTTACATGGTACAAGCCAGGATAGGTACAATTTACATGGTACAATCCAGGCTCGCTACAATTTACATGGTACAAGCCAGGATAGCTACAATTTACATGGTACAAGCCAGGATAGGTACAATTTACATGGTACAATCCAGGCTCGCTACAATTTACATGGTAAGAGCCAGACTAGCTGCAATTTACATGGTAATAGCCAGGCTAGCTACAATTTACATGGTAATAGCCAGGCTAGCTACAATTTACATGGTAATAGCCAGGCTAGCTACAATTTACATGGTAATAGCCAGGCTAGCTACAATTTACATGGTAATAGCCAGGCTAGCTACAATTTACATGGTACAAGCCAGGATAGGTACAATTTACATGGTAATAGCCAGGATAGGTACAATTTACATGGTACAAACCAGGATAACTACAATTTACATGGTACAAGCCAGGATAGCTACAATTTACATGGTACAAGCCAGGATAGCTACAATTTACATGGTACAAGGCAGGATAGGTACAATTTACATGGTAATAGCCAGGATAGGTACAATTTACATGGTACAATCCAGGCTCGCTACAATGTACATGGTAAGAGCCAGACTAGCTGCAATTTACATGGTAATCGCCAGGCTAGCTACAATTTACATGGTAATAGCCAGGCTAGCTACAATTTACGTGGTACAATCCGGGCTAGCTAGAATTTACATGGTAATAGCCAGGCTAGCTACAATTTACATGGTATAATCCGGGCTAGCTACAATTTACATGGTATAATCCGGGCTAGCTACAATTTACATGGTAATAGTTAGGCTAGCTACAATTTACGTGGTACAATCCGGGCTAGCTACAATTGACATGGTAATAGCCAGGCTAGCTACAATTTACATGGTACAAGTAAGGATAGATACAATTTACATGGTACAAGCCATGATAGCTACAATTTATATGGTACAAGCAAGGATAGCTACAATTTACATGGTACAAGCAAGGATAGCTACAATTTACATGGTACAAGCCAGGATAGCTACAATTTACATGGTACAATCCAGGATAGCTACAATTTACATGGTACAAGCCAAGATAGCTACAATTTACATGGTACAAGCCAGGATAGCTACAATTTACATGGTACAAGCCAGGATAGCTACAATTTACATGGTACAAGCAAGGATAGCTACAATTTAATGGTACAAGCCAGGATAGCTACAATTTGTATGGTACAAGCCAGGATAGCTACAATTTATATGGTACAAGCAAGGATAGCTACAATTTAATGGTACAAGCCAGGATAGCTACAATTTGTATGGTACAAGCCAGGATAGCTACAATTTATATGGTACAAACCAGGATAGCTACAATTTGTATGGTACAAACCAGGATAGCTGCAATTTATATGGTACAAGCCAGGATAGCTACAATTTACATGGTACAAACCAGGATAGCTACAATTTAATGGTACAAACCAGGATAGCTACAATTTATATGGTACAAGCCAGGATAGCTGCAATTTATATGGTACAAGCCAGGATAGCTACAATTTATATGGTACAAGCCGGATAGCTACAATTTAATGGTACAAGCCAGGATAGCTACAATTTGTATGGTACAAGCCAGGATAGCTACAATTTATATGGTACAAACCAGGATAGCTACAATTTGTATGGTACAAACCAGGATAGCTGCAATTTATATGGTACAAGCCAGGATAGCTACAATTTACATGGTACAAACCAGGATAGCTACAATTTAATGGTACAAACCAGGATAGCTACAATTTATATGGTACAAACCAGGATAGCTGCAATTTATATGGTACAAGCCAGGATAGCTACAATTTATATGGTACAAGCCGGATAGCTACAATTTATATGGTACAAGCCAGGATAGCTACAATTTATATGGTACAAGCCAGGATAGCTACAATTTATAGGGTACAAGCCGGGATAGCTACAATTTATATGGTACAAGCCAGGATAGCTACAATTTATATGGTACAAGCCAGGATAGCTACAATTTATATGGTACAAGCCAGGATAGCTACAATTTATATGGTACAAGCCAAGATAGCTACAATTTACATGGTGCAAGCCAGGATAGCTACAATTTATATGGTACAAGCCGGATAGCTACAATTTATATGGTACAAGCCAGGATAGCTACAATTTATATGGTACAAGCCAGGATAGCTGCAATTTATATGGTACAAGCCAGGATAGCTACAATTTACATGGTACAAGCCAGGATAGCTACAATTTACATGGTACAAACCAGGATAGCTACAATTTACATGGTACAAGCCAGGATAGCTACAATTTACATGGTACAAGCAAGGATAGCTACAATTTATATGGTACAAACCAGGATAGCTACAATTTATATGGTACAAACCAGGATAGCTACAATTTATATGGTACAAGCCAGGATAGCTACAATTTACATGGTACAAGCCAGGATAGCTACAATTTATATGGTACAAACCAGGATAGCTACAATTTACATGGTACAAACCAGGATAGCTACAATTTATATGGTACAAGCCAGGATAGCTACAATTTATATGGTACAAACCAGGATAGCTACAATTTATATGGTATAAGCCAGGATAGCTACAATTTACATGGTACAAGCCAGGATAGCTGCAATTTACATGGTACAAGCCAGGATAGCTACAATTTACATGGTACAAGCCAGGATAGCTACAATTTACATGGTACAAGCCAGGGTAGCTACAATTTACATGGTACAAACCAGGATAGCTACAATTTATATGGTACAAACCAGGATAGCTACAATTTATATGGTACAAACCAGGATAGCTACAATTTATATGGTACAAACCAGGATAGCTGCAATTTATATGGTACAAGCCAGGATAGCTACAATTTATATGGTACAAGCCAGGATAGCTACAATTTACATGGTACAAGCCAGGATAGCTACAATTTATATGGTACAAGCCAGGGTAGCTACAATTTACATGGTACAAACCAGGATAGCTACAATTTATATGGTACAAACCAGGATAGTTACAATTTACATGGTACAAACCAGGATAGCTACAATTTATATGGTACAAACCAGGATAGCTGCAATTTACATGGTACAAGCCAGGATAGCTACAATTTACATGGTACAAGCCAGGATAGCTACAATTTACATGGTACAAGCCAGGATAGCTACAATTTATATGGTACAAGCCAGGATAGCTACAATTTATATGGTACAAGCCAGGATAGCTACAATTTATATGGTACAAGCCAGGATAGCTGCAATTTATATGGTACAAGCCAGGATAGCTACAATTTATATGGTACAAGCCAGGATAGGTACAATTTATATGGTACAAGCCAGGATAGCTACAATTTATATGGTACAAGCCAGGATAGCTACAATTTATATGGTACAAACCAGGATAGCTACAATTTATATGGTACACGCCAGGATAGCTACAATTTACATGGTACAAGCCAGGATAGCTGCAATTTATATGGTACAAGCCAGGATAGCTACAATTTATATGGTACAAGCCAGGGTAGCTACAATTTACATGGTACAAGCCAGGATAGCTACAATTTATATGGTACAAGCCAGGATAGCTACAATTTATATGGTACAAGCCAGGATAGCTACAATTTATATGGTACAAGCCAGGATAGCTGCAATTTATATGGTACAAGCCAGGATAGCTACAATTTACATGGTACAAGCCAGGATAGATGCAATTTATATGGTACAAGCCAGGATAGCTACAATTTACATGGTACAAGCCAGGATAGCTACAATTTACATGGTACAAGCCAGGATAGATGCAATTTATATGGTACAAGCCAGGATAGCTACAATTTACATGGTACAAGCCAGGATAGCTGCAATTTACATGGTACAAACCAGGATAGCTACAATTTACATGGTACAAGCCAGGATAGATGCAATTTACATGGTACAAGCCAGGATAGCTACAATTTACATGGTACAAGCCAGGATAGATGCAATTTATATGGTACAAGCCAGGATAGCTGCAATTTACATGGTACAAACCAGGATAGCTACAATTTACATGGTACAAGCCAGGATAGATGCAATTTATATGGTACAAACCAGGACAGCTGTAATTTATATGGTACAAGCCAGGATAGCTACAATTTACATGGTACAAGCCAGGATAGCTGCAATTTACATGGTACAAACCAGGATAGCTACAATTTACATGGTACAAGCCAGGATAGATGCAATTTATATGGTACAAGCCAGGATAGCTACAATTTACATGGTACAAGCCAGGATAGCTACAATTTATATGGTACAAGCCAGGATAGCTACAATTTACATGGTACAAGCCAGGATAGGTACAATTTATATGGTACAAGCCAGGATAGCTACAATTTATATGGTACAAGCCAGGATAGCTACAATTTACATGGTACAAGCCAGGATAGCTACAATTTATATGGTACAAGCCAGGATAGCTACAATTTATATGGTACAAGCCAGGATAGCTACAATTTATATGGTACAAGGCAGGATAGCTACAATTTATATGGTACAAGCCAGGATAGCTACAATTTATATGGTACAAGCCAGGATAGCTACAATTTACATGGTACAAGCCAGGATAGCTGCAATTTATATGGTACAAGCCAGGATAGCTACAATTTACATGGTACAAGCCAGGGTAGCTACAATTTATATGGTACAAGCCAGGATAGCTACAATTTACATGGTACAAGCCAGGATAGCTGCAATTTATATGGTACAAGCCAGGATAGCTACAATTTATATGGTACAAGCCAGGGTAGCTACAATTTACATGGTACAAGCCAGGATAGCGACAATTTACATGGTACAAGCCAGGATAGCTGCCATTTATATGGTACAAGCCAGGATAGGTACAATTTATATGGTACAAGCCAGGATAGCTACAATTTATATGGTACAAGCCAGGATAGGTACAATTTATATGGTACAAACCAAGATAGCTACAATTTATATGGTACAAACCAGGACAGCTGCAATTTACATGGTACAAGCCAGGATAGCTACAATTTACATGGTACAAGCCAGGATAGCTACAATTTATATGGTACAAACCAGGATAGCTGCAATTTACATGGTACAAGCCAGGATAGCTGCAATTTACATGGTACAAGCCAGGATAGCTACAATTTATATGGTACAAGCCAGGATAGCTGCAATTTACATGGTACAAGCCAGGATAGCTACAATTTACATGGTACAAGCCAGGATAGCTACAATTTACATGGTACAAGCCAGGATAGCTACAATTTACATGGTACAAGCCAGGATAGCTACAATTTACATGGTACAAGCCAGGATAGCTACAATTTATATGGTACAAGCCAGGATAGCTACAATTTACATGGTACAAGCCAGGATAGCTGCAATTTACATGGTACAAGCCAGGATAGGTGCAATTTACATGGTACAAGCCAGGATAGCTACAATTTATATGGTACAAGCCAGGATAGCTGCAATTTACATGGTACAAGCCAGGATAGCTACAATTTATATGGTACAAGCCAGGATAGCTGCAATTTACATGGTACAAGCCAGGATAGCTACAATTTACATGGTACAAACCAGGATAGCTGCCATTTATATGGTACAAGCCAGGATAGCTACAATTTATATGGTACAAGCCAGGATAGCTGCAATTTACATGGTACAAGCCAGGATAGCTGCAATTTACATGGTACAAGCCAGGATAGCTACAATTTATATGGTACAAGCCAGGATAGCTGCAATTTACATGGTACAAACCAGGATAGCTACAATTTACATGGTACAAACCAGGATAGCTACAATTTACATGGTACAAACCAGGATAGCTACAATTTACATGGTACAAGCCAGGATAGCTACAATTTACATGGTACAAGCCAGGATAGCTACAATTTACATGGTACAAGCCAGGATAGCTACAATTTATATGGTACAAGCCAGGATAGCTACAATTTACATGGTACAAGCCAGGATAGCTACAATTTACATGGTACAAGCCAGGATAGCTGCAATTTACATGGTACAAGCCAGGATAGGTGCAATTTACATGGTACAAGCCAGGATAGCTACAATTTATATGGTACAAGCCAGGATAGCTGCAATTTACATGGTACAAGCCAGGATAGCTGCAATTTACATGGTACAAGCCAGGATAGCTACAATTTATATGGTACAAGCCAGGATAGCTACAATTTATATGGTACAAGCCAGGATAGCTACAATTTACATGGTACAAACCAGGATAGCTACAATTTATATGGTACAAACCAGGATAGCTGCCATTTATATGGTACAAACCAGGATAGCTACAATTTATATGGTACAAACCAGGATAGCTGCCATTTATATGGTACAAACCAGGATAGCTACAATTTATATGGTACAAACCAGGATAGCTGCCATTTATATGGTACAAACCAGGATAGCTACAATTTATATGGTACAAACCAGGATAGCTGCCATTTATATGGTACAAACCAGGATAGCTACAATTTACATGGTACAAGCCAGGATAGCTACAATTTACATGGTACAAGCCGGATAGCTACAATTTATATGGTACAAGCCAGGATAGCTACAATTTACATGGTACAAGCCAGGATAGCTACAATTTACATGGTACAAACCAGGATAGCTGCCATTTATATGGTACAAGCCAGGATAGCTACAATTTACATGGTACAAGCCAGGATATCTACAATTTACATGGTACAAGCCAGGATAGCTACAATTTATATGGTACAAGCCACGATAGCTACAATTTACATGGTACAAGCCAGGATATCTACAATTTACATGGTACAAGCCAGGATAGCTACAATTTATATGGTACAAGCCAGGATAGCTACAATTTACATGGTACAAGCCAGGATAGCTGCCATTTATATGGTACAAGCCAGGATAGCTACAATTTACATGGTACAAGCCAGGATAGCTACAATTTATATGGTACAAGCCAGGATAGCTACAATTTATATGGTACAAGCCAGGATAGCTACAATTTATATGGTATAAGCCAGGATAGCTACAATTTACATGGTACAAGCCAGGATAGCTACAATTTATATGGTACAAGCCAGGATAGCTGCAATTTATATGGTACAAGGCAGGATAGGTACAATTTATATGGTACAAGCCAGGATAGCTACAATTTATATGGTACAAGCCAGGATAGCTACAATTTATATGGTACAAGCCAGGATAGCTACAATTTACATGGTACAAGCCAGGATAGCTACAATTTACATGGTACAAGCCAGGATAGCTACAATTTATATGGTACAAGCCAGGTTAGCTGCAATTTACATGGTACAAGCCAGGATAGCTGCAATTTACATGGTACAAGCCAGGATAGCTGCAATTTACATGGTACAAGCCAGGATAGCTACAATTTACATGGTACAAGCCAGGATAGATGCAATTTATATGGTACAAGCCAGGATAGCTGCAATTTACATGGTACAAACCAGGATAGCTGCCATTTATATGGTACAAGCCAGGATAGCTGCAATTTATATGGTACAAACCAGGACAGCTGCAATTTACATGGTACAAGCCAGGATAGCTACAATTTATATGGTACAAGCCAGGATAGGTACAATTTATATGGTACAAACCAGGATAGCTGCAATTTATATGGTACAAGCCAGGATAGCTACAATTTACATGGTACAAGCCAGGATAGCTACAATTTACATGGTACAAGCCAGGATAGCTACAATTTATATGGTACAAGCCAGGATAGCTGCAATTTACATGGTACAAACCAGGATAGCTGCCATTTATATGGTACAAGCCAGGATAGCTGCAATTTACATGGTACAAGCCAGGATAGCTGCAATTTACATGGT
Source organism: Myxine glutinosa (assembly GCF_964187855.1). Taxonomy (NCBI): domain Eukaryota; kingdom Metazoa; phylum Chordata; class Myxini; order Myxiniformes; family Myxinidae; genus Myxine; species Myxine glutinosa. The sequence goes on along the minus strand of NC_136261.1, from coordinate 407,252,630 downwards.
ACAAGCCAGGATAGCTGCAATTTACATGGTACAAACCAGGATAGCTGCCATTTATATGGTACAAGCCAGGATAGCTACAATTTACATGGTACAAGCCAGGATAGATGCAATTTACATGGTACAAGCCAGGATAGCTGCAATTTACATGGTACAAACCAGGATAGCTGCCATTTATATGGTACAAACCAGGATAGCTGCAATTTACATGGTACAAGCCAGGATAGCTGCAATTTACATGGTACAAGCCAGGATAGCTGCAATTTACATGGTACAAGCCAGGATAGCTACAATTTACATGGTACAAGCCAGGATAGATGCAATTTATATGGTACAAGCCAGGATAGCTGCAATTTACATGGTACAAACCAGGATAGCTACAATTTACATGGTACAAGCCAGGATAGATGCAATTTATATGGTACAAACCAGGACAGCTGCAATTTATATGGTACAAGCCAGGATAGCTACAATTTACATGGTACAAGCCAGGATAGCTGCAATTTACATGGTACAAACCAGGATAGCTACAATTTACATGGTACAAGCCAGGATAGATGCAATTTATATGGTACAAGCCAGGATAGCTGCAATTTACATGGTACAAACCAGGATAGCTACAATTTACATGGTACAAGCCAGGATAGATGCAATTTATATGGTACAAACCAGGACAGCTGCAATTTATATGGTACAAACCAGGATAGCTACAATTTACATGGTACAAGCCAGGATAGCTGCAATTTATATGGTACAAACCAGGACAGCTGCAATTTACATGGTACAAGCCAGGATAGCTACAATTTATATGGTACAAGCCAGGATAGGTACAATTTATACGGTACAAACCAGGATAGCTGCAATTTATATGGTACAAGCCAGGATAGCTACAATTTACATGGTACAAGCCAGGATAGCTACAATTTATATGGTACAAACCAGGATAGCTGCAATTTACATGGTACAAGGCAGGATAGCTACAATTTATATGGTACAAGCCAGGATAGGTACAATTTACATGGTACAAACCAGGATAGCTGCAATTTACATGGTACAAGGCAGGATAGCTACAATTTATATGGTACAAGCCAGGATAGCTGCAATTTACATGGTGCAAACCAGGATAGCTGCAATTTACATGGTACAAACCAGGATAGCTACAATTTATATGGTACAAGCCAGGATAGCTACAATTTATATGGTACAAGCCAGGATAGGTACAATTTACATGGTACAAGCCAGGATAGCTACAATTTATATGGTACAAACCAGGATAGCTGCCATTTATATGGTACAAGCCAGGATAGGTACAATTTACATGGTACAAGCCAGGATAGCTACAATTTATATGGTACAAGCCAGGATAGCTACAATTTATATGGTACAAGCCAGGATAGGTACAATTTACATGGTACAAACCAGGATAGCTGCAATTTACATGGTACAAGGCAGGATAGCTACAATTTATATGGTACAAGCCAGGATAGCTGCAATTTACATGGTGCAAACCAGGATAGCTGCCATTTATATGGTACAAGCCAGGATAGCTGCAATTTATATGGTACAAACCAGGACAGCTGCAATTTACATGGTACAAACCAGGACAGCTGCAATTTACATGGTACAAGCCAGGATAGCTACAATTTACATGGTACAAGCCAGGATAGCTACAATTTATATGGTACAAGCCAGGATAGCTGCAATTTATATGGTACAAACCAGGACAGCTGCAATTTACATGGTACAAGCCAGGATAGCTACAATTTATATGGTACAAGCCAGGATAGCTACAATTTATATGGTACAAGCCAGGATAGCTACATTTTACATGGTACAAGCCAGGATAGCTAAAATTTACATGGTACAAGCCAGGATAGCTGCAATTTACATGGTACAAGCCAGGATAGCTACAATTTACATGGTACAAGCCAGGATAGCTACAATTTATATGGTACAAGCCAGGATAGCTACAATTTATATGGTACAAGCCAGGATAGCTACAATTTATATGGTACAAGCCAGGATAGCTACAATTTATATGGTACAAGGCAGGATAGCTACAATTTATATGGTACAAGCCAGGATAGCTACAATTTATATGGTACAAGCCAGGATAGCTACAATTTACATGGTATAAGCCAGGATAGCTACAATTTATATGGTACAAGCCGGATAGCTACAATTTATATGGTACAAGCCGGATAGCTACAATTTACATGGTACAATCCGGGCTAGCTACAATTTACATGGTACAATCCGGGTAAGCTACAATTTACATGGTAATAGCCAGGCGAGCTACAATTTACATGGTACAATCCGGGCTAGCTACAATTTACATGCTACAAGCCAGGATAGGTACAATTTACATGGTACAATCTGGGCTAGCTACAATTTACATGGTACAAGCCAGGATAGGTACAATTTACATGGTACAAGCCAGGATAGGTACAATTTACATGGTACAATCCAGGCTCGCTACAATTTACATGGTACAAGCCAGGATAGCTACAATTTACATGGTACAAGCCAGGATAGGTACAATTTACATGGTACAATCCAGGCTCGCTACAATTTACATGGTAAGAGCCAGACTAGCTGCAATTTACATGGTAATAGCCAGGCTAGCTACAATTTACATGGTAATAGCCAGGCTAGCTACAATTTACATGGTAATAGCCAGGCTAGCTACAATTTACATGGTAATAGCCAGGCTAGCTACAATTTACATGGTAATAGCCAGGCTAGCTACAATTTACATGGTACAAGCCAGGATAGGTACAATTTACATGGTAATAGCCAGGATAGGTACAATTTACATGGTACAAACCAGGATAACTACAATTTACATGGTACAAGCCAGGATAGCTACAATTTACATGGTACAAGCCAGGATAGCTACAATTTACATGGTACAAGGCAGGATAGGTACAATTTACATGGTAATAGCCAGGATAGGTACAATTTACATGGTACAATCCAGGCTCGCTACAATGTACATGGTAAGAGCCAGACTAGCTGCAATTTACATGGTAATCGCCAGGCTAGCTACAATTTACATGGTAATAGCCAGGCTAGCTACAATTTACGTGGTACAATCCGGGCTAGCTAGAATTTACATGGTAATAGCCAGGCTAGCTACAATTTACATGGTATAATCCGGGCTAGCTACAATTTACATGGTATAATCCGGGCTAGCTACAATTTACATGGTAATAGTTAGGCTAGCTACAATTTACGTGGTACAATCCGGGCTAGCTACAATTGACATGGTAATAGCCAGGCTAGCTACAATTTACATGGTACAAGTAAGGATAGATACAATTTACATGGTACAAGCCATGATAGCTACAATTTATATGGTACAAGCAAGGATAGCTACAATTTACATGGTACAAGCAAGGATAGCTACAATTTACATGGTACAAGCCAGGATAGCTACAATTTACATGGTACAATCCAGGATAGCTACAATTTACATGGTACAAGCCAAGATAGCTACAATTTACATGGTACAAGCCAGGATAGCTACAATTTACATGGTACAAGCCAGGATAGCTACAATTTACATGGTACAAGCAAGGATAGCTACAATTTAATGGTACAAGCCAGGATAGCTACAATTTGTATGGTACAAGCCAGGATAGCTACAATTTATATGGTACAAGCAAGGATAGCTACAATTTAATGGTACAAGCCAGGATAGCTACAATTTGTATGGTACAAGCCAGGATAGCTACAATTTATATGGTACAAACCAGGATAGCTACAATTTATATGGTACAAACCAGGATAGCTGCAATTTATATGGTACAAGCCAGGATAGCTACAATTTACATGGTACAAACCAGGATAGCTACAATTTAATGGTACAAACCAGGATAGCTACAATTTATATGGTACAAGCCAGGATAGCTACAATTTATATGGTACAAACCAGGATAGCTGCAATTTATATGGTACAAGCCAGGATAGCTACAATTTATATGGTACAAGCCGGATAGCTACAATTTATATGGTACAAGCCAGGATAGCTACAATTTATATGGTACAAGCCAGGATAGCTACAATTTATATGGTACAAGCCGGGATAGCTACAATTTATATGGTACAAGCCAGGATAGCTACAATTTATATGGTACAAGCCAGGATAGCTACAATTTATATGGTACAAGCCAGGATAGCTACAATTTATATGGTACAAGCCAAGATAGCTACAATTTACATGGTGCAAGCCAGGATAGCTACAATTTATATGGTACAAGCCGGATAGCTACAATTTATATGGTACAAGCCAAGATAGCTACAATTTATATGGTACAAGCCAGGATAGCTACAATTTATATGGTACAAGCCAGGATAGCTGCAATTTATATGGTACAAGCCAGGATAGCTACAATTTACATGGTACAAGCCAGGATAGCTACAATTTACATGGTACAAACCAGGATAGCTACAATTTACATGGTACAAGCCAGGATAGCTACAATTTACATGGTACAAGCAAGGATAGCTACAATTTATATGGTACAAACCAGGATAGCTACAATTTATATGGTACAAACCAGGATAGCTACAATTTATATGGTACAAGCCAGGATAGCTACAATTTACATGGTACAAGCCAGGATAGCTACAATTTATATGGTACAAACCAGGATAGCTACAATTTACATGGTACAAACCAGGATAGCTACAATTTATATGGTACAAGCCAGGATAGCTACAATTTATATGGTACAAACCAGGATAGCTACAATTTATATGGTATAAGCCAGGATAGCTACAATTTACATGGTACAAGCCAGGATAGCTGCAATTTACATGGTACAAGCCAGGATAGCTACAATTTACATGGTACAAGCCAGGATAGCTACAATTTACATGGTACAAGCCAGGGTAGCTACAATTTACATGGTACAAACCAGGATAGCTACAATTTATATGGTACAAACCAGGATAGCTACAATTTATATGGTACAAACCAGGATAGCTACAATTTATATGGTACAAACCAGGATAGCTGCAATTTATATGGTACAAGCCAGGATAGCTACAATTTATATGGTACAAGCCAGGATAGCTACAATTTACATGGTACAAGCCAGGATAGCTACAATTTATATGGTACAAGCCAGGGTAGCTACAATTTACATGGTACAAACCAGGATAGCTACAATTTATATGGTACAAACCAGGATAGTTACAATTTACATGGTACAAACCAGGATAGCTACAATTTATATGGTACAAACCAGGATAGCTGCAATTTACATGGTACAAGCCAGGATAGCTACAATTTACATGGTACAAGCCAGGATAGCTACAATTTACATGGTACAAGCCAGGATAGCTACAATTTATATGGTACAAGCCAGGATAGCTACAATTTATATGGTACAAGCCAGGATAGCTACAATTTATATGGTACAAGCCAGGATAGCTGCAATTTATATGGTACAAGCCAGGATAGCTACAATTTATATGGTACAAGCCAGGATAGGTACAATTTATATGGTACAAGCCAGGATAGCTACAATTTATATGGTACAAGCCAGGATAGCTACAATTTATATGGTACAAACCAGGATAGCTACAATTTATATGGTACACGCCAGGATAGCTACAATTTACATGGTACAAGCCAGGATAGCTGCAATTTATATGGTACAAGCCAGGATAGCTACAATTTATATGGTACAAGCCAGGGTAGCTACAATTTACATGGTACAAGCCAGGATAGCTACAATTTATATGGTACAAGCCAGGATAGCTACAATTTATATGGTACAAGCCAGGATAGCTACAATTTATATGGTACAAGCCAGGATAGCTGCAATTTATATGGTACAAGCCAGGATAGCTACAATTTACATGGTACAAGCCAGGATAGATGCAATTTATATGGTACAAGCCAGGATAGCTACAATTTACATGGTACAAGCCAGGATAGCTACAATTTACATGGTACAAGCCAGGATAGATGCAATTTATATGGTACAAGCCAGGATAGCTACAATTTACATGGTACAAGCCAGGATAGCTGCAATTTACATGGTACAAACCAGGATAGCTACAATTTACATGGTACAAGCCAGGATAGATGCAATTTACATGGTACAAGCCAGGATAGCTACAATTTACATGGTACAAGCCAGGATAGATGCAATTTATATGGTACAAGCCAGGATAGCTGCAATTTACATGGTACAAACCAGGATAGCTACAATTTACATGGTACAAGCCAGGATAGATGCAATTTATATGGTACAAACCAGGACAGCTGCAATTTATATGGTACAAGCCAGGATAGCTACAATTTACATGGTACAAGCCAGGATAGCTGCAATTTACATGGTACAAACCAGGATAGCTACAATTTACATGGTACAAGCCAGGATAGATGCAATTTATATGGTACAAGCCAGGATAGCTACAATTTACATGGTACAAGCCAGGATAGCTACAATTTATATGGTACAAGCCAGGATAGCTACAATTTACATGGTACAAGCCAGGATAGGTACAATTTATATGGTACAAGCCAGGATAGCTACAATTTATATGGTACAAGCCAGGATAGCTGCAATTTATATGGTACAAGCCAGGATAGCTACAATTTATATGGTACAAGCCAGGATAGCTACAATTTATATGGTACAAGCCAGGATAGCGACAATTTACATGGTACAAGCCAGGATAGCTACAATTTATATGGTACAAGCCAGGATAGCTACAATTTATATGGTACAAGCCAGGATAGCTACAATTTATATGGTACAAGGCAGGATAGCTACAATTTATATGGTACAAGCCAGGATAGCTACAATTTATATGGTACAAGCCAGGATAGCTACAATTTACATGGTACAAGCCAGGATAGCTGCAATTTATATGGTACAAGCCAGGATAGCTACAATTTACATGGTACAAGCCAGGGTAGCTACAATTTATATGGTACAAGCCAGGATAGCTACAATTTACATGGTACAAGCCAGGATAGCTGCAATTTATATGGTACAAGCCAGGATAGCTACAATTTATATGGTACAAGCCAGGGTAGCTACAATTTACATGGTACAAGCCAGGATAGCGACAATTTACATGGTACAAGCCAGGATAGCTGCCATTTATATGGTACAAGCCAGGATAGGTACAATTTATATGGTACAAGCCAGGATAGCTACAATTTATATGGTACAAGCCAGGATAGGTACAATTTATATGGTACAAACCAAGATAGCTACAATTTATATGGTACAAACCAGGACAGCTGCAATTTACATGGTACAAGCCAGGATAGCTACAATTTACATGGTACAAGCCAGGATAGCTACAATTTATATGGTACAAACCAGGATAGCTGCAATTTACATGGTACAAGCCAGGATAGCTGCAATTTACATGGTACAAGCCAGGATAGCTACAATTTATATGGTACAAGCCAGGATAGCTGCAATTTACATGGTACAAGCCAGGATAGCTACAATTTACATGGTACAAGCCAGGATAGCTACAATTTACATGGTACAAGCCAGGATAGCTACAATTTACATGGTACAAGCCAGGATAGCTACAATTTACATGGTACAAGCCAGGATAGCTACAATTTATATGGTACAAGCCAGGATAGCTACAATTTACATGGTACAAGCCAGGATAGCTGCAATTTACATGGTACAAGCCAGGATAGGTGCAATTTACATGGTACAAGCCAGGATAGCTACAATTTATATGGTACAAGCCAGGATAGCTGCAATTTACATGGTACAAGCCAGGATAGCTGCAATTTACATGGTACAAGCCAGGATAGCTACAATTTATATGGTACAAGCCAGGATAGCTGCAATTTACATGGTACAAGCCAGGATAGCTACAATTTACATGGTACAAACCAGGATAGCTGCCATTTATATGGTACAAGCCAGGATAGCTACAATTTATATGGTACAAGCCAGGATAGCTGCAATTTACATGGTACAAGCCAGGATAGCTGCAATTTACATGGTACAAGCCAGGATAGCTACAATTTATATGGTACAAGCCAGGATAGCTGCAATTTACATGGTACAAACCAGGATAGCTACAATTTACATGGTACAAACCAGGATAGCTACAATTTACATGGTACAAACCAGGATAGCTACAATTTACATGGTACAAGCCAGGATAGCTACAATTTACATGGTACAAGCCAGGATAGCTACAATTTACATGGTACAAGCCAGGATAGCTACAATTTATATGGTACAAGCCAGGATAGCTACAATTTACATGGTACAAGCCAGGATAGCTACAATTTACATGGTACAAGCCAGGATAGCTGCAATTTACATGGTACAAGCCAGGATAGGTGCAATTTACATGGTACAAGCCAGGATAGCTACAATTTATATGGTACAAGCCAGGATAGCTGCAATTTACATGGTACAAGCCAGGATAGCTGCAATTTACATGGTACAAGCCAGGATAGCTACAATTTATATGGTACAAGCCAGGATAGCTGCAATTTACATGGTACAAGCCAGGATAGCTACAATTTATATGGTACAAACCAGGATAGCTGCCATTTATATGGTACAAACCAGGATAGCTACAATTTACATGGTACAAGCCAGGATAGCTACAATTTACATGGTACAAGCCGGATAGCTACAATTTATATGGTACAAGCCAGGATAGCTACAATTTACATGGTACAAGCCAGGATAGCTACAATTTACATGGTACAAACCAGGATAGCTGCCATTTATATGGTACAAGCCAGGATAGCTACAATTTACATGGTACAAGCCAGGATATCTACAATTTACATGGTACAAGCCAGGATAGCTACAATTTATATGGTACAAGCCAGGATAGCTACAATTTACATGGTACAAGCCAGGATAGCTACAATTTATATGGTACAAGCCACGATAGCTACAATTTACATGGTACAAGCCAGGATATCTACAATTTACATGGTACAAGCCAGGATAGCTACAATTTATATGGTACAAGCCAGGATAGCTACAATTTACATGGTACAAGCCAGGATAGCTGCCATTTATATGGTACAAGCCAGGATAGCTACAATTTACATGGTACAAGCCAGGATAGCTACAATTTATATGGTACAAGCCAGGATAGCTACAATTTATATGGTACAAGCCAGGATAGCTACAATTTATATGGTATAAGCCAGGATAGCTACAATTTACATGGTACAAGCCAGGATAGCTACAATTTATATGGTACAAGCCAGGATAGCTGCAATTTATATGGTACAAGCCAGGATAGGTACAATTTATATGGTACAAGCCAGGATAGCTACAATTTATATGGTACAAGCCAGGATAGCTACAATTTATATGGTACAAGCCAGGATAGCTACAATTTACATGGTACAAGCCAGGATAGCTACAATTTACATGGTACAAGCCAGGATAGCTACAATTTATATGGTACAAGCCAGGTTAGCTGCAATTTACATGGTACAAGCCAGGATAGCTGCAATTTAAATGGTACAAGCCAGGATAGCTGCAATTTACATGGTACAAGCCAGGATAGCTACAATTTACATGGTACAAGCCAGGATAGATGCAATTTATATGGTACAAGCCAGGATAGCTGCAATTTACATGGTACAAACCAGGATAGCTGCCATTTATATGGTACAAGCCAGGATAGCTGCAATTTATATGGTACAAACCAGGACAGCTGCAATTTACATGGTACAAGCCAGGATAGCTACAATTTATATGGTACAAGCCAGGATAGGTACAATTTATATGGTACAAACCAGGATAGCTGCAATTTATATGGTACAAGCCAGGATAGCTACAATTTACATGGTACAAGCCAGGATAGCTACAATTTACATGGTACAAGCCAGGATAGCTACAATTTATATGGTACAAGCCAGGATAGCTGCAATTTACATGGTACAAACCAGGATAGCTGCCATTTATATGGTACAAGCCAGGATAGCTGCAATTTACATGGTACAAGCCAGGATAGCTGCAATTTACATGGTACAAGCCAGGATAGCTGCAATTTACATGGTACAAACCAGGATAGCTGCCATTTATATGGTACAAGCCAGGATAGCTACAATTTACATGGTACAAGCCAGGATAGATGCAATTTACATGGTACAAGCCAGGATAGCTGCAATTTACATGGTACAAACCAGGATAGCTGCCATTTATATGGTACAAACCAGGATAGCTGCAATTTACATGGTACAAGCCAGGATAGCTGCAATTTACATGGTACAAGCCAGGATAGCTGCAATTTACATGGTACAAGCCAGGATAGCTACAATTTACATGGTACAAGCCAGGATAGATGCAATTTATATGGTACAAGCCAGGATAGCTGCAATTTACATGGTACAAACCAGGATAGCTACAATTTACATGGTACAAGCCAGGATAGATGCAATTTATATGGTACAAACCAGGACAGCTGCAATTTATATGGTACAAGCCAGGATAGCTACAATTTACATGGTACAAGCCAGGATAGCTGCAATTTACATGGTACAAACCAGGATAGCTACAATTTACATGGTACAAGCCAGGATAGATGCAATTTATATGGTACAAGCCAGGATAGCTGCAATTTACATGGTACAAACCAGGATAGCTACAATTTACATGGTACAAGCCAGGATAGATGCAATTTATATGGTACAAACCAGGACAGCTGCAATTTATATGGTACAAACCAGGATAGCTACAATTTACATGGTACAAGCCAGGATAGCTGCAATTTATATGGTACAAACCAGGACAGCTGCAATTTACATGGTACAAGCCAGGATAGCTACAATTTATATGGTACAAGCCAGGATAGGTACAATTTATACGGTACAAACCAGGATAGCTGCAATTTATATGGTACAAGCCAGGATAGCTACAATTTACATGGTACAAGCCAGGATAGCTACAATTTATATGGTACAAGCCAGGATAGGTACAATTTACATGGTACAAACCAGGATAGCTGCAATTTACATGGTACAAGGCAGGATAGCTACAATTTATATGGTACAAGCCAGGATAGCTGCAATTTACATGGTGCAAACCAGGATAGCTGCAATTTACATGGTACAAACCAGGATAGCTACAATTTATATGGTACAAGCCAGGATAGCTACAATTTATATGGTACAAGCCAGGATAGGTACAATTTACATGGTACAAGCCAGGATAGCTACAATTTATATGGTACAAACCAGGATAGCTGCCATTTATATGGTACAAGCCAGGATAGGTACAATTTACATGGTACAAGCCAGGATAGCTACAATTTATATGGTACAAGCCAGGATAGCTACAATTTATATGGTACAAGCCAGGATAGGTACAATTTACATGGTACAAACCAGGATAGCTGCAATTTACATGGTACAAGGCAGGATAGCTACAATTTATATGGTACAAGCCAGGATAGCTGCAATTTACATGGTGCAAACCAGGATAGCTGCCATTTATATGGTACAAGCCAGGATAGCTGCAATTTATATGGTACAAACCAGGACAGCTGCAATTTACATGGTACAAACCAGGACAGCTGCAATTTACATGGTACAAGCCAGGATAGCTACAATTTACATGGTACAAGCCAGGATAGCTACAATTTATATGGTACAAGCCAGGATAGCTGCAATTTATATGGTACAAACCAGGACAGCTGCAATTTACATGGTACAAGCCAGGATAGCTACAATTTATATGGTACAAGCCAGGATAGCTACAATTTATATGGTACAAGCCAGGATAGCTACATTTTACATGGTACAAGCCAGGATAGCTACAATTTACATGGTACAAGCCAGGATAGCTGCAATTTACATGGTACAAGCCAGGATAGCTACAATTTACATGGTACAAGCCAGGATAGCTACAATTTATATGGTACAAGCCAGGATAGCTACAATTTATATGGTACAAGCCAGGATAGCTACAATTTATATGGTACAAGCCAGGATAGCTACAATTTATATGGTACAAGGCAGGATAGCTACAATTTATATGGTACAAGCCAGGATAGCTACAATTTATATGGTACAAGCCAGGATAGCTACAATTTACATGGTATAAGCCAGGATAGCTACAATTTATATGGTACAAGCCGGATAGCTACAATTTATATGGTACAAGCCGGATAGCTACAATTTATATGGTACAAGCCGGATAGCTACAATTTATATGGTACAAGCCAGGATAGCTACAATTTATATGGTACAAGCCAGGATAGCTACAATTTATATGGTACAAGGCAGGATAGCTACAATTTATATGGTACAAGCCAGGATAGCTACAATTTATATGGTACAAGCCAGGATAGCTACAATTTATATGGTACAAGCCAGGATAGCTACAATTTATATGGTACAAGCCAGGATAGGTACAATTTATATGGTACAAGCCAGGATAGCTACAATTTATATGGTACAAGCCAGGATAGCTACAATTTATATGGTACAAGCCAGGATAGGTACAATTTATATGGTACAAGCCAGGATAGCTACAATTTATATGGTACAAGCCAGGATAGCTACAATTTACATGGTACAAGCCAGGATAGGTACAATTTATATGGTACAAGCCAGGATAGCTACAATTTATATGGTACAAGCCAGGATAGGTACAATTTATATGGTACAAGCCAGGATAGCTACAATTTACATGGTACAAGCCAGGATAGGTACAATTTATATGGTACAAGCCAGGATAGCTACAATTTACATGGTACAAGCCAGGATAGGTACAATTTATATGGTACAAGCCAGGATAGCTACAATTTATATGGTACAAGCCAGGATAGCTACAATTTACATGGTACAAGCCAGGATAGCTACAATTTATATGGTACAAGCCAGGATAGCTACAATTTATATGGTACAAGCCAGGATAGCTACAATTTATATGGTACAAGCCAGGATAGCTACAATTTATATGGTACAAGCCAGGATAGCTACAATTTACATGGTACAAGCCAGGATAGCTACAATTTACATGGTACAAGCCAGGATAGCTACAATTTATATGGTACAAGCCAGGATAGCTACAATTTATATGGTACAAGCCAGGATAGCTACAATTTACATGGTACAAGCCAGGATAGCTACAATTTATATGGTACAAGCCAGGATAGCTACAATTTATATGGTACAAGCCAGGATAGGTACAATTTATATGGTACAAGCCAGGATAGCTACAATTTATATGGTACAAGCCAGGATAGCTACAATTTATATGGTACAAGCCAGGATAGCTACAATTTATATGGTACAAGCCAGGATAGCTACAATTTATATGGTACAAGCCAGGATAGCTACAATTTATATGGTACAAGCCAGGATAGCTACAATTTATATGGTACAAGCCAGGATAGCTACAATTTATATGGTACAAGCCAGGATAGCTACAATTTATATGGTACAAGCCAGGATAGCTACAATTTATATGGTACAAGCCAGGATAGCTACAATTTACATGGTACAAGCCAGGATAGCTACAATTTATATGGTACAAGCCAGGATAGCTACAATTTACATGGTACAAGCCAGGATAGCTACAATTTATATGGTACAAGCCAGGATAGCTACAATTTATATGGTACAAGCCAGGATAGCTACAATTTATATGGTACAAGCCAGGATAGCTACAATTTACATGGTACAAGCCAGGATAGCTACAATTTATATGGTACAAGCCAGGATAGCTACAATTTATATGGTACAAGCCAGGATAGCTACAATTTACATGGTACAAGCCAGGATAGCTACAATTTATATGGTACAAGCCAGGATAGCTACAATTTATATGGTACAAGCCAGGATAGCTACAATTTATATGGTACAAGCCAGGATAGCTACAATTTATATGGTACAAGCCAGGATAGCTACAATTTACATGGTACAAGCCAGGATAGCTACAATTTATATGGTACAAGCCAGGATAGCTACAATTTATATGGTACAAGCCAGGATAGCTACAATTTATATGGTACAAGCCAGGATAGCTACAATTTATATGGTACAAGCCAGGATAGCTACAATTTATATGGTACAAGCCAGGATAGCTACAATTTATATGGTACAAGCCAGGATAGCTACAATTTATATGGTACAAGCCAGGATAGCTACAATTTACATGGTACAAGCCAGGATAGCTACAATTTATATGGTACAAGCCAGGATAGCTACAATTTACATGGTACAAGCCAGGATAGCTACAATTTATATGGTACAAGCCAGGATAGCTACAATTTATATGGTACAAGCCAGGATAGCTACAATTTATATGGTACAAGCCAGGATAGCTACAATTTACATGGTACAAGCCAGGATAGCTACAATTTATATGGTACAAGCCAGGATAGCTACAATTTATATGGTACAAGCCAGGATAGCTACAATTTACATGGTACAAGCCAGGATAGCTACAATTTATATGGTACAAGCCAGGATAGCTACAATTTATATGGTACAAGCCAGGATAGCTACAATTTATATGGTACAAGCCAGGATAGCTACAATTTACATGGTACAAGCCAGGATAGGTACAATTTATATGGTACAAGCCAGGATAGCTACAATTTATATGGTACAAGCCAGGATAGCTACAATTTACATGGTACAAGCCAGGATAGCTACAATTTATATGGTACAAGCCAGGATAGCTACAATTTACATGGTACAAGCCAGGATAGCTACAATTTATATGGTACAAGCCAGGATAGCTACAATTTATATGGTACAAGCCAGGATAGCTACAATTTATATGGTACAAGCCAGGATAGCTACAATTTACATGGTACAAGCCAGGATAGCTACAATTTACATGGTACAAGCCAGGATAGCTACAATTTACATGGTACAAGCCAGGATAGGTACAATTTATATGGTACAAGCCAGGATAGCTACAATTTATATGGTACAAGCCAGGATAGCTACAATTTATATGGTACAAGCCAGAATAGCTACAATTTATATGGTACAAGCCAGGATAGCTACAATTTATATGGTACAAGCCAGGATAGCTACAATTTACATGGTACAAGCCAGGATAGGTACAATTTATATGGTACAAGCCAGGATAGCTACAATTTATATGGTACAAGCCAGGATAGCTACAATTTACATGGTACAAGCCAGGATAGCTACAATTTATATGGTACAAGCCAGGATAGCTACAATTTATATGGTACAAGCCAGGATAGCTACAATTTATATGGTACAAGCCAGGATAGCTACAATTTATATGGTACAAGCCAGGATAGCTACAATTTACATGTTACAAGCCGGATAGCTACAATTTATATGGTACAAGCCGGATAGCTACAATTTATATGGTACAAGCCAGGATAGCTACAATTTATATGGTACAAGCAAGGATAGCTACAATTTATATGGTACAAGCCAGGATAGCTACAATTTATATGGTACAAGCCAGGATAGCTACAATTTATATGGTACAAACCAGGATAGCTACAATTTATATGGTACAAGCCAGGATAGCTACAATTTATATGATACAAACCAGGATAGCTACAATTTATATGGTACAAGCCAGGATAGCTACAATTTATATGGTACAAACCAGGATAGCTACAATTTATATGGTACAAACCAGGATAGCTACAATTTATATGGTGCAAGCCAGGATAGCTACAATTTACATGGTACAAGCCAGGATAGCTACAATTTACATGGTACAAGCCAGGATAGCTACAATTTATATGGTACAAGCCAGGATAGCTACAATTTATATGGTACAAACCAGGATAGCTACAATTTATATGGTACAAGCCAGGATAGCTACAATTTATATGGTACAAACCAGGATAGCTACAATTTATATGGTACAAGTCAGGATAGCTACAATTTATATGGTACAAACCAGGATAGCTACAATTTATATGGTACAAGCCAGGATAGCTACAATTTATATGGTACAAACCAGGATAGCTACAATTTATATGGTACAAACCAGGATAGCTACAATTTACATGGTACAAACCAGGATAGCTACAATTTATATGGTACAAACCAGGATAGCTACAATTTATATGGTACAAACCAGGATAGCTACAATTTATATGGTACAAACCAGGATAGCTACAATTTATATGGTACAAGCCAGGATAGCTACAATTTACATGGTACAAGCCAGGATAGCTACAATTTATATGGTACAAGCCAGGATAGCTACAATTTATATGGTACAAGCCAGGATAGCTACAATTTACATGGTACAAGCCAGGATAGCTACAATTTATATGGTACAAGCCAGGATAGCTACAATTTATATGGTACAAGCCAGGATAGCTACAATTTATATGGTACAAGCCAGGATAGCTACAATTTATATGGTACAAGCCAGGATAGCTACAATTTACATGGTACAAGCCAGGATAGCTACAATTTATATGGTACAAGCCAGGATAGCTACAATTTATATGGTACAAGCCAGGATAGCTACAATTTATATGGTACAAGCCAGGATAGCGACAATTTACATGGTACAAGCCAGGATAGCTACAATTTACATGGTACAAGCCAGGATAGCTACAATTTATATGGTACAAGCCAGGATAGCTACAATTTATATGGTACAAGCCAGGATAGCTACAATTTATATGGTACAAGCCAGGATAGCTACAATTTATATGGTACAAGCCAGGATAGCTACAATTTATATGGTACAAGCCAGGATAGCGACAATTTACATGGTACAAGCCAAGATAGCTACAATTTATATGGTACAAGCCAGGATAGGTACAATTTATATGGTACAAACCAGGATAGCTACAATTTATATGGTACAAGCCAGGATAGCTACAATTTATATGGTACAAGCCAGGATAGCTACAATTTATATGGTACAAGCCAGGATAGCTACAATTTACATGGTACAAGCCAGGATAGCTACAATTTATATGGTACAAGCCAGGATAGCTACAATTTATATGGTACAAGCCAGGATAGCTACAATTTATATGGTACAAGCCAGGATAGCTACAATTTACATGGTACAAGCCAGGATAGCTACAATTTATATGGTACAAGCCAGGATAGCTACAATTTACATGGTACAAGCCAGGATAGCTACAATTTATATGGTACAAGCCAGGATAGCTACAATTTACATGGTACAAGCCAGGATAGCTACAATTTACATGGTACAAGCCAGGATAGCTACAATTTATATGGTACAAGCCAGGATAGCTACAATTTATATGGTACAAGCCAGGATAGCTACAATTTATATGGTACAAGCCAGGATAGCTACAATTTACATGGTACAAGCCAGGATAGCTACAATTTACATGGTACAAGCCAGGATAGCTACAATTTATATGGTACAAGCCAGGATAGCTACAATTTATATGGTACAAGCCAGGATAGCTACAATTTATATGGTACAAGCCAGGATAGCGACAATTTACATGGTACAAGCCAAGATAGCTACAATTTATATGGTACAAGCCAGGATAGGTACAATTTATATGGTACAAACCAGGATAGCTACAATTTATATGGTACAAGCCAGGATAGCTACAATTTATATGGTACAAGCCAGGATAGCTACAATTTATATGGTACAAGCCAGGATAGCTACAATTTACATGGTACAAGCCAGGATAGCTACAATTTATATGGTACAAGCCAGGATAGCTACAATTTATATGGTACAAGCCAGGATAGCTACAATTTATATGGTACAAACCAGGATAGCTACAATTTATATGGTACAAGCCAGGATAGCTACAATTTATATGGTACAAGCCAGGATAGCTACAATTTATATGGTACAAACCAGGATAGCTACAATTTATATGGTACAAGCCAGGATAGCTACAATTTATATGGTACAAGCCAGGATAGCTACAATTTATATGGTACAAGCCAGGATAGCGACAATTTACATGGTACAAGCCAGGATAGCTACAATTTACATGGTACAAGCCGGATAGCTACAATTTACATGGTACAAGCCAGGATAGCTACAATTTACATGGTACAAGCCAGGTTAGCTACAATTTATATGGTACAAGCCAGGATAGCTACAATTTATATGGTACAAGCCAGGATAGCTACAATTTATATGGTACAAGCCAGGATAGCTACAATTTACATGGTACAAGCCAGGATAGCTACAATTTATATGGTACAAGCCAGGATAGCTACAATTTACATGGTACAAGCCGGATAGCTACAATTTACATGGTACAAGCCAGGATAGCTACAATTTACATGGTACAAGCCGGATAGCTACAATTTATATGGTACAAGCCAGGATAGCTACAATTTACATGGTACAAGCCGGATAGCTACAATTTACATGGTACAAGCCAGGATAGCTACAATTTACATGGTACAAGCCAGGATAGCTACAATTTACATGGTACAAGCCAGGTTAGCTACAATTTATATGGTACAAGCCAGGATAGCTACAATTTATATGGTACAAGCCAGGATAGCTACAATTTATATGGTACAAACCAGGATAGCTACAATTTATATGGTACAAGCCAGGATAGCTACAATTTATATGGTACAAGCCAGGATAGCTACAATTTACATGGTACAAGCCGGATAGCTACAATTTACATGGTACAAGCCAGGATAGCTACAATTTACATGGTACAAGCCAGGTTAGCTACAATTTATATGGTACAAGCCAGGATAGCTACAATTTATATGGTACAAGCCAGGATAGCTACAATTTATATGGTACAAGCCAGGATAGCTACAATTTACATGGTACAAGCCAGGATAGCTACAATTTACATGGTACAAGCCAGGTTAGCTACAATTTATATGGTACAAGCCAGGATAGCTACAATTTATATGGTACAAGCCAGGATAGCTACAATGTATATGGTACAAGCCAGGATAGCTACAATTTATATGGTACAAGCCAGGATAGCTACAATTTATATGGTACAAGCCAGGATAGCTACAATTTATATGGTACAAGCCAGGATAGCTACAATTTATATGGTACAAGCCAGGATAGCTACAATTTACATGGTACAAGCCAGGATAGGTAGATAGAGCTCAACCTATGGGCCTATCACTTCACCATGGCAGACAGGTCAGGGGTCTCTCTGTCTTGTGGCACTTCTTGTAGGTGAGTGTTCTTACCTTGAGGCCATTCTGCCAGCCCCTTTTTATAATGGATAATAAATGTTGGTAAAAGAGGTCAAGGTTCACTTGTAGAATGTGAGTTTCACCTTTGGTGTTTATATCATCAACGCGTTTTTATTTTCCAAAACAAAGCCCATTCCCACTCACCTGAGGATTTCTAACTTTGTTTGGGATTTGAGACCTTTAACCAACCCCTTCAGTCCCTCATCACCAATGGGATTCTCACTCAAACTGAAAGTAAACGAGGAAAAGAGAAAAACCCTGAGGTTATCATTCCATCAACAACATGGACAACTTTGGGAATACTTTCAACATTTCAATGTTATGTTTATAAATCACATCAACACCATATAATTACGGGATTATAACTGAGTTTGTCTGCACAAACAATTATGTAATTATGGTGTTATAAGTGAGTCCGTCTGCACAAACAATTATATAATTATGGGAGTATAACTGAGTCCATCTGCACAAACAATTATATAATTATGGGATTATAACTGAGTCCATCTGCACAAACAATTATATAATTATGGGATTATAACAGTCCATCTGCACAAACAATTATATAATTATGGGATTATAACTGAGTCCATCTGCACAAACAATTATATAATTATGGGATTATAACAGTCCATCTGCACAAACAATTATATAATTATGGGATTATAACTGAGTCCGTCTGCACAAACAATTATATAATTATGGGATTATAACTGAGTCCATCTGCACAAACAATTATATAATTATGGGATTATAACTCAGTCCATCTCAATAAACAATGATATAATTATGGGATTATAACCCAGTCCATCTCCAGAAACAATTATATAATTATGGGATTATAACCTTGTCTCTTCCATAAACAATTATATAATTATGGCATTATAACTCAGTCCATGTCAATAAACAATGATATAATTATGGGATTATAACTCAGTCCATCTCCAGAAACAATTATGGGATTATAACTGATTCCGTCTGCACAAGCAATTATATAACGAAAGGATTCTATCCCAGTCCCTCTCCATAAACAATTATATAATTAGGGGATTATAACCCAATTTCTGTCCATAAACAATTCTATAATTATGGGATAATAACCTAGTTTCTCTCAATAAACAATTATATAATTATGGGATTATAACCTCGTCTCTCTCCATAAACAATTATATAATTATGGGGTTATAACCTAGTCTATCTCCATAAACAATTATATAATTATGGGATTATAACCCAGTCCCTCTTCATAAACAATTATACAATTATGGGATTATAACTCAGTCCCTCTTCATAAACAATTATACAATTATGGGGATTATAACCGAGTCTCTCTCCACAAACAATTATATAATTATGGGATTATAACTGAGTCCGTCTCCATAAACAATTATATAATTATGGGATTATAACTGAGTCCGTCTCCATAAACAATTATATAATTATGGGGATTATAACCCAGTCTCTCTCCACAAACAATTATATAATTATGGGATTATAACTGAGTCCGTCTCCATAAACAATTATACAATTATGGGATTATAACTGAGTCCGTCTCCATAAACAATTATATAATTATGGGATTATAACTGAGTCTGTCTCCATAAACAATTATATAATTATGGGATTATAACTGAGTCTCTCTCCATAAACAATTATACAATTATGGGATTATAACCGAGTATCTCTCCACAAACAATTATACAATTATGGGATGATAACCCAGTCCCTCTCCATAAACAATTATATAATTATGGGGATTATAACCGAGTCTCTCTCCACAAACAATTATATAATTATGGGATTATAAATGAGTCCGTCTCCAAAAACAATTATATAATTATGGGGATTATAACCGAGTCTCTCTCCACAAACAATTATATAATTATGGGATTATAACTGAGTCTGTCTCCATAAACAATTATATAATTATGGGGATTATAACTGAGTCTGTCTCCATAAACAATTATATAATTATGGGATTATAACTGAGTCTCTCTCCATAAACAATTATACAATTATGGGATTATAACCGAGTATCTCTCCACAAACAATTATACAATTATGGGATGATAACCCAGTCCCTCTCCATAAACAATTATATAATTATGGGGATTATAACCGAGTCTCTCTCCACAAACAATTATATAATTATGGGATTATAAATGAGTCCGTCTCCAAAAACAATTATATAATTATGGGGATTATAACCGAGTCTCTCTCCACAAACAATTATATAATTATGGGATTATAACTGAGTCTGTCTCCATAAACAATTATATAATTATGGGGATTATAACCGAGTCTCTCTCCACAAACAATTACATAATTATGGGATTATAACTGAGTCCATCTCCATAAACAATTATATAATTATGGGATTATAACCCAGTCTCTCTCCACAAGCAATGATTTAATTATGGGATTATAACCTTCGGTCCCTCGAGCGACGGGGCTTGCTTCGATCTCTCCACGGCATCAAAGTTTGAGTGTTTTCCCGTTCGTTTCTTTGTCAAATTTCCGCTGCGTATTTTGTTGTGTATGTGTTATTGTGTGTTTCTATTTGGTTTTGGTTTTGTAGTTGTTGCAAATTTGTGTGTAATTAGTCGTTTCTTTGTGTGCACCTCGTGCGGCCTGGTGTCTCGTGCGGCCTCCTCGTCTCGACTTGTGCCCCGCTCCCTATATCTCGTTTCTCTTTCACCTCTGCTCCTGCTTTCTCAAATCCACGTTCTCACTTAGAGACTTTTCCCAGATTGTTTTTCATGGTTTTGTTTAAATATTTATTTAAATATGTTTAAACCGCAGCCGTGATCCTGACACCGCCCCCCCCCCTCTCCACCCCCCAGAATTTCCATGTGTTAAACGTTTCCCAGTGTGTACCCTAGATAAGAATAGGTACGCCGTATCCCTGCGTGTCATAAGAGGCGACTAAGAGGGTTGGCGTCAGGAAGGGCATCCGGCCATAAAAAACATTGCCTCAAAAAGAGAACCATGACAATTACAACTACATGTGGGCAGGGTACAGCCCGAAGTGGAGATCGGTTTCTGAGGTTTGGGACATGGAATGTAGGGACAATGACAGGGAGATCAGGAGAAGTGGTGGAAGTATTGGTCAGAAGAAGAGTGGACATATGTTGTGTGCAGGAGACGAGATGGAAGGGAAGTGGTGTGAGAATGGTGAAGGGTAGGCAGGGACAGAAATACAAGTTTGTGTGGCAAGGGTGCCTGGAGAGCGTGAATGGTGTTGGTGTCCTGTTTTCTGAGGAGTTTGTAGAGAGTGTGGTGAGTGTGACTAGAGTGAGTGATAGGTTGATGATGGTGAAAATGATGATTGGAAAGCTCTTGGTGAACGTCATCTCGGGATATGCTCCGCAGGTTGGTCGAAGCGATGAAGAGAAGGACAAGTTCTGGTGTGCGATAGAGAAGCTGATGGAAAAGGTGGAAGATGAGGAAGTTGTTGTGGTAGGAGGAGACCTAAATGGACATGTGGGAAGGAGTATGGATGGTTTTGACGGAGTTCATGGGGGTTACGGATATGGTGTGAGAAATGGAGAAGGTGAAAGGATTTTGGAGTTTGCTGATGGAGCTGATTTGTTGATTTGTAATACTCAGTTCCAGAAAGAGGATAATAAGCGTGTTACATACACGTCAGGTGGGTCGACGACAACCGTTGACTACCTGATGGTGCGTAGGCGAGATAGGGGGCACCTCCGGGACACAAAGGTGATCCCGGGGGGAGGAGGCTGTTTCTCAGCACCACTTGGTTGTCTGCGACGTAAGGGTGAAAGGTGCGAGGAGAGCTCGGCGGGTGAAGTACCAACCGAGAATGAAGGTGTGGAGGTTGAAAGAGGTGACAGTAAGGGAGGCATTAAAAGAGAGGCTGAGTATGGTAGAGGATGGTGTGGTTGAGCTTGAAAGTGGTTGGATGTCAATGAAAGCTAGTCTGTTGGGAGCCGTTGGTGAGGTATGTGGATGGACAAAAGGACCACCGAGGCACTCGGAGACATGGTGGTGGGATGATGAAGTTGGAAAGAGGATTGACGAGAAGAGGAAGAAGTTCAAGGAGTGGCAGAAGGCGAAGGGTACGGGAGCAGAAACAGCAGAGCATGAAAGTTATAAGGCAGCCAGGAAGGCTGCAAAGAAAGAGGTAGCAAAGGCGCAGGAGGCATGTAGGAAAATGTTCGGAGAACGCTTGGATTCGGAAGAGGGTCAGAAAGCAGTATTCAGGATTGCAAAGCAGATAGCGAAAGAGAGGTGTGATGTGATGGGGGTGAGTTGCTTGAAGGATGAAGTGGGACAAATCGTTGTCGACCCAGATGGAATTAAAGGAAGATGGAAAAGCCATATGGAAATGCTGTTGAATACAGAGAATAAATGGGATGGCAACATAGAGAGTAACCCAGTTTTAGGACCGGCAGAGAAGATAACTGAGAAGGAAGTTGAGGAAGCGATAAAAGCAATGAAGGGTAGAAAAGCGGGAGGGCCGACGGGAGTTGTGGGAGATATGTTGAAGGCAGCAGGAAGTTGGGGTGTGAAGAGAATGACAGAGATCTGTAATCTGGTGGTGCAAGAAGGCCGCATTCCAGTGGATTGGGAACTGAGTACCCTCGTCCCTCTACACAAGGGGAATGGTGACCCTCTGGAGTGTGGCTCATACCGAGCGATAAAGTTATTGGAGCATGGAATGAAGGTATTGGAAAGGGTGTTGGAGAGGAGGATAAGGAAGAAAGTGAAGATCGACGAAATGCAGTTTGGATTCATGCCAGGAAGAGGAATGACAGATGCGCTTTTCATTGTGAGGCAGTTGCAGGAGAAGTACATGGAGAAGAGGAAGAAGTTGTTTCTTGGGTTTGTTGATCTGGAGAAAGCATTCGATCGGGTTCCATGCAAAGTATTGACATGGGCATTGAGGAAGTTAGGAGTGGAGGAATGGTTGATCAGAGTAGTGATGGCAATGTACAAAAGAGCGCGCACAGCTGTAAGGACGAAGGACAGGAACAGTGGTGAGTTTGAGGTGAAGGTGGGAGTGCATCAGGGGTCGGTACTAAGTCCACTACTATTTGTAGCTGTGACGGAGGTGCTGGCTCAGAACGTAAAGGAGGGTTTAGCTGTGGGAGTTGTTGTATGCAGATGATCTGGTGTTGATTGCAGAAAGTATGGATGGACTGAAGGAAAAGATGAACAAGTGGAAGGAATGTATGGAGACAAAAGGTCTGAAGGTGAATATCGGAAAGACGAAAGTGATGGCAAGTGGTAAAGCATGTGGTGAGGTGGAAAGAACTGGGAAGTGGCCCTGTGCTGTGTGTAGGAAGGGTGTCGGAGTGAACTCCATTCAGTGTACAATGTGCGCTGAGTGGGTTCATCAAAAATGTAGTGGCCTGAGAGGGTCATTAACCAGTGTGGCAGCTACATTCAAATGTAAGGTGTGCACAGAGGGAGCTGCAGATGGAGGAAATGTTGAGTTGGATCTTGGAGACGGCGTGAAGCTGGAAGGTGTGAAAACATTTTGCTACCTCGGAGACATGCTGAATGGAGAAGGTGGATCAGACTCGGCAACGGTTGCTCGAGTGAGATGTGCATGGAAGAAGTTTCGGGAATTGAGTGGCGTGCTGATAATGAGGGGAGTGTCGTTGAAGCTGAAGGGAAAGGTGTATGCTGCATGTGTGAGAAGTGTTATGATTTATGGGAGCGAGACATGGGTAATGAACGTAGAGCAGCAACGAAGGTTGGAAAGGGTGGAAATGCGAATGGTTCGACGGATGTGCGGAGTATCGTTGAGAGAGAGGTAGACAAATGATGAATTGCGAAAGATGATGGGAAATTTAGCCTGTGATTGATGCTGTGAAGAGGAACAGGTTGAGATGGTTTGGTCACGTGTTGAGGAAGGATGAAAGTGACTGGTTGAGAAGAGTGATGGAAATGAATGTAGAAGGAAGTAGAAGACGTGGAAGACCGAGAAAGACTTGGCTAAAGATGGTGGAAGAAGAAATGCGGGCAAGGGGGTTAACAAGGAGAGATGCAGAAAATAGGGCAAAATGGAGAAGATTGTCATGGGGACCGCAAGGCTAACCCCCGCTCTAGCAGGGAAAATGGCCTTCAAAACGCATGTTGTTGTTGTTGTGTATTATAACCTCATCAGTCTCTCTTCATAAACAATTATATAATTATGGGATTATAACGTAGTCCCTCTCCATAAATAATTATCATATTGTGGCGGACACAAAAGCCCACTGGCGTGGTGACATCATTCCGCGCACCAAGTGGGTGGTGGCCACGCCCGAGGGGTAGGCGTGGCCTCATGATATACACTGGGCGCGCAGCCCGGAGCGCGCCAGTGTTACAGTGAGCTCCTGAAATAAAGACGCTTATAAGTTACCGCTTGTCCGCTTCCTCCTTGCTCGCAAGCAGCGCGCGTAACGCCGTGCTTTACTGGTGACCCCCTCGACGTTGGATCTGCCAGAGCGATCCTTCCACACGCGACGCCATTGCCATGGCCAACTTCATCAAACTTCCCGAATTTTGGGAGGCTCAGGCTGAAGTCTGGTTCGTCCAGGCCGAAGCCCAATTTCAGCTTCGGCGCCTCACCGGCGATGACACGCGCTATTGCCACGTCGTCGCCTCCCTCGGGCCCGGCACGGCCGCTCGAGTTGTGTCCGTCCTTCGCCACCCACCGGACGGCCACAAGTACGAGGCACTCAAGCGGCTACTCCTAGCCACGTTCGGCCTCACGGACGACGCACGGGCCGACCGCCTCCTGGATCTCCCCGAGCTCGGTGACACGTGCCCGTCGGTCCGAATGGACCATATGCTGTCACTGTTGGGTGACGAAGCCCCCGGTTCTCTATTCCGGGCGCTTTTCCGTCGCCAACTTCCAGCGCAGGTTCGCCTCGCGTTGGCCGGGACCGGGCTAACGGAACCCCGAGCATTGGCGGCCGAGGCGGACAAGTACTTCGCCGCTTCAGACACGCGGACGAGAGTCGGCGTGGCCGTCACGGCCCTCGTGGCTGATGCTGCTAATGCTGCTGATGCTGCTGATCCACAGCATCAGCTTATACAGCATACGCAGCATGCTGATATGCACCTCGTGACCGCCGCCACGCCCCGCCCACCGCCGCGGCGAAAACCGCCACCGCGGGGAAACCCACCAACTCCACCGGCCTGGCGGAGCCAGCCGCGCTCCTCCTGCTCCACCACCTGGTGCTGGTTCCACGCCAAGTTCGGCCACGAAGCTCGGCAGTGTCATCCGCCATGCTCCTTCAACAGGTCGGGAAACGCCCGGGCCGGCGCTCAATAGTGGCGATGAGCGCCGGCCGTTCGAGCAGCCTGCTGTTCATAACGGACACCTTCTCCGGGCGCCGTTACCTGTGCGACACGGGAGCGCAGGTGAGTGTCGTTCCCGCTGGCACGTCAGACAAGCACGCCACGGGTGGGGGCCCCGCGCTGCTTGCTGCGAACGGGACGCCCATCCGTACGTACGGAAAACGCTGCCTCTCTCTGCGGTTCGGAGGGCAGGTTTTCCGATGGACGTTCGTCACCGCCGACGTGCCCATGGCACTGCTTGGCGCGGACTTCCTGTGCGCTAATGGGCTCCTGGTCGACGTCAAGCGCAGACGTCTTGTCCAGGCCGAGACGTTCAGCTCACTCGCTTGTGCGTTGCCCAGCTCGGCGAGCAGCTCAACGAGCGGCTTGCCAAGTGGCTTGCCGAACGGTTCGGTTCCGGCCACGTTGGTCTGTACGCTTCCGGCAGCGGACGCATTCACTCGCCTCCTCGCCGGCTTCCCGGCCCTCACGCGGCCCACCTTCTAGGCGGGGGCCGTCAAGCACGGGGTGGCCCATCACATCCCCACCGTCGGTCCACCGGTCTACGCCCGGGCACGCCGCCTCGAGCCGACGAAGCTGGCGGTGGCAAAAGTGGAGTTCGCTACCCTGGAGCGACTCGGCATCGTTCGGCGTTCAGAGAGCGCTTGGGCGTCGCCGCTGCACATCGTGCCGAAGCCCGGCGGGGGATGGCGACCGTGCGGGGACTATCGCCGTCTCAATGACGCCATGACTCCCGACCGCTACCCCGTCCCCCACATTCAGGACTTTTCCGCCCGTTTGGCGGGCATGTCCTTCTTCTCGAAGGTGGACCTCATACGCGGCTACCATCAGGTCCCCGTCAGGCCGGAGGACGTCCCGAAGACGGCGGTCATCACGCCATTCGGACTCTTCGAGTTCCTGCGCATGCCCTTCGGTCTGAAGAATGCGGCTCAGGCGTTCCAGCGACTGATGGACAGCGTCCTGCGCGACTTGGATTTTGTCTACGTCTACCTGGACCATAGCCTCATCGCCAGCGCGTCCCGCGAAGAGCACCTACGCCACCTCCGCACGCTCTTCGAATGCCTGGGCCAGCATGGCCTGATTGTGAACCCCGCAAAGTGCCAGTTCGGCGCCGCCATAATCGATTTTCTGGGGCACCGTGTCACCAGGCACGGAGCCGTCCCCCTGCCGGCCAAGGTGGAGGCGGTGAAGGGGTTTCCGCGCCCCCGCACGATCAGAGGGCTGCAGGAGTTCCTGGGCATGGTGAACTTTTACCATCGGTTCCTGCCCCGTATCGCCCAGCTCCTGCGCCCCCTGCACGAAGCTCTCCGAGGTAAGCCGGGCAAAGGCGACGTTACCTGGACCGAGCAGATGGACACGGCATTCACGGGCGCGAAGCTCGCCTTGGCTAACGCCACCATGCTTGCGCACCCGGCGCCCGATGCACCGATCGCCCTCACCACCGATGCCTCGGACTACGCGGTGGGCCCGGTGCACGAGCAATGGGTGCGTGGAGCTTGGCAACCGCTGGCGTTCTTTAGCCGGCAGCTTCGCCCGCCCGAACGCCGTTACAGTACCTTCGACCGCGAGTTGCTCGGGCTTCACTTGGCGGTCAGGCACTTCCGCCATCTGCTCGAGGGCCGTGCGTTCACTGCCTTCGTCGACCACAAGCCGCTGATCTTCGCGATGGGCAAGGTCACCGAGCCGTGGTCGGCCCGGCAGCAGCGTCACCTCTCGGCCGTGTCCTAGTACACGACGGACATCCAGCACGTCGCGGGGAAGGACAACCCGGTGGCGGATTGCCTTTCCCGGGCCGTCGCTCACGCAGTCCACCTCGGCATCGACTATGCCCGGATGGCAGCGGACCAGGCCGCTGACCCCGATGTCCAGGCCTTGCGGACCGCCGTCACGGGCCTCCGCGTCACCGAGGTGCCGTTCGACGTCGCGGGCGCGGCCCTCTTGTGCGACGTCTCCCTCGGGCGTCCTTGCCCCATCGTGCCCGCAGGCTGGCAGCGCCAGGTGTTTGACGCCATCCACGGCCTGTCCCAACCGGGCGCGAGGGCCTCCCAAAGGCTGATCGCCGAAAAGTTCGTCTGGCATGGCCTCCGGAAGGCCGTCCGCGGCTGGGCCAGGACGTGCCTCGCGTGCCAGCGCGCCAAGGTGCACCGGCACACCCAGGCCCCGTTGGCCCCGTTCACGGTGCCGGAACGCCGGTTTGACCACGTCCACGTGGACCTGGTGGGACCTCTGCCCCCCTCGCGGGGTTTCACCTACGTCCTCACCATGGTGGACCGCACCACCCGGTGGCCGGAGGCCGTGCCCTTGGCGTCGACAACGGCGGCCGATGTCGCGCAGGCTTTCATCGCCACCTGGGTCGCCCGGTTCGGCGCCCCCTCAGACATCTCGTCCGACCGTGGCCCCCAGTTCACCTCGGAGCTCTGGGGGGCGGTCGTGCAAGGGCTCGGGGTCCAGCTGCACCGAACCATGGCCTACCACCCCCAGGCTAACGGCCTGTGTGAGCGATTTCACCGCTCATTGAAGGCCGCGCTCCGGGCCACCCTCCGCGACGGCGGCTGGGTCGACAGGCTCCCCTGGGTCCTGCTGGGCCTCCGGACGGCGCCCAAGGAGGACCTGCGCGCATCCGCGGCGGAGTTGGTCTTCGGGCAACCGCTGCGGGTGCCGGGCGAGTTCCTCCCCGACTCCACGGCACCATGGTCCGCGGCACAGCAGCGCTCCGCTCTGCAAGAGACCGCCCAGAGGTTCGCCCCGGTGCCAACGGCATGCCACGGGCACCCACCGACGCACGTCGCCCCGGAGCTTCACACGGCAGAGTACGTCTTCGTCCACCACGATGCCCACCGGACACCACTGCGGCCCCCATACGACGGGCCTTTCCGCGTGCTGGAGACCGGGGCGAAGCACTTCACCCTGGACATCGGCGGTACTCCTGACCGCGTTTCGGTGGACCGCCTCAAGCCGGCCCACCTCGACGTGGACCATCCACCGCCAGTGGCCCGACCCCCACGTCGGGGCCGCCCCCCTGCGGGCGGACCCCCGGCACCGCCCAGCCCCGCCGCCACGCCGCCCCCCGGTCCTGCACCCATCCCAGGGGCAGCCAGGGGCATCCCACCTGGCATCCCTGCACCCCGGACGCCACCGATCGCCAGGGGGCGCTTCGGCCGGGTCATTCGTCTGCCCCGCAAACTGGCCCTCCAGGTGCGCGGGAATTCTGGGGGGGCGCGTGTGGCGGACACAAAAGCCCACTGGCGTGGTGACATCATTCCGCGCACCAAGTGGGCGGTGGCCACGCCCGAGGGGTAGGCGTGGCCTCATGATATACACCGGGCGCGCAGCCCGGAGCGCGCCAGTGTTACAGTGAGCTCCTGAAATAAAGACGCTTATAAGTTACCGCTTGTCCGCTTCCTCCTTGCTCGCAAGCAGCGCGCGTAACGCCGCGCTTTAATATATATGAAAAACATAACGAAGCTGCATGCGTCTGAAGCCTTCAAAAACCCATTGGCTGGAGAGCTGGCTTGACTCCACCCACAACTGTGAGGAAGAAAATTGATGCATCCACCATGTAGATTTTTCTGGTAAACCTAAGATGTCTTCAGAAGTGTCCTATTCATAATTTTAAGTAAACGAGTTGTAAAATCATGATGTATTAGTGAGCACATATGCAGTAGGCATGCTTTTGTTTCATGTACATAAGCCATGTTTTTATTTTTGGGGGGGAGCAATCAAAGCAGCGGGGTTTGGCCAATACACTGCCAAAATAAAGGGATGACAAATTTGTGCAAAATGAACACAGGAAGTGTTCGATTTGTTTCCATGAAATCTCTAATTGCATTACAAATGGAGTTTAGTTATAAACCTTGTGATGGAAATTCACAAATCCGTGTCCAGTGAAAGTGAAGAAAAACATAAACCACAATAACAGATCAGGCCTCACTCAAGATGCTCCAAGTTGATGATCTTCAGGTCCCTCAGGATAGGCCCAGACTTGGTGCTCAGGTTGCATTCCCTCAACCTGGGAAGACATAAAAAAAAACTCCAAGGAGTGAAACAAAAAACCATCAATAGAAATTTCTAGATAAACTAGTTCTATTCGAAGGGTGTTTGTTTCAGGTTTGTTTGTTTTTGTATGCAAGGTCAAGGCCCATGGAAGAGCTAGTACACTGAACAGATCAGGATGTAACAGGACAAAAGGAACAACAGAGAGAGAGAGGGGAGAGGGAAACAACAAAAGTAGAATTGAAGGCCAAGATGGAAGGAGACTTCGACAAAAAATTGGTGTGGGGAAGAATGGGGGGAAGGAGAGGATACATGGGGTGGACAAGATAGATACAGTCTGGAAACTCTTAGGATGGAAAAATGTGGAAGTTTGGAAGGATGGCTGAGGATGGGGTGGTCTTAACGGGGGTAAAAAAACGATCATGGTTTTGAATTGGGGATGATCTAAGATGGTGGTGAACAGCTGTTTTGAAGACGTGGATGGAAAAATGAGATTGAAGAGAGTATGGGAGTTGTTTTCACAGGCGGGAAAAAAGACGAAGGAATGAGTGGAGGTGAGCAGTGATCCTGGAATCAGGTAGCGTCACCAGAGGGGTTGATGGTGGACCATGTGCGATTATGATGTAAATTAAGCATAAATGCGGCTTGCTCTAGGATATCTAAAGAGCGCAATTTTGCTCTGATCAGACAAACGTTAGTCGAATTGTGGTGGAAATGTTAAAATGACTATAATTAGGTCATGACCTTAAAATTAGGTCAAATATTTTGGTTACCCTGCATACACTTATATTCACATTATCGATGCAAAATTTCATTTGGAAAGTACGAGCTGTCTCCGAGATACAATTCGGAAATTGATACAGTTCGGAAATGTCGTGTTGGGAGTGCAGGAATAATTTTTTTAATTTTAATAAATAAAAGTCATTTTCTAAATCGATGTTTAATACTCCTGGTGCTCTGAGAAACTCTGTGGTATCATTAAAAATTGCGGCCACCAATTTCAGAAACAATCCCACCAACAACAAAAAGCCTTCCCATATGCTTTAGGGGGACGCTTAATTAATAGATGAAGATAAACTTAATGATAACAATTGATTTGATCAATTTGAAATGGTCATGTGCAGATACGGTAACTGATAAAATGTTGAGGGTGCAGCACAAATATGACGGTCCAAACGTGCTCTTGATGAGTCTAAATTTCCACTTCTTCCAATGAAGATCAATTTTGCACCAAATCCTCCAATTACAGCAAAACACACACACACACACACACACACACACACACACACACACACACACACACACACACACAAACACACACACACACACACACACACACACACACACACATATACGTATATATATATTTATACACTCACACATACACATATAAACACACACACACACACACACACACACACACACACACACATATACACTCACACATACACATATAAACACACACACACACACACACACACACACATATACACATGCACGCACGCACACACACACACACACACACACACACACACACACACACACACACACACACATATATATACACTCACACATACACATATAAACACACATACACACACACACACACACACACACACATATATATATTTATACACTCACACATACACATATAAACACACACATACACACACATATACATACACACGCACACACATACAAACATACATACATACATACATACACACGTACACACACACTCATTTTCACCACAATGATCCCCAACATAGGAATGGCTGTACTTTCCATTCCCATCTCCAAGCACAAGCAAAGCACAAAGTTCAACTGAAGGTTGCTAATGGAGGTCAAACATCACAATCAAGGATTATGACGTCAATGCTTATATTTCCCAAAACAAATCCTTTCCCACTCACCTGAGGAATCGTAACTTTGTTTGGGATTTGAGACCTTCCATCAAACCCTCCAGTCCCTCATCACCGATGGGATTCAAACTCAAGCTGATGTTAAAGGAGGAAAAGAGAAAAACCATGAGGTTATCATTGTATTAACAACATGGAGTTTTGGGAAAACTTACACCATTTCAAGAGCTACGTTTATAAATCAAATCAATACCATATAATAATGGGATTATAACCCAGTCCCCTCCATAAACAATTATATAATTATGGGATTACAACCCAGTCCCACTCCATAAACAATGATATAATTATGGGATTATAACCCAGTCCCACTCCATAAACAATTATATAATTATGGGATTATAACCCAGTCCCACTCCATAAACAATGATATAATTATGGGATTATAACCGAGTCCGTCTCCATAAACAATTATATAATTATGGCATTATAATCCAGTCCGTCTCCATAAACAATTATATAATTATGGGATTACAATCCAATACCCTCTCCTTTTTTTTCTTTTTTTTGTATACAGAATCGAGGCTCGTGAAAGAGCTAACATTTATCACACAAACAAATCAAACAGACAAACAAACAAAGTATATAAAAAGGGGAGCGGTAGACAAGATGGGGAGAGAAGGGGAAGCACATAAACACAACATTTGAGAGCAAGCACATCGGGAATGTGTGGGAGGGAGAGGGCTTGGAGGGAGGCGGCGTGGGAAGGGGGGGGGGGGGGAGTTGGGAGAAGTACAAACACAAGGACACCAAGGACTTCCAGGAAAGAAGTTGGTATTTCAAAAAAGTGGATTTGGGGTGAAATTAGCGGGGGTAGAAAAGATCAAGGTTTTGGATGGGGGAAGATAAGAGATGGTGGTGAACAGCTGTTTTAAAGACCTGGAGGGAGGAGTGGGATTGAAGAGAGTGAGGGAGTTTGTTCCAGAGGTGGGAGAAAAGAGGAATGAAGGAGTGAAGGTGAGCAGAGAGTCTTGATTTTGGCAGTTTAACCATAAGAGGGTTGCAGCAGGCAGATCTTGTGCGACCTGTAGGAATATTTGGGGGCCAGAGCCCAGAGTGAGTTGGGGGAGCAAGGCCGGAGAGGAGTCGGTAGAAGACAGAAATACCACCAACCTGCCTGCGGTGAGTAAGTGAAAGACCCTCAGAGGTAGCTTCATCGCGGGAGATTCCAATGATTCTGAACGCATTGGTTTCAACAGCGTGAAGACGAGCTATGTGTGAGGCAGGAGCACCAGTCCAGAGGGGGGAACAGTATTCCATTGAGCTGCGGATGAAAGCCTTATATGTGGTGAGGAGCTCAGGTGTGCCAAGTGTGACGTGGTCCTCCCGGTGACTACCTGGTCAACCTTTAATAGAATAAACATTAATAAGCAATGACCTGAATAGTAATTCACATAAATCCGGATTCCGTAACACTCCCCCCCTTCAAGAAAGAAAGTTTGAACCCAGCGAAAACGTTCTTTGCAGGCCAAATTTGATAAACAAACAAGATAACTCACACCCCAAATCATCAGTTGCCCTGGGCACAATTATCACATCTCAAAAACAAAGCAACTATATTTCACAAAACCCCCAGAGATTCCAAAGGTAATTCACTCTGGACCAAGCGTCAACACTTCTAGTTTCTCTTGAATGCCGGTTAAGGGGTGGTGACCAAAACCCCAAAGTTAAACAACTCGATAGCACTTTTTCGGGAGGCCAAGCTGAGTATACACTACATGGACGCCTTAAGGAATGTGGAGTTCACCGTTAACCCGGGGAGGAAAGTTCATTACATGGACGCCTTTAAGAACGTGGAGTTCACGGTTAGTCCGTGCAGGAAAGTTCACTACCTGGACGCCTTTAAGAACGTGGTGTTCACGGTTAGTCCGTGTAGGAGCCCAGGCTCGGCGGCTCCGCAGTATATAATGCTTCAACTTCTCCGGACTCCTAACAGTTACGGTGGGACCACTTGACCCAGTAGTCACCTGACTGGCGGTCTCCGTCTCGACCAGTGCTCCGACATTCATTCTTTCGGGGGATGCCGTAACTCTGGGAGCCGCCATAGTAATATCGGCTGCTGCCGACACCAAAACTACCGCCAAGTTGTCCTCTTCTGTAGACCTCTCGATGCCTACGAAATGCCTTCCCTACTGTTATGGTCCGACCCTCCAAATCCTTACCATTCCAATTCTTCTCTGCCTCTCTGGCGTCTTTTGGGCTTGCAAACGTGACAAAGCCGAACCCTCTTGACTGTTGCGTTTCCCAGTCTTTTACCAACCGCACTTCCACCAGCGGCCCATATCTGTTGAAGACAGAGGTCAGAACTTCTTCCTCTGTTTTGAAGTTCAGTCCCCCTACAAATAACTTGGTACTTTGGTCGCCCTCCCGAGCTGGTGTGGTGTTATTTTCCCTGCTGGGCTCTTTACCAACCCTCGGGTTACCATAAACTTGACCCCCGGCCAAATCATTCCCGATAACCACAGATACTCCCTCTACAGGAAGCGTGGCTTGTAAACCGACGGTGACCGGTCCTGACACCAAATCGGATTCCAAATGGATGACATGAAGTGGGGCACTAACACAGCCACCGATCCCTTGTAACCGAACACTATCACCAGTTGCGGTACTCTTTGACAATGGCAAAATGCCTTCAAGCATTAAGGATTGATGGGCCCCTGTGTCCCTCAATACCCGAACAGGTCTTGGGTTAGTCAAGTCTCCCTCTAGTGAGACAAACCCCTCATAAATAAATGGTTGGTAACTCTTCTGTGGGCGATTTCTTATGTTTGCCATCGCATTCGGAGTTGTACTAGTCGGACTCCGCTCTGGGTTGTCCCTTTTCATGAGGTAACAACTGGACATCAAGTGTCCAGGTTTTTTGCAAAAGGCGCAAGTAGGCCCGGAGGAAAAACTCGTGGTCTGCCTCGAGCCCCCCGGGAAATAAGTTTGTCTTGGGCCCGTAGCCCCCTGATTTCGAACAGTTGGGGTATCCGAGTTGTCCCCATAATCCTCTCGAGGCCGCCGCCATGTATTGTCGTTCTCCGCACCGGGTGTTCCATAACTCCCCTGCTGAAGTCTAGGCGAGGAGTTAGGTTTGTGGACCCCTATCCGGTGTGTTAAGGCATAATCATCTGCCATGGTGGCTGCGTCCCACAACTTTGGTACTTTCTTTTCCTGCAGGTACACTTTGATGTCCTCGTGGACACACTGTTGAAATTCCTCCACCAGGATCAAGTCACGCAATGCTTCGAAGTCTTTCCCGACTCCTTTTGACTCACACCACCGATCAAACATGTTTTCTTTCACTCTGGCAAACTCCACATGGGTCTCACTCTCCCTCTTCCTGGCATTCCTGAATTTTTGCCGGTAAGCTTCAGGAACCAACTCATAGGCTTTGAGAATGTGCTTCTTCAATACCTCATAATCTGCACATTGGTCCATTGGTAGCGCCGAATAAATATCTTGAGCTTTACCCACCAGCACACTTTGCACTAGTATGGTCCAGGCCTCCTCCGGCCATTTTAACTGTGGAGCCACTTTCTCAAAGTGTGGAAAAAAACTTAGCAACTTCCTTTTCACTGAAGGGTGGAACCAGCCTCACATGTCTGCCCATATCCCAGGTGTTCTGGCTAGGTGTCGGCCCAGTCAGCAAGGGTGGTACCTCTCCCCGTTCTCTCATTAACTCCAGCTCCTTGAATTTAATTTCTTGCTGAAGCGCCATGTCACGTTCCTTTAATTCCCTTTCCGCTTTTCTCTCCTCTGCTTCGAGTTCCCTTGCAGCTCTCCTCTCCTCTGCTTTTCTCCCTTCTAACCTTTCCTGGAGTTCTCGTTCCACTCTCCTTTCCTCTGCTTGTTTCTCTTCTCTCCTCTCTTCTGCTTTCCTTTCCTCGTCTGATCTTTCCTTTTCTGCTTTCCTTTCTTCTTCTGCTCTTTCCTTTTCTGCTTTCCTTTCTTCTTCTGCTCTTTCCTTTTCTGCTTTCCTTTCTTCTTCTTTGATCCGTTCCTGGCTCCGTAATTGCAACTCCAGTTTCCGGAGCTCAACGTCTTCTGGTTCTTCGGGTAGCCACTCCCAGGCTAACTCGTCCCATGTTCCTAATCCCACCATAGATTGTATCACCGCGGTCTGCAACTCTGCCTTCCTCAAATTAGTTCGGACCTCCAAGTTAAAATGTTTGGCCAATTTCAAGAGGTCCGATTTTAGTAACGCTCGGAACTGTGCCTCACTCGGGGTTACCGCAAAGTTCTGTGCCACAAACGCCATGGTGACTATCGTTAACACCTGTTAACCTTCACCCAAGACTTTACCACAATTTCCCAAAAATTTACCAATTAATAATTAATTAATTAATTTTAATTAATAAAAATATTATTTTATTATTTTATACAATTTTAGATCCCGGAATTCAATTGGACGAGCCCCCAATTCTGTTACGTGGTCCTCCCGGTGACTACCTGGTCTCGGTGACCCCCGGACCATGAGAGGAACCCCGCCAGAAAGATATATGATTTATACGCTTTCGTAACGCAATCAATATGAATTCCAGTCAATAAGAAACCCCACACCAAGGATCCGGATTAATCAATAATATATTCCCAATCAATCAACAACAATCAATCAACAATATTACTAAGATGGCCATCTCATATATTTCCCCCCTTGCCCCACTCACGACACCCTCAATAGTCACTGTCCCTCACAATGTCTCCGGGCCCCTCCAGACCAAGGTGAAGGTCGACTTCTCCGCACACGGGCGGTTGAACGGACCCCTGGCTGACGTGCTCCAAACGTGCACGTCACGTACCAGGAACAGCTGCTGCAGCGGACACCTCCTCGGGACGCCACCGAGGTCGGAGCCCGTGATCGCGGCCTCTGGGCTGTGAACGGCTCGCAAAGCACGCGAGGCCCAAGGTGCGACCCGTACACGCACTCGTAGGCGTCGAGGCGAACAGTGCCGGACGCTTGGTTCCTTCCAGAAACCCACGGCAACCTGACACGTAACAGGCAATCACCCCGCACAGGTAACTCCTCTCGCCAGACGGGCTTTTCAAACGCAGCGTTCCAAAGCAGATAAAGATCGACTTGGCTCGCGTCGGAGCTGGTCGAGGATCAAGATGGCCGCTTCTCTCCCGACCTTGTCTTTTTCTTCTTCCGGTTCACCCTCCCGTTTCCGGCCTCCTGTTATCAGGAGCGCTTCTAACCATTTAACCACAACAACCTTTAATAGAATAAACATTAATAAGCAATGACCTGAATAGTAATTCACATAAATCCGGAATCCGTAACACGAGGAAGGACTTCGCACGACGGAGGATGCCCAGTCGGCGACTGGCTTTGGAGGCCAGATTTGAAATGTGGTTTTCCCAGGAAAGATCATGGCGGATGGTGAGAGCCAAAAGCTTGAGTGACAGAACGTCTTGGAGAGGATTATTCAGAAAGTGGATGGGAGGGTTGTCCAGCCGGTCTTTTCAGAGAGACATCGTAAGAGTGTGAGATTTGTCAGGATTGAAAGACATGTTCCAATTGTTTGCCCAGTCTGTGATTTTGTCCAGGTCTGCAGAGAGTGATGAGGCTGCAGACTGCCGATCTGAGGGATGAGGAATGGAGCGGCAGAGAGTGGAGTCATCAGCAAAGTGATGGAGAGGATTTTCAAGAGAGTCGGAGAGATCATTGATGAAGACCAGAAACAGCACAGGGCCCAGAACACTGCCTTGAGGAACTCCAGCCTGAACAGGAAGAGGAAATGAGAGAAACCCATTCAGGGCCACACGTTGACTACGACTAGAGAGGAAGCCCGCCAGCCATGCGTGGAGATTTCCATGGATACCAAAGGACGAGAGTTTGGTGAGCAGAGCGGGGTGCCAGACCGTATCGAAGGCACGTGCTATGTCAAGGGAGACAGCTCTAATTTCCTGTTTGGCATTGAGGACCTCCATCCATTGTTGAGACAGCAGAAGCAGCATGTCCAGAGTAGAGTGACCAGGTCTGAAACCAAATTGATGATCAGAGATCAAGCCATTGGAGAAGAGGAAAGATTTCATATCCGAAGCAATGATGGATTCCATGACTTTGCTGATAATTGGGAGAAGGCTGATTGGTCTGTAGTTGCTAGGATCTGTTTTTGCCCATTTTTTGTGTAAAGCGGTGATGTTGGCTGATTTCCAAGC
Source organism: Myxine glutinosa (assembly GCF_964187855.1). Classification (NCBI taxonomy): domain Eukaryota; kingdom Metazoa; phylum Chordata; class Myxini; order Myxiniformes; family Myxinidae; genus Myxine; species Myxine glutinosa. The sequence continues at coordinate 407,214,104 of NC_136261.1, read as the reverse complement.
AGATGGCAGATGACCTTGAGCAAAAGAGAGGGTGAAGATCCCAATATTCCCAATCCTTAAACAATTATGTAATTATGGGATTATAAACCAGTCCCTCTCAATAAGCAATTATATAATTATGGGATTATGACCCACTCCCTCTCCATACTCAATTATATAATTTTGGGATTATAACCCACTTCCTCTCCATAAACAATTTTGTAATAATGGGATTATAATCCAGTCCCTCTGCATAAACAATTATATAATTATGGGATTATAGCACAGTCCTTCTCCAGAAATAATTATATAATTATATGAACACAGGAAGTGTTGGATTTGTCTCCATTAAATCTTGAATTGTGTTAAAATGGAGTTTTATTTTAAATTCTGTGATGGAAATTTACAAATCCGTATTCAGTGAAAGAGAAGAAGAGCAAAATCCTCCATAACAGTTCAGGACTCACTCAAGATCCTCCAAGTTGAGGATGTCCTTCAGGCCACTCAGGGCAGGCCCAGACTTGGTGTTCAGGTGGCAGTAACCTAACCTGTGAAGAGATTTTTTTTAAACTTTACGAAATGAAACAAAGAACCATTCAGGAGAAAGTTGTAGATTAACAAGTTATATTGGCAGGTTCTTTGTTCCGGGTTAAGGGGTAATTAAATAACCTCAAAATGAACAGCCTGAGGTCACATGCCAGATAAGAGTACAAACTCCCTTTTCATGAGACATCGCCCCCTGAATCATGGAAACAGAAGTTTGTGCAAAAAATAAATAAATAAAACATTTCATCGAGCAGGTAATATGGGAAGCCGGGTATCCCTGGGAGGGTTTATTTGTAAACTTTGAAAGTTTGTCCCGAATGGTACATTCCGAGCAGGTTAAGTTTTACTGATTGAATCTTTATTTTGTAGTTTCAAGGCACGTTTGTCCAGTTTTATCACCAATTACCATCATAATTATTTTATTTTATATTTTATCAGGGATCTTCATGTACTCACTCAGATTATTGGGTTAAGCAATAATAATGACAGCGGACACACACTCAATCTCATCATATCACGAGTGGAAGACCGTTTCGTGTCTGAAGTTCCAACATACTCATCCTTGCCATTTGATCACATGGCAATTGAGTGTCGCTTCTTTACCGCACGTCCCAATCCCATATGTCACCCTATTACAACCCATAAGCTGAGGGACATCAGTTTTGTCAATTTCCAGCAGGATATCTTGACATCGAGACTTCTCGTTGATTCACCGAACAGTTTAGTACACCTTGCAACCCTTTATAACACCGAGCTCCATAGAATCCGAGATGACGACAAGCTCTGCTATTGAATAAAGAAGTCGTACTTAGACCTCATGCTCCATGGTATTCGGATGTCTTCGAAAAGCCAAGCAGGATCGAAGGAAAACTGAACAGTTCGCCCTGAAATCAGGTCTTTAGGTTCATAAGGAGACATACCAAAGTCAATGTAAGGCGTACAATAAACTACTTCATCTCACAACGGTCAGTCAGGTCAGTCTTTTGGGCCTGCCACTGGTGACATGGAACCCAGTGCTACCTGCCGCATGGTCGGGTTGTCGGCGACTAAACCGACACACCTCACTGGCTTTGCTAGTGGGGAGGGTGGCTGTGACACCCTGCCAGGACCAAAAACAACACCTGGCAAAGGGTGGATGAGCTCCCAAAGGGAGCCGACGTCCATCCAGTAAGGAGATGGTGACTACTAAAAAAAACCCCATCCGGTTTGGACCGGTTCAAGTCATACTAAAGATTTTAAAAATGGTACGTGCTGCTTCCTTGCTTGAAAAAGATAGAGCACGGATAAATCCCCATCGGTCGGCATCCTGGGGAAGAGAAAATTCCTCTTGAGGAAATGCCCCGCTGAGTACGGTGAGAAAAGTGGCGCCATTGTTATGATGTCACTGGTACCCAGAGTATCCCAGGAAGTGACAGTAATGACGGCACTTCCCCTAAGCTTAGTGGCTGTGTTAAGTGTTTGTCTCTTCAGGAGGTCAGTGTGTGTGTGTGTGTGTGTGTGTATGTGTGTGTGTGCGTGTCAGCTCTATAATGAGCCTTCACCCAAGTATTTTAAAAAAGGCTGATTATTTTCTGCGAAAGATAAACATCTGACCAACAGAGTCTTTTTCGAGTGGTAAAGTCTTTGTCTTCACCAGCCCCTAAAATGATTCTACCCCAATACGAGTGTCCTCAACAGTTAGCCATCTCCTTTGGTGACTTCCTCGAACAGAAGATCCGACTTCAATGAGACAAACTCAATCAGCAAGTAAATGAAAACTTGTCAGTGAAGCATCCATGGAGGAGTTTGATACTGTCACGGAAGATGAAGTTATCAACATCATCAAGGCTGTGTCTCCCTCATCCTACCAACGTCATTATTGGAAAAGTGCACTTGTGTTCTCCTCCCTGCCTTTACGATGATAATCAGGACTCGTCTGCAAACAGGGGAAGTCTCCGTTTTGATTAAATGTGCCATTGTGACCCCTCAACCGAAGAATAACAGCCTCCCACATGAGGAGCTCAGTAGCTATCGCCCAACATCTACTCCTACCCATGTAACATATTTGTCTTGCCCTGGAATAGACTGTGCCCAGCTAGTTGAAAGGGCAGCAGCTGGTCAAATCAAGGAGTATTTGAATGTCAACAATTTATAGCCCAGGACTCGGTACAATATAGAGTACCCTCGGGCCCCACTATTCACAGGGGGATACGTTCCTGGAAAATCCGCGAATAGTGAAACTGCGAATAGCAGGGCATTGTTTCAATGGAAAAAGGGGGGGATAAGTTCTCGAGTCGTGAAAATCCGCAAATAGAGAGGACCAAACCATGAATGGCGAGGCAAAATCCACGAATGGCGAGGCAAAATCCATGAATGGCGAGGCAAAATCCATGAATGGCAAGGCAAAATCCACGAACAGCGAGACAAAATCCACGAATGGCGAGGCAAAATCTACGAATGGCGAGGCAAAATCCATGAATGGTGAGGCAAAATCCGCGAATGGGTGAGACAAATCCAGAGAATGTCGACGATAATCCATGAAGGTCGATGACAATCACATGAATGTATGCCGCGGCATTGTTTCCATGCCCCTGAAAAACCGCTAATTTGCAGAATGATAGGGGGAAAAAACCGTGATTTTGCGAAACACGGCCACAAATAGAGAAACAGGTCGCATTTTATCACCCGCGAGAACACACGGAATCTGCGAATAGTGGGGTCCGCCTGTAAATCATTCTGTTGAGACAGCCGTCCTCAAGGTGCAGAGTGACTTACTGTTAGCCCGAGATGGCCGCAAATAAGTTGTCCCTATACTTCTTGACTTCAGCGCAGCATTCGATACAATAGACCATCGGATACTGCTGCGGAGACTGTCCAAGCATGTTTGTTTCACTGGCAAAGCTCTACGGTGGTTTTCCTCTTATTTGGAGAATATAACACATGCCGTTAGAATAGAGGAGATCAATTCAGATCTATACCATGCCAACTGTGGTGCAGCCCAAGGGTTGGTTATGGGACCGATTATTACCCTTGCCAGAGGAGAGGGAATTACTTTTCAGTCCGTTTGTTTGTCTGTTCGTTACTTGCTGGAAAATAATCCGGCAAGTATGTTGATCGGTTGGTTTGTTACTTGCCGGAAAAGGTTCCAGCAAGTATGTTGATCGGTTGGTTTGTCTGTCTGTTTGTCTGTCTGTGCGCAACACTACGTCGACACCCTTGCACATAGAATCACCAAATTTTACACACATATTTGTCTTGCCCTGGAATAGACTGTGCCCAATTGATGATGGCATCGGTCTCGTGGTTCGGCCGCCATCTTGGAAAAACCGAAAAACTTTGCACCTCTATATCTCCGAAAGTGCTGAATAGAAAAAATGGCGACATGGCTCATTGTAAAGAACTCTCCATACGGAATAAAATACGTTAATGATGATGTCATAGGTGCGTCCATTATGACATCATAATTCGACAAGTACAAAACTTCATCCGATCAAGATGAAATTTCTTGAGCATAATCTAGAAACAAATTAGTTTAGGTAATGATGACAAAATAGATGATAGTAAACAAATAATGATGATGTCATCGGTCACATGGTTTGGCCGCCATATTTGTCCAAAATGGCCGATAAAAAAAAAGTATATTCCGGCTACTCCTTGGTCTCTGACCAATTTTTCATTACTTGCCGGAAAAGATTCCGGCAAGTATGTTGATCGGTTGGTTTGTCTGTCTGTCTGTTTGTATGTCTATGCGCAGCACAATGTCTACACCGTTGCACGTATAAACACCAAAGTTTACACACATATTTGTCTTGCCCTGGAATAGACTGTGCCCAATTGATGACGTCACCTGTCACGTGGTTCGGCCGCCATCTTGGAAAAACCGAAAAACGTTGCACCTCTATATCTCCGAAAGTGCTGAATAGAAAAAATTGAGACATGGCTCATTGTAAAGCACTCTCCATGGGGAATAAAATATGTTAATGACGATGTCATAGGTTCCTCCATTATGACGTCATAATTCGACAAGTTCAAAACTTCATCCGATCAAGATGAAATTTCTTGAGCATCATCAAGGAATAAATTAGTTTAGAAAACAAATAATGATGACGTCATCGGTCAAGTGGTTCGGCCGCCATCTTGGAAAAACCGAAAAACTTTGCACCTCTATATCTCCGAAAGTGCTGAATAGAAAAAATTGACATGGCTCATTGTGAAGAACTCTCCATGGGGAATAAAATATGTTAATGATGATGTCATAGCTGCCTCCATTATGATGTCATAATTCAACAAGTACAAAACTTAATCCGATCAAGATGAAATTTCTTGAGCATAATCTAGGAATAAATTGGTTTAGAAAACAAATAATGATGACGTCATCGGTCACATGGTTTAGCCGCCATATTTGTCCAAAATGGCCAATAAAAAGTACATTCTGGCAAGTCCTCGGTGTCTGACCGATTTTTCACTGGTGGTTTGTCCGCACAGAGTAAATGTGATTTTCTCTGCAACCGTTGGTCCGATTGACAGGAAATTTTCACCATAGGTGCAACTCCACCTGTATAATTTTTATCATAATAATTATGACGTCATAGGTCACGTGGTTCAGCCGTCATCTTGGAAAAATCTAAAAACTTTGCACCTCCATATCTCAGAAAGCGCTGAATAGAAAAAATGGAAACATGGCTCATTGTAAAGAACTCTCCATGTCGAATAAAATATGTTAATGATGATGTCATAGGTGCCTCCATTATGACGTCATAATTCGACAAGTACGAAACTTCATCCGATCAAGATTAAATTTATTGAGCATAATCTTGGAATACATGAGTTCAGAAAAAAAAAAAATTACGTCATCTGTCACGTGGTTCGGCCGCCATATTTGTTTTAACACAAAAGCCTTAAAAATCACTGAAAATACATCCTGGCGAGGGTTTGCAATCCCTGATTGCTCGTTTTTTTTGTTTCCATGATGCACAGTGCCCCAATTGCTGATATCATAACTGCTCATGACATACAATCAATTGTCTAAGCAGATGATACACAGCTATAAACCATCTGAACGTGAGGTTTCACTGGATCGACTCGATGCATGCATCGCTGATGTTCACCTTTGGGTGACTTAGAATCCTTTAACGTAAGTTTGTTTTAAATCGGAAATCATTAATTTATCATCAAAGTTCCTGGCAGTGCCTCATGCACTGACCGTGGTGGTTAGCGATGTCGACGTATCTCCCATTGTCCATGCAAAAAACCTTGGTACAGTCATGGATAATTATCATCTAATCATGAAAGAACAAATTAAGAATGCTTTTGTTCTGCCAATGTAGCATTTAGATGCGTTGGGCAGATTCGGAACTATCTTACGAAGCAAGCTACACTCGTTTGTTGCTAGTCAATTAGATGCCTGTACCAGTCTGTGCTATGGTCTGCCACAATCTCACGTCCATCAGCTACAACGTGTACCAAACACTGCTGCTCAAATTATTGAGAAAGTTCCAAGAAGCCAACATATCTCACAAACCCTAAAAACCCTCCACTGGGTTTTCATTGAATATAGAATCGTTTTCAAGATCCTTGTACACACCTATAAAGCACAAAACAACATGATCCCGGCATACATAATGAGCTTGATTAACCTTATGTACCTGCACGCACCTTGACATCTACAGGTAAATCCCTTCTCAGTGTTTGAAAAGTCTCAACTCGTTGCTATGGTGACTGAGCATTTGAAGTAGTGGCTCCAACTCTTCGGAATTCCCTCCCTCTACATAATCCGTCAAGCATCCAGTCTACAAATTTTGAAAAACATTGCTCAAAACAATTCTTTTCAACAAAACTTGATCATAATCTTCATGTTACTGTACTAGTTTTGTTTTACTGGAATAAATGTTGGTAAGTGTGAATATTGTTAATTTTAATTGATTTTTGATTGCTTTTATTCGTAAAGCGTGTCGAGAATATTAAATTATCACCATGCGCTAAATAAACCGAGTATTATTATTATTATTATTATTATTATAACTATAACGGCGAGAAGTAATGATCAGCTTCCAGCCAGGTCGGGACCTTCGGTGTTGTTGATACAGCGTGAGTTGTATTTAGACTTCAATACCGTATGTTTCATTGCCATGGGTACTCAATTATCTATCTATAATTCCAGCAATCTCTGTGTGTCTGTGTGTCTGTGTGTCTGTGACCGCTGTTTCTCGACAACCACGGGTCCGATATACTTGAAACTTGCCAGGTATATTGCTGGGGACCCGAGGATGTGCCTTTTCAAGGTTTGAAATTAATCGGACAAGTACTTACCGAGCTATGGCGATTTAGCCGTTCGCCGTTCGCTTTGGCGTTGCGAATGGACCAAACCATTCATGTAAATAGAGGGGGGGGGGGGGGGGGGGGTTCTGTGGTCGTTCGCTTTGGCTTTGCGAATGGACCAAACCATTCATGTAAATAGAGGGGGGGGTTCTGTGGTCGTTCGCTTTGGCTTTGCGAATGGACCAAACCATTCATGTAAATAGAGGGGGGGGTTCTGTGGTCGTTGCGAATGGACCAAACCATTCACATCGAATCATCGAATCACATCGAATGGACCAAACCGTTCGCTTTGGACCAAACCATTGCATGTAAATAGAGGGGGGGGTTCTGTGGTCGTTGCGAATGGACCAAACCATTCATGTAAATAGAGGGGGGGGGGGGTTCTGTGGTCGTTACTGCCACGTGGTTTCAAAGTTTTTTTTTGTTGTTGTTGTTTGCACGCATGTTTTTTTGCACCCACGTACGGGCACGCCCTAGGATGTTTACACACACACACCCCTACACAAATTTTTTTTTTTTTTTTTTTTGGCAAGGAACGGGCACCCACGTACGGGCACGTCCTAGCTTATATATAGTACGGGCATGCCCTAGTATGTTTAAAGTTTCATATCGTTCGGTTAAGCAGTTTCAGAGGAGAGGATTTTGAAAAGTTTTTTTGTCAATTAAATAGGGTGGCCAAACCACGTGACTGATGAATTCATACTTTTCAAACTTTTTCTCCCATTGGTACGTGATCATATATTTAAAGTTTTGCATCGATTGGTTGGACAATTTCAGAGAAGGATATTAAAAAAAAAAAAATCCTTCAATCCAATATTGCTGTCAAATCATGTGACGGATGACATCATCATTATCAAAAAAGTTTCCGCATGGGTAGTCGATGCTATGTTTAACATTTCACATCGATCGGTTCACCGGTTTCAGCGAATAAGATTTTAAAAGTTTTTCCTTAAATCCAATATATTCCTTAATTCCATGATATTTCAAGAAGTGGATGAGTAATGACAAAACTATGTGGATGAGAGTTGGTTAGGTGACAAGAACAAGCCAATTTGATTCTGGTTCAGATCTGAATCCAGACTCGGCCTATCAGTGGCACACAAAACGTAACCTGTTTAGCCTGGTGGAGGTATGGGCTCCACCAAGTGCCGTTCTCCTCTCTTCATTCACCCCAATGAGCCCCTACATAGGGCTGGGTGTGCCTTTCATTACCATCTCTGAGCACAAGCAAAGTACAAAATTCATCCAAAGGTTAATAATGGAGGTGGGCTGGCAGGATTACCTCGATGTACGCACAATCTCTCCTCTAAGCTGTCGAGGCTGGGTTATAATCCCAAACAAGCTATAACCGCCATGCTGGTGTTTCACAGGTCGGAGGATTCATCAGTGTGGGCTGTCCCTCTGGTTTACCCGAAATTAGTTGGTGGACGCTAAAGACTCCACGGCGCCCTTCACGAAGAATAGGCGAGCTATCAGCGGCACCATCAACAAATTACAAATTCCTGCACTACAAACTACTGCTGGGAAGGAGTGAAGAGTATGGTACATTAGAGAGAGAATATTGGAAGTCAAGGTTCACCTAAGATCGTCAAGGAGCACAATCAGGATTTATGACTTCAATATATTACATGTCCCAAAACAATTCCCCATCATACTCACCTGAGGGTTTGTAACTTTTTGGAGGATTTCAGACCTTCCATTAAACTCTCCAGGCCCTCATCACCGATGGGATTCCCATTCAATCTGATAGTAAAGGGGGGAAAGAAAAACCCTGAGGTTAACATTATATTAACATGGAGAACTTTGGGGATACTTTCACCATTTCAATAGTTGTGCTTTAAAATCACATTAATACCATACAATTATGGGATTATAACCCAGTACATCTCCAAAAACAATTATGGAATTGTGGGAAAATAACCCAGTCCCTCTCCATAAACAATTCTATATTTATGGGATTATAACCTAGAACCACTCCATAAACAATTATATAATTATGGGATTATAACGCAGTCCCTCTCCATAAACAATTATATAATTATGGGATTATAACCCAGTCCCTACCCATAAACAATTATTGGATTATAATTCAGTACCTCTCCATAAACAATTATATAATTATGGGATTATAACCCAGTCCCTCTCCATAAATAATTTTATAATTATGGGATTATAACCCAGTCCCTCTCCATAAACAATTATATAATTATGGGATTATAACCCAGTCCCTCGCCATAAATAATTTTAGAATTATGGGATTATAACCCAGTCCCTCTCCATAAACAATTATATAATTATGGGATTATAACCCAGTCCCTCGCCATAAATAATTTTATAATTATGGGATTATAATCCAGTCCCTCTCTATAAACAATTATATAATTATGGGATTATAACCCAGTCCCTTTCCATAAACAATTATATAATTATGGGATTATAATCCAGTCCCTCTCCATAAACAATTATATAATTATGGGATTATAACCCAGTCCCTCTCCATGAACAATTATATATTTATGGGATTATAACCCAGTCCCTCTCCATAAACAATTCTATAATTATGAGATTATAATGCAGTCCCTCTCCATAAACAATTATATAATTATGGGATTATAACTCAGTCCCTCTCCATGAACAATTATCTAATAATGGGAATATAACCCAGTTCCTCTCCATGAACAATTGTATAATTATGGGATTATAACCCAGTCCCATCTCCGTAAACAATTACATAATTATGGGATTATAACCCAGTCCCATCTCCATAAACAATTACATAATTATGAGATTATAATCCAGTCCCTCTTGTTACGGGGTCCACCCCCTACCTCTGGTCTCGGTGGACCTCCGGTCCCCGAGAGGGTCCCCGGCAGAAAGATGTGTTATCCTTGGTTGAAATCCAGCAAATAATGACCTCAATGGAACCAGCAAATGAAACAGTCAAATCAATAATGCAACCACACCAGGTTATAAACAAACAATAATATATTATAAATCACACACAAAGAGCCATACAACAATGGGGGCAATCACCCCTACTTTCAAATCTTATGATGATATCATTGTCAAGCCCCTTAACCCCACACTCACGGCACCTCCCCAATGTCTCTGCACCCCTCCACAACGAAGTCCCAATGTCTCTGTGCACTCCCGCGATCGGGGAGTCAAGGCCCAATGGTCAATTGGGGCGTAGGCGAGCGAGACGACCTCGAGGTCATGTTGTTCCGCACCCAGCAACACAGCGGTGGAAAGGAACCTCACAAAGACGTGCTCCAACGTACACGTTGCGATTCAATCCGCGAGCCTCCGTATAATTCTCACGTGCCCCTTTCTGGCACAGCCGACCCCGGCAAACCACCGGGGAATAATGCCCAGCCGACACGACAAAAACCTGTTCACTGCAGGTTGCTCGCGTGGCGAAGATGGCGGACGGCTTTCCCTCCAACCCAGGCTTTGAGGCCCGGATCCTCTGGAACCTCAATGAGAATACCCGACGACACAGGCTCCACACACTCCGGCGAGATTTCTTATCGCCCGAACTTCCCTTCAAGGATGCAAAGTTCACTCGCACTGTACATCAAACGCTCGGTCTGGAGCTTCAACAAACACGTCTCCTTTCGATCTCCTCCTGCCTCTTTCTTCCTCGCTCCACCTCTTCCGGTCACGATCCGGATTTCCGGCCACATTTTACCAGGAGCGCTTTTAAATCTTTTAACCACAACACCCCTTTCCCTTAAGTCACAATAAGCATAATATCTAGAACCAACAATGATAACAACAATCATAATGAGGGCCGAATCCGTAACACTTCCCCCCCTCAAGAAAGAAAGTTTGAACACCGCGAAAAATTTCCTTGTCGGCAAATTCTTGAAACCAACACAAGTAATCAATGTTTCCCAAAAAATAAAACAACAACATTTTACACAACCCCCAGAGCTTTCCAAAGATAATTCCCTCTGGACCAAGCGTCAGCAATGACATTGTCCCTGCCCCTCTGATTTTTACTTCTGGTTTCTCTTGAATGAAGGTTAAGGGGTTGTGATCAAAAACCCAAAGGCCAGCAAATCTATTGTACTTTCCCCGGGAGGCCGAGCTAAAAGCCAAGTTCCATGGTGGTTGGGTGGTGAGGCCTGGAAGTATTCACTAAATGGACGCCTTTAGGAACGTGGAGTTCACGGTTAGTCCGGGGAGGAAAGTTCACTACATGGACGCCTTTAGGAACATGGAGTTCACGGTTAGTCCATGCAGGAAAGTTCACTACCTGGACGCCTTTAGGAGCGTGGCGTTCATGGTTAGTCCGCGTAGGAATCTTGGCTCGGCGGCTCCGCAGCATTCAGTGCTTCAACTGTTCCGGACTCCTAATAATTACGGTGGGACCACTTGTCACAGTAGTCACCTGACTGGCGGTCTCCTTCTCGGCCACTGCTCTGATAATCCTTCCTTCGGGAGCGGTCATAACTCTGGAAGCCTCCATAATAATATCGCTTGCGGCCACCACCACTACTACTCCGTGGTCCTCCTCTGTAGCCCCCTCAACCCCTAGGAAATGCCTTCCCTACTGTGATGGTCCGACCCTCCAACTCCTTGCTATTCAGATCCTTTTCTGCCTCTCTGGCGTCCTTTGAGTTTTAAAACGTGACAAAGCCAAACCCTCTTGACTTTCGTGTCTCCCTGTCTTTTATCAGCAGCACTTCCAAAAGCAGTCCATAGTTGCTGAAGGCAGACTCCAAAACATCTTCCTTTGTTTTGAAGTTCAGTCCACCTACAAATAACTTGCTAAACTTGTCGCCATCCCTAACTGGTGTGGTGTTATTTTCCCTACTGGGCTTTTGAACAACCATCTGGCTACCATAAATTTGACCACCGGCCAAATCATTCCCGATAACAACCGATACTCTCTCTACCCCGTTCTCTCCTTAACTCCAGCTCCTTGACTTTAATTTCCTGCTGACGCGCCAATTCACGGTCCTTTAACTCCCTTTCGGCTCTTCTCTCCTCTGCTTCGAGTTCTCTTGCAGCTCTCCTTTCCTCTGCTTTTTTGTCTTCTAACCTTTCCTGGAGTTCTCTTTCCACTCTCCTTTCCTCTGTTTTTTTCTCCTCTAACGTTTCCTGGAGTTCTCGTTCCTGTGCTTTTTCCCTTTCCTGGCTCTGTAATTGCATCTCCAGATTCCGGAGCTCCACATTTTCTTGCTCTTCTGGTACCCAATCCCAGGCTACCTCTTCCCATGCTTCTAATCCCACCATAGATTGTATCACCACTGTCTGCAACTCTGCCTTCTTCATATTAGTTTGGACCTCCAAGCTAAAATGTTTGGCCGATTTCCAGAGGTCCGATTTTACTAACGCTCTGAACTGTGCTTCACTAGGGGTCACTGTAAACTTCTCTGCGTCAAACTCCATAGTGACTACTGGTAACACCTGTTAACCTTCACACAATAAATTTTTAACAAACAAACCAAATTTTTTTTTTTGTTGTTGTTTGTTTTTGGAAAAAATTGGGAATGTTGGAAAAAGTTCCAAATTTGGGAATTCTGGGAATGTTAGGGAATTCTTTCCCGGACTAAATTTAGGAATTTTTAGATCCCGGATGAGCCCCCAATTTCTGTTACGGGGTCCCCCCCTACCTCTGGTCTCGGTGGACCTCCGAACCCCGGAGAGGGTCCCCAGCAGAAAGATGTGTTATCCTTGGTTGAAATCCAGCAAATAATGACCCTCAATGGAACCAGCAAATGAAACAGTCAAATCAATATAATGCAACCACACCAGGTTATAAACAAACAATAATATATTATAAATCACACACAAAGAGCCATACAACAATGGGGGCAATCACCCCTACTTTCAAATCTTACGATGATATCCTTGTCAAGTCCCTTAACCCCACACTCACGTCACCTCCCCAATGTCTCTGCACCCCTCCACGGCGAAGTCCCAATGTCTCTGTGCGCTCCCACGATCGGGGAGTCAAGGCCCGATGGTCAATTGAGGCGTAGGCGAGCGAGACGACCCCGAGGTCACGTTGTTCCGCACCCAGCAACACAGCAGTGGAAAGGAATCTCACAAAGACGCGCTCCGACGTACACGTTGCGGTTCAATCCGCGAGACTCCGTATAATTCTCACGTGCCCCTTTCTGGCACAGCCGTCCCCGGCAAACCACCGGGGAATAATGCCCAGCCGACACGACAAAAACCTGTTCACTGCAGGTTGCTCGCGTGGCGAAGATGGCAGACGGCTTTCCCTCCAACCCGGGCTTTGCGGCCCCGATCCTCTGGAACCTCAATGAGAATACCCGACGACAGAGGCTCCACGCACTCCGGCGATATTTCTTATCGCCCGAACTTCTCGTCAAGGACGCAAAGTTCACTCGCACTGTACGTCGAACGCTCGGTCCGGAGCCTCAACAAACACGTCTCTTTTCGATCTCCTCCCGCCTCTTTCTTCCTCGCTCCACCTCTTCCGGTCACGATCCGGATTTCCAGCCACATTTTACCAGGAGCGCTTTTAAATCTTTTAACCACAACACCCCTGTCCCTTAAGTCACAATAAGCATAATATCTAGAACCAACAATGATAACAACAACCATAACGAGGGCCGAATCCGTAACACTCTCCATAAACAATTATATAATTATCAGATTATAATCCAGTCCATCTCCATAAACAATTACATTATTATATGAACACAGGAAGTGTTTGAACACAGTTTTTGTTTCCATGTAATCTGTAATTGTATTAAAAATAGAGTTTATATATAAACCCTGTGATCAAATTTCACAAATCCATGTCCAGCGAGACAAATCCATGTCCAGCGAGAGAGATGTCCAGCGAGACAAATCCATGACCAGCAAGAGAGATGTCCAGCGAGACAAATCCATGTCCAGCGAGAGAGATGAAGAGCAAAAATCTCCATAACAATTAAGGACTCACTCAAGAACCTCCAAGTTGATGATGTTCTTTAGCTCCCTCAGGATAGGTCCAGACTTGGAACTCAGGTTGCATTTCTTTAACCTGTGAAGAGATAAAACTCAAGGAGTGAAGCCAAGAACCATCAGTAGATTGGTCTGGATAAACGAGTTTATTAGAAGGTTCTTTGTTCCAGGTTAAGAGATAATGAAATAATCTGAAAATGAACAGGTTGAAGGTCACGTGACCAGGAAAATACTGCATTACAAACATCCTTTCCATGAGATACCATCTCCTGGATCCTGGAAACAGAAGTTTGTACAAAAAAGAAAGAAATAAAACTTTTCAACAAACAGGTAAAGAAAAGAGGTGAGAGGATAAAGGGTAATGACAAAACCCATCACCTTGTGAGTGGTGATAAACACAGCGTAAAGGGAATCTCAAGTAAAGAAAGCATTGTCACGTGATTAGTCGATTTAAGAAAATGTTTTCCCTGATGTTTAACTCGACAGGAGTATTCCAAAATCAGGGGGTGAGGTTAGTATTAGTAGAGTAAACAAGTGCAGGTTAAGTGGAATAATAACTACGATTAATGTGTACAACTGCAACAATAATCATAATAAACATTGTATAATTCATAATGTTAATACATATCGATATTGTTTAGCAAATCCACACTATAGTTTATTCGACAATGACAAAACAACCTCTCATTAGTAAAGGGACTAATCCATGCGCATGCAGGAATGTTGTGGTTTTTAAAGAAAATCAGAGCACCTGTCCCAAGGATGAACCAAAACGAAAGTTTTTGCAAAAATGGTTTCATTATACATGTGGCGAAACCAGAAAAGGGTCGTCGGTGTGTCTGGCACATCATAGTAAGGTGGCTTAATGTTATCATAGTCAGGTGGCTTAAAATACCATTACCAGGGTTGGGGGGGGGGGGGGGGGGACAAAAGTGCCAAATTTTCCATGAATGTCCTTCACGTCATAATGATTCATTTCAGAATGATAGGCACCCATACGTAGTACAATGAGACGTCAATATGGGATATTACCCACAGATATATATATATATTTTTTGTATACTGAATCGAGGCTCATGAAAGAGCTAACATTTACTTCACAAACAAATCAACCAGACAAACAAAATATATAAAAAGAGGGAGCGGAAGACATGAGGGGGAGAGAAGGGGAAGCACACAAACACAGCGTAAAGGGAATCTCAAGTAAAGAAAGCATTGTTCCAATATTCCAGTATTTGAGAGCAGGGAGATGTGTGGAAGGGAGAGGGCTTGGGGGGAGGAGGCGTGGGAAGGGGGGGGGGGGGGGGAGGGAGAAGTATAAAACACAAGGACACCAAGGACTTCCAGGACAGAAGTTGGAATTTCAAAAAAGTGGATCTGGGGTGAATTAGCAGGGGTAGAAAAGATCAAGGTTTTGGATGGGCGAAGATAAGAGATGGTGGTGAACAGCTGTTTTAAAGACCTGGAGGGTGGAGTGGGATTGAAGAGAGTGAGGGAGTTTGTTCCGGAGGCGGGAGAAAAGAGGAATGAAGGAGTGAAGGTGAGCAGAGAGTCTTTATTTTGGCAGTTTAACCATAAGAGGGTTGCAGGCAGATCTTGTGCGACCTGTAGGAATATTTGCGGGACAGAGCCCAGAGAGAGCTGGTGGGGCAAGGCCAGAGAGGAGTCGGTAGAAGACGGAAAGACCACCAACCTGCCTGTGGTGAGTGAGTGAGAGGCCCTTGGAATTAGCTTCATCGCGGGAGATTCCAATGATTCTGAATGCTTTGGTTTCAACAGCGTGAAGACGAGCTAGGTGTGAGGCAGGAGCACCAGCCCAGAGGGGAGAGCAGTATTCCATTGAGCTGTGGATGAAAGCCTTGTATGTGGTGAGGAGCTCAGGTGTGCCAAGGAAGGACTTCGCACGACGGAGGATGCCCAGTCGGCGACTGGCTTTGGAGGCCAGATTTGAAATGTAGTTTTCCCAGGAAAGATCATGGCAGATAGTGAGACCCAAAAGCTTGAGTGACAGAACTTCTTGGAGAGGATTATACAGAAAGTGGATGGGAGGGTTGTCCAGTCGGTCTTTTCGGAGAGACATCGTAAAGTGTGAGATTTGTCAGGATTGAAAGACATGTTCCACTTGTTTGCCCAGTCTGTGATTTTGTCCAGGTCTGCAGAGAGTGAGGAGGCTGCAGACTGCCGATCTGAGGGATGAAGAATGGAGCGACAGAGAGTAGAGTCATCAGCAAAGAGATAGAGAGGATTTTCAAGAGAGTCAGAGCGATCATTGATGAAGACCAGAAAAAGCACAGGGCCCAGAACACTGCCTTGGGGAACTCCAGCCTGAACAGGAAGAGGAGATGAGAGAAACCCATTCAGGGCGACACCTTGACTACGACTAGAGAGGAAGTCCACCAGCCATGCGTGGAGATTTCCATGGATACCAAAAGAGGAGAGTTTGGTGAGCAGAGCGGGGTGCCAGACCATATCGAAGGCACATGATATGTCAAGGGAAACTGCTCTAATTTCCTGTTTGGCATTGAGGAGCTCCATCCATTGTTGAGAAAGCAGAAGCAGCAGGTCCAGAGTAGAGTGACCAGGTCTGAAACCAAATTGATGATCAGAGATCAAGCCATTGGAGAAGAGGAAAGATTTCATATCTGAAGCAATGATGGATTCCATGACTTTGCTGATAATTGGGAGAAGGCTGATTGGTCTGTAGTTGCTAGGATCTGTTTTTGCACCTTTTTTGTGCAAAGCGGTGATGTTGGCAGATTTCCAAGCAGATGGAAGATGACCTTGAGCAAAAGAGAGGGTGAAGAGAACAGAGAGAGGGAGTGAAAGAGCGGAAGAACAGGATTTTAGGACCCGTGGGCTGATGCCGTCAGGTCCAGTTGCAGAATCAGAGTGGAGGGTTGACAGAAACTTTTCCACCTTGTCAGGAGGAAAGGACACAGAGTCCAGGAGCAGCTGGGTACGACTGGGTACGGTGGGTACAGAGAGGGATGGGTTTGGGACACAAGATTTAGAGGCAAACACAGAGTTGAGGCATTCAGCTTTTTCACGTGCGGAGTCAGCCGTGTGGCCATTTGAGGTGAGGGAGGGGATGGAGGGGGAACAAACACCAGAAACAGATTTGACCAGACGCCACCAGGATTTGGAAGAGGGAGACAGACAAGAGAGTTCGGTCCTGAGAACAGAGAGATATTGTTTCCTGGCTCTCCTGAGGGTGGACACACACTTGTTTCGGGCTTTGTGAAAGGAAATGAGATTTCCTTCCGTTGGATTTGCTTTCCAGGAGACGAAAGCAAGTAGTTTCTGGGCAATAGCCTCACCACAAGATTCCGTGTACCATGGACGGGAGGAAGGGTATGACAACTGAAGACGAGATGGGATAAATCTGTGCATGAGAGAGAGCAATTTACTTTGGAAGAATTCCCAGGATGAGTTGATGTCAGAGGCGGTAGAGATGGGAGACCAGTCCAGATGATTGATGGCTGCTTGAAGACCGTGCCAGTTGGCCTGAGTGAAATGCCAGACTCGTCGATGCTGAGGAGGCTCTCTGAGAATGGTCAGAGAGATGTCCACTTTAACGAGCACATGATCAGAAGACCCGATTGGAGCAGAAGAAGAGCAGCAGACATTTTCAGGGAAGTCAGTCATAACCAAGTCCAGCAGAGAAGGTGCTCCGTTGACTGAGATCTGGGTCAGGAAATTGACAGATTGTGTCAGTCCCAGTGAGTCACAGAAGTCCTTTGCTGAAGAGCCATGGCTGGTGTAAGAGGTAACCACACCCAGCCAACTGGCATGGTGACAGTTGAAATCACCACATATGAGGAAGAGAGAGTTGGGATGGGTAGATAGAAGTTGGTCCATATTATCAGACAGCGAGATGTAGATGGAGTCATCACTGTTTGGTGGATGGTACAACACACATATGAACAAAAGGTGGGAGCGAAGGGGAAGCCGAAGCCAAAGGTATTCCTGGGGGTGAGGTGGAGAGAGGGCAGTGCAGGGCGAGTGAGGAAGAGAGTTTTTTTATGAAGATAGCAACCCCACCTCCAGGACGAGGCTCAGGTCTATCATACCGGAGGAGGGAGTAACCTGGGAGAGATACCAAGGAATCAGAGACATCATGAAGGAGGAAAGTTTCTGTTAAGCAGATCATGTCTGGTTTGTCAGAAGCAACCTGTATGGAGAGATCAGTCAAGTTTGAGCGAAGGCCCCGGATGTTTGAGGTCCATACTGTTAAAGAAGAGGAAGGGGGAGCATCGGATACAGAACACGGGCGGGGGGGGGGGGGGGGAGCAGTAGGGTAAGATGTGGAAGAGGAGGAAGAGGTAGGGAGAGCTGTTGAAGGTGTGTCAGAGATTTCAGAATAGCTTGGAGAAAGGGAATAATGGGGCGGACAAAAGGTTTGATGGTGATTGGGTGAGGCGCAGTGAGGTGTTATTTGAGGAGGGGGAAGAGTGAGGCAGAAGGTTGAGGGAGATGAAGGTGAAAGTTGGAAGGGGGAAGAAGCGGGGAGGATGCTTTGAGGAGGAAGGGTGAGAGGGGAGTCTAGGAGGGGAGGAGCGAGGGAGAGTCTCGGAGGGGAGGGGTGTGGGGGGAGTTTAGGAGGGAAGGGGCAAGGGGGGAGATTTGAAAGGGATGGGTGATGGGGAAGATTTGGAGGGGAGGGGCAAGGGGGAATATTTGAAAGAGATGGGTGATGGGGAAGATTTGGAGGGGAGGGGCAAGGGGGTAGATTTGGAGGGGAGGGGTGATGGGGAAGTTTTGGAGGGAAGGGGTGATGGGGAAGATTTGGAGGGGAGGGGTGAGATTGGATTTTGAAAAGTGTACGATTAATGGGAAATGAACATTTATTGAAAAATGAGTTTCTTGAGACATTCGAGTCAAAAATACGTTTGAGGATGCTGAAGGATGGGTGGAGTGCTGGAGAGTTTAGGGAATGTATAAAAGAGGCACTGTAAGAGATGGAATTTTTTTTTGGAATGAATAGATTTGGTGAGCAAGTCGAAAGCATCCTTTTATAGAAGAAGAAGAAAAAGGTGTTATAGAATACGACAGAATAAAGTTCTTCAGGGGACAGATTAAACATTTTTTAACAATGTGATCACGTGATCATGAACAACGTGGTCGAAGAACAAACGAACAAATAAGAACGAACAAATGGATAAGAACAGAGAAGGAAAAATTTTTTTTTGGTTTTTTTTTTGAGTTGAGATTTTAAAACAAGGAAGTATGGGGCGAAAAGACCGGGAAAAACAGAGACCGAAAGTAATTGCAGCGCGATCAAAGAACCGCTGAGACAAAAACAAAGCCTCAAGCCAAGGTCGGACACGGTAGCCGACTACACAAGGCCTCAGAATACGCGGCACAAAATAACCGACGATTCTGTACACAGGTATGAAAAACCAACACCGAGAATCCTATTAAAGACACCCCAATAGGTACAAACACTGAGAGAAAGATACAGTTTCGACAAAAACACAATTGTGAAAAATTACTTAACTTCGAAAGCGTGCGTGCATGGAAGCTTTGAAGAGACGTGACCTCTAATCTTGCGCATCAATTAAATAAGGTGTGTGTATATGATGTATATCCTCAGTATCGGAAACTGAAATTCAACATGGGATATTACCCACATATATGACATCATATGTCCTCAGTAGGGGAAACTGAAATTCAACATGGGATATTACCCATAGACCAGTGGGGGCACCCGTGTGAATCCCACGGCATGGACGTGTGTGACATTTGGACATCTTGATTTAGATGCTGCACAGTTTTACAAAATGGTTACTGGCAATTTATCAGATCCACAAATGAAGTAATCTACACAATATATTTACTTCTGATAACATGTGAAAAGCATGTGCGTGCACATGGGAAACAGTTTGAAATGTGCAATTACACCTAATGTAAAATGTGACTTCAAGAGCTCAAAATCCTCTTCTTCCCTGTCCCCATCCCTCCCACATCACGCACACTGCACCGGGGAGGGGATCACACACAGGGGAGAGGATCACACACAGGGGAGAGGATCACACACTGGGGAGAGGATGAGAGGATCACACACTGGCGAGAGGGGGAGAGGATCACACACCGGGGAGAGGATGATAGGATCACACTGGCGAGAGGGGAAGAGGATTACACACTGGGAAGATGGGGAGTGGATCACACACAGGAGAGGGGGAGAGGCCCACACAATGGGGAGTGGAAGAGGATCACACACTGGGGAGTGGATCACACACAGGGGAGTGGATCACACACAGGGGAGTGGATCACACACAGGGGAGTGGATCACACACAGGGGGGTGGATCACACACAGGGGAGTGGGTCACACACAGGGGAGTGGGTCACACACAGGGGGGTGGATCACACACAGGGGAGTGGGTCACACACAGGGGAGTGGGTCACACACAGGGGAGTGGGTCACAGACAGGGGAGTGGGTCACAGACAGGGGAGTGGGTCACAGACAGGGGAGTGGGTCACAGACAGGGGAGTGGGTCACACACAGGGGAGTGGGTCACATACAGGGGAGTGGGTCACAGACAGGGGAGTGGGTCACAGACAGGGGAGTGGGTCACAGACAGGGGAGTGGGTCACACACAGGGGAGTGGATCACACACAGGGGAGTGGATCACACACCGGGGAGTGGATCACACACAGGGGAGTGGATCACACACAGGGGAGTGGATCACACACAGGGGATGGGAACACACACAGAGGAGTGGGTCACACACAGGGGAGTGGGTCACACACAGGGGAGTGGGTCACACACAGAGGAGTGGATCACACACCAGGGAGTGGGTCACACACCAGGGAGTGGGTCACACACAGGGGAGTGGATCACACACAGGAGAGTGGATCACACACAGGGGAGTGGATCACACACAGGGGAGTGGATTACACACAGTGGAGTGGATTACATACTGGGGAGAGGATTACACACACTGGAGAGGGGGAGTGGATCATGACGTTCATTGGTGGTCTCGTTCTGTTCCTTCATTCTTTTATTCATTTTGGAAATGGCAGTTACAAATGACCCTCATGCACCTCATTGAGACAGCGCCGGCATAAAGCAGCAGGAATAACCACCCTAATGCCCCACATTACACAACCTTGAGCTAAAGTCAGCTCAAATGCACACGACACATATGGAGCATATTCTGACATTGAGAGCAACTCGCGCCAATAATCTGACAAAACAACGTGCGCAACACGTGACAGCACGGGTTCACGATGTACAGCAGCGGCCTCTTCCACAGCGATTACCAGACCAGATTCAATCTGTTCCAACATGTACACCTCAACCTCATCTGCAGGTTCGGCACCGGCCTTTGGATAACGAGGCTCTCCCCCCCCCCCTCCCCACGTTGTTGACTTTTTTATTGTGACTACGTCTAAATGAAACATTTCATCGTGACAACTGTCATCAAATGGAAAAGTCCTTGGGGTAACAAGTCTTAGGGGCGGTGTTTGTCCGGCGAAAAACAAAATGTCTATTTTCGTTACAGCATACATGATACAAAATGACATTCTTAAAATTAAAGATTCAAATAAACTTCTTTAAAGTGCACGTGCACATAACCTATGAAATAAGAATGAATAAATATCTCTCGGCAATTTCCCATCTGTGTTATTTGGGTGGTGTATGATATACAGTACCATGCCGAACTCGGCAATTTCCCCGTCTGTGCGTGAATTTTCTCAATTTTCTCAACAATTTCTCAACATAAGGAACAAGGGGAAAAAGTACAAAGGCGATTTATATGCAGGGAATTTACCATGAATCCCTAACTAATTAACATAAACCCACCCCTCATTATGGGGACAAAGATACACTTTTACACGACATCCGGTCAATCGGATCCCTACTTATGGTACATAGGGGTCGGTCTTCTTCTTCATGACAGTTGGAACACACTACCTATACAATTCCACCTGGACTAAGGTATTGCATTGCCTACCCCCCATAAACGTAACAGTATTAATGCATTTTCATGTATTTGTGTTTTTGGGGGATGTTTTGCAGCGAAATATTTTTTGTACCCAAAATAAAATTCCATGGCCCCCGAAAAAATCTTAATCTCTGCTGCTTCTAATAACAAAAGTAATAACAACATATATTACAAGCGTTACGCCCAGGTCCCCCGTCAGTTAAATGATGCGAGTTGACAAAGTGGAAGACGCAAGGCGGCCATCTTGGATTTTGACGTGGCGACCCAATTTTCAATAGCGTTCTTCCTTGTGCCTAGATACACCCACACACCAGATTAGAAGTTGGTACTTCGCTTATCTTTCAAGATATTCTTCTCACAAGATTCAGACATACATGGCGGCGGCCATCTTGGATTTTGACGTGGCAACCCAATTTTCAATAGCGTTCGTCCTTATGCCGAGATACACCCACACACCAGATTAGAAGTTGGTACTTCGCTTATTTTTCAAGATATTCATCTCACAAGGTTCAGACATACATGGCGGCGGCCATCTTGGATTTTGATGTGGCAACCCAATTTTCAATAGCGTTCTTCCTTATGCCTAGATACACCCACACACCAGATTAGAAGTTGGTACTTCGCTTATTTTTCAAGATATGCAGGTTACAAGGTTCAGACATACATGGCATCAGACATACATGGCGGCGGCCATCTTGGATTTTGACGTGGCGACCCAATTTTAAACAGCGTTATTGCTTGTGCCTAGATACACCCACACACCAGATTAGAAGTTGGTACTTCGCTTATTTTTCAAGATATTTCGCTCACAATGTTCAGACATATATATGGTGGCAGCCATCTTGGATTTTGACCTGGCGACCCGATTTTAAACAGCGTTCTTCCTTATGCCGAGATACACCCACACACCAGATTAGAAGTTGGTACTTCGCTTATTTTTCAAGATATTCATCTCACAAGGTTCAGACATACATGGCGGCGGCCATCTTGGCTTTTAACGTGGCGACCAGATTTTAAACAGCGTTCTTCCTTATGCCTAGATACACCCACATACCAGATTAGAAGTTTGTACTTCGCTTATTTTTAGAGATATTTCGCTCACAAGGTTCAGACATATATATGGTGGCGGCCATCTTGGATTTTGACGTGGCGACCCAATTTTCAATAGCCTTCTTCCTTATGCCGAGATACACCCACACACCAAATTAGAATTTGGTACTTCGCTTATTTTTCAAGATATTCATCTCACAAT
The DNA here is from genome assembly GCF_964187855.1 of Myxine glutinosa. NCBI lineage: Eukaryota > Metazoa > Chordata > Myxini > Myxiniformes > Myxinidae > Myxine > Myxine glutinosa. The sequence continues at coordinate 407,191,149 of NC_136261.1, read as the reverse complement.
GTTCAGACATACATGGCGGCGGCCATCTTTGATTTTGACGTGGCGACCCGATTTTCAATATCGTTCTTCCTGATAGACTAGGAATATAATCTCAAAAAATTACATGAGGGGTAACTGTTTGTTACAAGCTGTCACCCATGCTAGGATTGAACCATGACACCTCCTGAGCAATATTAGCCTGGATGACACTTGATATTTTGATTTGGGACCTCACAGTGGGTTATTTTGTGAAAGAGGTCAATCGCGAAATATCTGATTTTCTCGAAAATACAAAAATGTCAATAAAATGACCAATAATTCAGTTACAAACTTATTTTTGGTGTCAAAATGAGCAGAATAACAATACATATTGTAACAAGTACAAAAAGTTTTAATTAAAACAAAAGCCGCGTCGATGTTACACAATGCCTAGATGCAGCTGTGCCTATAACGTCGATGTTATAGGCACAGGACATTCCTATTGATTCGATTACTTGATGTTATTTTTGTGCAAAGCGAAAATATATCTCGGCAATTTCCCGTGTGTGGCGACGAATTTTTAATATATCTCGGCATTTTCCCGTCTGTTATTTCAGGCGGTGTATGACTGACCATGCCGCGATTTAAAAAAAATATATCTCGGCAATTTCCCGTGTGTGGCGACACGTGAGCGAAGCTATTCTCCTCTCTCCACATTATTGTGACGACGTATAAATTAAATATTTAATCGTGACGATTGTCATCAAATGGACGAATTTTTAATATATCTCGGCATTTTCCCGTCTGTTATTTCAGGCGGTGTATGACTGACCATGCCGCGATTTAAAAAAAATATATCTCGGCAATTTCCCGTATGTGGCGACACGTGAACGAAGCTATACTCCTCTCTCCACATTATTGTGACGATGTATAAATTAAATATTTCATCGTGACGATTGTCATCAAATGGACGAATTTTTAATATATCTCGGCATTTTCCCGTCTGTTATTTCAGGCGGTGTATGACTGACCATGCCGCGATTTAAAAAAAATATATCTCGGCATTTTCCCGTCTGTTATTTCGGGCGGTGTATGACTGACCATGCCGCAATTTAAAAAAAAAAAATCTCAATGGACTTGAAGTTGCAGGCCTTTGAGAATTCATTTCGTTCTATAAAGGGCAACTTTCATCAGAATTTCTTCCCGTTTTTTTTCAACCGAGTCTAAAACTATGTTAGCGACTGTGAAAAATGAAATGATATATCAAATTTCATTTGAAATAAAACTGTGTGAGCGAGGAAGACACCACGGGCCTACAAAACAGGCCTCAAAGCTATGCGAGTTAATAAAATGGTGGATATTTGTTTATATGTAGCCTATCCCACAATGGGTGGAGCTATGGTTCCCAGAATGGGTGGAGCTTTGAGGTTTTGTCTTCCCAACAAGAAGAACAAGAAGAAGAAGAAGAAGAATCCGTGTACCATGGACGGGAGGAAGGGTATGACAACTGAAGACGAGATGGGATAAATCTGTGCATGAGAGAGAGCAACTTACTTTGGAAGAATTCCCAGGATGAGTTGATGTCAGAGGCGGTAGAGATGGGAGACCAGTCCAGATGATTGATGGCTGCTTGAAGATGGTGCCAGTTGGCCTGAGTGAAATGTCAGACTCGTCGACACTGAGGAGGCTCTCTGAGAATGGTCAGAGAGATGTCCACTTTAACAAGCACATGATCAGATGAGCCGATTGGAGCAGAAGAAGAGCAGCAGACATTTTCTGGGAAGTTAGTCATTACCAAGTCCAGAAGAGAAGATGCTCCGTTGACTGAGATCCGGGTCAGGAAATTGACAGATTGTGTCAGTCCCAGTGAGTCGCAGAATTCCTTTGCTGAAGAGCCATGGCTGGTGAGAGAGGTACCCACACCCAGCCAACTGGCATGGTGACAATTGAAATCACCACATATGAGGAAGAGAGAGTTGGGATGGGTAGATGGAAGTTGGTCCATATTATCAGACAGCGAGATGTAGATGGAGTAATCACTGTTTGGTGGACGGTACAACACACATATGAACAAAAGGTGGGAGCGAAGGGGCAGCCGTAGCCAAAGGTATTCCTGGGGGTGAGGTGGAGAGAGGGCAGTGCAGGGCGAGTGAGGAAGAGAGGTTTTTAAAATAAAGATAGCTTACCCACCTCCAGGACGAGGCTCAGGTCTATCATACCGGAGGAGGGAGTAACCTGGGAGAGATACCAAGGAATCAGAGACATCATGAAGGAGGAAAGTTTCTGTTAAGCAGATCACGTCTTGTTTGTCAGAAGCAACCTGTATGGAGAGATCAGTCAAGTTTGAGCGAAGGCCCCGGATGTTTGAGGTCCATACCGTTAATGAAGAGGAAGGGGGAGCATCGGATACAGAACAGAGGGGGAGGGGTAGGGTAAGATGTGGAAGAGGAGGAAGAGGTAGGGAGAGCTGTTGAAGGTGTGTCAGAGATTTCAGAATAGCTTGGAGAAAGGGAAGAATGGGGCGGACAAAAGGTTTGATGGTGATTGGGTGAGGCACAGTGAGGTATTATTTGAGGAGGGGGAAGAGCGAGGCAGAAGGTTGGGGGAGATTAAGGTGAAAGTTGGAAGGGGGCAGAAGCGGGGAGGACGCTTTGAGGAGGAGGGGTGAGAGGGGAGTCTCGGAGGGGAGGAGCGAGGGAGAGTCTCGGAAGGGAGGGGTGTGGGGGGAGTTTAGGAGGGAAAGGGCAAGGGGGGAGATTTGGAGGGGAGGGGCAGGAGGGAAGATTTGAAAGAGATGGGTGATGGGGAGAGATTTGGAGGGGAGGGGCAAGGGGGTAGATTTGGAGGGGAGGGGTGATGGGGAAGTTTTGGAGGGGAGGGGTGATGGGGACGATTTGGAGGGGAGGGGCAAGGGGGAAGATTTGAAAGGGATGGGTGATGGGGAAGATTTGGAGGGGAGGGGCAAGGGGGAATATTTGAAAGAGATGGGTGATGGGGAAGATTTGGAGGGGAGGGGCAAGGGGGTAGATTTGGAGGGGAGGGGTGATGGGGAAGTTTTGGAGGGGAGGGGTGATGGGGAAGTTTTGGAGGGAAGGGGTGATGGGGAAGATTTGGAGGGAAGGGGTGATGGGGAAGATTTGGAGGGGAGGGGTGAGATTGGATTTTGAAAAGTGTACGATTAATGGGAAACGAACATTTATTGCAAAATGAGTTTCTTGAGACCTTCGAGTCAAAAATACGTTTGAGGACGTTGAAGGAGGGGTGGAGTGCAGGAGAGTTTCGGGAATGTAGAAAAGAGGAACTGCAAGAGATGGATTTTTTTTTTGGAATGAATAGATTTGGTGAGCAAGTCAAAAGCATCCTCTTATAGAAGAAGAAGAAAAAGGTGTTATAATATACGACAGAATACAGTTCTTCAGGGGAGAGTTTAAACATTTTTAACAACGTGATCACGTGATCATGAACAACGTGGTAGGAGAACGAACGAACAAATAAGAACAACGAATAAATGAATAAGAGCAGAGAAGGATTTTTTTTTTTTTTCTGAGTTGAGATTTTAAACAAGGAAGTATGGGGTGAAAGACTGGGACAAAAAACAGGGAACGAAAGTAATTGCAGCGCAATCGACGAACCGCTGAGAGAAAAACAAAGCCTCAAGTTTGGACACGGAAGCCTACTAGGCCTCAGAATACGCGACACGAATTAACCGACGATTTTGTAAGCAGGTATGAAAAATTAACACCGAGAATCTCACTAAAGACACACTACAAGTATACACACCGAAAGATAGATACAGTTACGACAAAAACACAATTGTGAAAAAATTACTTAACTTCGAAAGCGTGAGCGCATGTACAGCTTCGAAAGAACTTGACCTCCAATCTTCAATTTGTTGAAATTGTTTAAATTGTTTAAATTCTTAACTAAAATAAATAAATAAATAAACATTTCCTTCTTTGTTATTTTCGTTAGTTCGTTCTTCGACTACGTGTTTCACCCCCATTTCATCCCAATTTTCACGCCATTCCCCAGAACTGTTTTGCCCTGTTCTTTTTGCTGACATCTTTTGCCCTGTTCACGTGACTCGTGGTTGTCCCTCGAGGCCGCCTCTCCCCGTTGGTATTTTTGTAAATATTAGATTGTTCTTTACGGTTCTGTTTAAGTATGTTTAAACTTTCCCCTGCAGTGTTTTATTCAGTGGAATATTACAACACGCTGTTTTTCTTCCTATTTAAAAGGCTCTTTTCAATTTCCTCTCCAACTCATTCCACTTCAAAAAAAAAATCAATTTCTTGTAATTCTAAATCACTACATGCTCTAAATTCACATTCATTCCACCCCTCCTCCATTGTTCTTAAACGGATCGCTAACTTGAAAATTACAATAAACCCAATTTGTTATAAATGTTCATCTTACATGAATCATCCACTTTCTAAACACCCCCTTGCCCCTCCCCTCCAAATCTCCCCCCTTGCCACTCCCCTCCTAAACTCCCCCTTTGCCCCTCCCCTCCTAAGCTCTCCCCTAACCCCTCCCCTTCAAATCTCCCCCCATACCATCCCTCTCCAATCCTCCCCCCTCACACATCCTTCTCGCAGCTGCCTCCTCCCCACTTTATCTCGCTTCTATCTCATACCTCCACCTCCCCCAACCTTCTACTTTCCTCTGCTCCCCCCTCAAAGAACCCCTCACTGTGCCTCATCTCATCACCATCAAACCTTTCGCCGTCCTCATCCTTCCCTTTCTTGAAACACTTCTGTAATCTCTGACACACTATCAACTGTTCTCCCGACCTCCCCTCTCATCCTTCATCTGACCCTACCCCTCTCCTCTCGTGCACCCGATGCTCCCCTCTATCCTCATTAACGATATGGACCTCAAACATCCGGGGCCTTCGCTCAAACCTGATTGGATTGATCTCTCCATTCAGGTTGCTTCTGACAATCCAGACTTGATCTGCTTAACAGAAACTTTCCTCCTTCAAGATATCTCTGATACCTTAATATTGTTGCTGTTTTGAGTTTTGTACAGTCAGTATAATAAAGGTTAAAATTTCCCCCTCATAGCTAGTCACACAAGCAACATGTATCCTCGCGATAGTGTAGTTATTTCTTAGTATTTGTGAGCTTAGTCCTTTTCCTGTGTTAGTTCTGCATTGAGTAGAGTCAGGAGAATAGGTCCTACTTCTACCGACTTTCCAGCCTCCCTAGCCTCATGCCCCATTTGCGCTGACTTTGGTTCATTTTGGGCGAGTTAACATGAGGCATGACTAGGAGGGTCGGGGCGGAGCCGAATGAGGGGTGGCAGAGGTGCTGACGGTAAGCTCGAGCCGCCAATCAGGGCTCCGAGGTGGTGGCGGCAGCACTGCGTCACAGGGCATGGTAAGAAGGTTCGAGAGGGTTCGAGCAGGTTCGGAGGTGTATCTACATAACCCATCGCGCAAAGCCCCCAAGAGGACTAGCGCAGAGGACTTTCCCCCGAGAGGACTGCTGCCCAGGGAGAACTCGCGCGCACTGACCAACCCGGAGGAATCGTTGACAAGCAGGAGTTGAGAGTGTCAAAGAACTGTGAGAGATACGCGGGTGAAGAAAGACGCGCATGAACCGAAATACGCGCTTTTATAAAGAGAGGCTCGGTTGAGTTGGAGGCCGATCCGCATACAGTGCATTAAGTTGCGCGAGTGATAACGGCTGTGTAATCGCCAGCCGCGCTGAAAGACGCACATTTGCCATTATACCTCATCGGCTGCCTTTGTTCAGGATTCACACTACGAGGTTCCTTCCACCGCCTGCTGCCATCTTCTCGGGACGTGCTGGGACCGTGGAGAGCCGGACGGGGCCGTTCCTGGACGACCACGTCGACGCGTCTGGCTGGGACATCAATCCATCTGCAATTCCCTGTGTGAGTGTGACAGGCCCGAGTCAGGGGGATATGATAAGACTGACTAAGTGCTGCTCTGTGTCTCTGCGTCCCGATCACTGTACATACGTGTGGGAATAATTAAACCTGTGTTCTTCCTTTTTCCATTCGATTGTTCCTGTGATTTCCTCATTGGCTAAGCGTGGTACGAATAGAACCGCTGAAATCCGGTTCCACTACCTAAACTGCACGGACCACGTGGTACTCAATCTGCTCGGCGTACCCAAACCACACATGGCTCATGCGAGGCTTGCTTCCTCGCTTCTGTGGCGGCGCAGGGATTTAGGTACGAGCGAGCCTTGGTCCCGAAACCCTACTTTGCATTTGCCCGGAAGGGGCGTTTCATGTCTCGGTTCCGCCAAGCCCAGAAAGAACAAGGGGATTAATCCCCCCTTGGTAAGGGGAAGAAGGGTGGTGGAGAACCATAACATTTGGTGTCAGGAGTGGGATTTTGAACCCGGGACAACATTTTTGGACAAAATTTTGGACACCAAATTTACATATTGGCCGTAACATTTGGTGTTGGGGAGTGGGTTTGGACCTGGAGTGCGCTTCACGCACTTGAAATTACAAGCGACCGAAATTTAGTTATTAAGATCAAATTTTAAATTCGTACCATGGCTAGTCAAGACGGTTGAATGCCGGTGGGGGTAGAAGATGAGGTAGATGAGGAGGAGAAATTGATGACCTCATACCCACGGGAATAGTTGGTAGAAGAGGAGGACATTGATGAGGGGCCGGCAGCAGGGGTAGAAAATGGCGGCACCTCGCAAGTGGCGGCGAGAGCCGAGCCCGCGGTGCCAGGGTACATGCAATTCTTCATGGTGCAATTCATGGTGGAAATGAAAGAAATGATGGACACCCAAGGTAACAAATCCACCCGGGACATGGAAAAAATGGGTGGTCAAATGAAAGAAATGAAGGGCGAACTGAATGCGAAAATGGACGCCCAAAAGAACGACATTAAAAAAATGAATGAAAGAATGGACACCCGAGGAGAGATATTAAGAGAAATGGGGGACAAATCCACCCGAGAAATGGAAAAATTGGGGGAGGACATTGGGCGCAGATTGAGCGGGAAGGTCGCATTGGGACACGACGACGTAACGCGGTGTGAGGAACGCGAGGAGAGCGAGCTCGAGCAAAGGGTAGCTAAGTTGACCGGGAGTATAGAAATCGCGACACGGGGTGCAAAAGAGCCGACGGCCACCGAATTGGACAGGGAAAATTCATGCGCGCCGGCGGTCGTCGAGGTAGAAAAAGAAACAATTGAAATAAAAGAAATGATTGGGGCCGAAGAGATGGCAGAGATAGAAAGTAAATCACGGGAGGAAGTGATGGAATGTGTGCAAAGTTCGTGTTCGCATCGTGATGTCAGACTTGCTAACTCAATGAGAAGTTTGCAGGTGCTGCTGCCGGAGGAAAAGGTCCCCAAGGTGAGTTATAATGGCGCGAATGTGTTTGGCGGGAAAAGGGTTTTGGCGCGCTTGGGATCGAGACGAAACCCGGGCGGTCATGGAAGGTCCGTTGTGCGGTGTACGAGAGCGTATGGCGTGCATGTGAGAGAAAGGTGTGCACCGGAGCGTGAGTGTATGACGGACTGTGTGCGAGAAAAGTGTGTTACAGAGTGTGAGGGAGAATGCACACCGGACTGTGTGCGGGAAGAGTGCGTAACAGGAGAGTGTGTTACAGGGAGTATGCAGGAGTGCACACCAGAGCGTGTTATTGGGTGTGTACCAGGAGAGTGCACACCCGTGGGCATTACAGAGTACGTAACGGAAGAGTGTGTGCCAGGGTGCGCGTGAGGGTGTGCGATGGCCGATTGTGTTACGGAGTGTGTAACAGAAAAGTGTGTGGGAAAGGATTGTGTGGAGGAAAAGTGTATAATGAAGTGTGTGAGGGGTATGAGTGCACCTGGGTGGTGTGCACCAGAGTGTGCTATAACAGAGCGTGAGAAAAAATGCACACCGGACAGTGTGTGGAAGAGTGTGCTGTAACAGAATGTATGGAGTGTATGGGGGCGCCGCGGTGTGCGAGTGCGGAGTGGGTCGCGAGGTGTGGTGAGAATGCGGCTCAAGCATCGACACAGACCGGGGTAGCGTTTAGCGCGACGGATAGCTGACGTGAGCCCTCGGTGAGTTGTGTGCGGCGGGGACCGGCGGGGATCGATGCCACGGCCATTTCGCAAGGACCGACGTGCACGATTTGTGCCGGCCCCCACCCTGTATGGTTGGTGCTGCGCCGTGGCGGTAAAGGCAATCGGCAAGGTTCAAGGGGAGGTAGGAGAGTTCGGAGCCGTGCCCCCTGGCAGGTGCGGTGCTCCGACCATGGGCGGTGGGGCCATCGTGCGTGGGACCGCGAGGTCCCGCGCAGAGATGGGCCACTGCACCTCGGCCCATCCATGCCTCCTCCCCTGGATCGAAAATGCCGGATGGACCCAACCTACAGTAGACCAACCACCCACACGGATCGCTCGGCCTTTCGAGGTCGAGCCATGACGATGTATTTCCGCACGAAGAGGCTCCAGTGGAGTGGACGAATGGCAATAGTGTACCCTGCATGGAGGAATGGTGGTTTAACCATTCCTCACTCCGGGCCCATGAGCACTAGATTAGGGGGATGGCAGTGATAGGCACATGGGGGGCCAGCGATGGTTACCTCCATGGGGCACCGAAGCTAGCCGAGGGAGGGCTAGGATAATTGTTAGGAAATTAGATGACAATAGATGACATGAGATTTAAGTAGTGACATTTGTACTGTAGAGGGGACGTAGAGAGATTAGATGGATGTTAATGATGAAGAGAGTGCTTACTTTAATGGGATGACGGGGAAGCACGAGAGTATTAGGGGAAAAGCAGCTAGATAGATGATGCTGTGTGTTTGAGGGATTGTGTATGGAGACAAATGGAATTGTGTATGCAAAAAGGTGTGTGAGCACAATAGGTGTGCAAGAGAAGTGGTGTGCGAATTAGGTTTGCGAGACAAAAGGTGTGTGAAGTAATTGGTGTGTGAATAAATGGTGTGGAATGCTTGGTGTGGGAATAAAATGTGTGGAATGCATGGTGCGAAGGAGTGAATGGGGGGAGATGGACCCATTCACGAATACTCGGGCTGGGTAGTTTAAAGTCAGGTAGAGGGCTCAGGTAAATTGTTTGGATATTGACACCTGTGGTGCAGGTAGTGGCAATGTAGTGCTTTGGAGGGTGCATGAGTCAGTGAAATGGCTGGGCATGTGGCTTAATTGGTGAGTATGGTTATTGGGACACTCCGCCACTGGTAGTTTGTCGGCCAGGTGAGGCCGCAGGTAGGCTCTGGGAGCCAGTTAGAGTAGTTGTGAGTTGTTCAGTGGGGCCCGAGGATCCAAGGGAAAGACCCAGTTTGCCCAATGCCAAGGAGGGCATCAGGGGGGGGTAAAGTGCCAGAACGGGCCTCCCCCAGTTTAGGTAGTCGCAGAAGCAGGTAAGCTCGGGTGACGACTTCAGTGGCGGAGGTGCGCAGGTAGTTGGACCTGCTAGTAGAGCCACATGACCCAGCCCCGAAATTGTGCAGGGGCACAGTAAGAAAAATTGGGGAGTGAGACTCAAATTCAGGGGCACCGCAGAGTGGGCAATGGGGATTCGGTTTTTAGAACCACATAGTATAAAGATGGCCGATTGGCAGGGTACGACCCCGGGTAGTTTAAAAGTAAATGTCAGTAGTGTAGTTAGGATGAGAAATTCCCTTCGCACCATCACATCCATTCACCAAGGAGGACGAAGCTCCACACCAGGACTATGTGAACGATTTGAGTAAGTGAGATGCATCATGACGTAATGGGACATTGTGTTTGTTCCATTCCTTCCTTTCTGGGAAGGATTGGGAGACTAATTTGGTTTAGAGGGGGATATGGGAGACAAGACATAGAGACGATTTTGAATTTGTAAATACCAGGAAGGGCTAGGGTATTGTAAGCTGACGTTGGGGAGTACGAACGGTTAGGGACGAGCTTGCTCTGCTCGCTCTTCCGCGCCCCTTGCGCTGCATTACCTTGTTTTCTGTGTACCTTTGTGCCCTTTCCGCTTTGCTGGTCGTGCTTTGTCTCTCCCCCACCCAAGCACCATTTTGGAGGTGGAATTGTGCAGCACCAGCGACCTGTGCAGCATCCCTGCTGCACCTTGCTACAATCTGTGCAGCCGAACTGCGCGGCACTTTGCTGCCGTATCCTTTTCATTTGTCATAACATTGCTGCACACATTACACATATGGACCACAAGTTTTGTGGCCTTACACTTCTGCTGTGTAGCACTTTGCTGCAAATTCACCTTGCATCTTCGGACCACTTTTTTTGAGTGGCATAAATGTCACGCAGTCGGACCACCTAAAGTTGGCCCTGCTTGGCAAATAAATAAAACGAACACACTTGTTGTGCATTTATTTTATTATTGTGTGCTAGGGACGAGAAGAATTGTAAGTTTATTTAGCCCCGAAGAGCAGGAATGGCCTGGATGCCGGTCCGGGGGCTTGCCGGTTCGATATGTGCACACAGAAGATGCAAGCAGCAAGATGCAAGAAGCAAGCAGCAGAAATGTGATTTATGAATGTGTTTGTTTACTTTGCTGTGCTTTCTCTCCCCTCCAGTCTTCTCTTTCAAAAAGGCCAGGTCCTGGGTCATAGAACTGTAAATAAGGTTAAGTTTTGTGCTTGTATATAAAAATGCTGCCCACCGGCTCTATGCTTAGTTTGAAAACAATTCCGGATTCGGTTAATTGTGGGCGTGATTGTGTTAGTTAGCTACTCAACGCAGTAGGTGGGACATACTTAGTGTTTTAAAACTGTCGCACACACGGGTTAGAGTAAACGTTAGGGGGAACCACATCTAGATGTCACCTGTAAACGTAAAAGTTAGTCCCAGATCTTTCTCAAAACCGGTCGTTCCAATTTTTGTAGGTTCGACTCGGGGACGAGTCTGACGAGGGAGAGGGGTAGTGTTGCGGTTTTGAGTTTTGTACAGTCAGTATAATAAAGGTTAAAATTTCCGCCTCATAGTTAGTCACACAAGCAACATGAAGCCTCGCGATAGTGTAGTTATTTCTTAGTATTTGTGAGCTTAGTCCTTTTCCTATGTTAGTTCTGCGTTGAGTAGAGTCAGGAGAATAGGTCCTACTTCTACCGACTTTCCAGCCTCCCTAGCCTCATGCCCCTTTGCGCTGACTTTGGTTCATTTTGGGCGAGTTAACACGAGGCAGGCCTAGGAGGGTCGGGATGGAGCCGAATGAGGGGCGGCAGAGGCGCTGACGGTAAGCACGAGCCGCCAATCAGGGCTCAGAGGTGGTGGCGGCAGCACTGCATCACAGGGCGTGGTAAGAAGGTTCGAGAGGGTTCGAGCAGGTTTGGGGGCATATCTATATAACCCATCGCGCAAAGCCGCCAAGAGGACTAGTGCAGAGCACTTGCCCCCGAGAGGACTGCTGCCCAGGGAGAACTCGCGTGCACTGACCAACCCAGAGGAATCGTTGACAAGCAGGAGTTGAGAGCGTCAAAGAACTGTGAGAGATACGCGGGTGAAGAAAGACACGCATGAATCGGAATATATGCGCTTTTATAAAGTGACGCTCAAATGAATTGGAGGCCGATCCGCATACAGTGCATTAAGTCGCGCTAGTGATAACGGCTGTGTAATCGCCAGCCGCGCTGAGAGACGCGCATTTGCCATTATACCTCATCAGCTGTGTTTGTTCAGGAGACGCGCTACGAGGTTCCTTCCACAGCCTGCTGCCATCTTCGCGGGATGTGCTGGGACCGTGGAGAGCCGGACGGGGCCATTCCTGGACGACCACGTCGAAGCGTCTGGCTGGGACATCAATCCATCTGCAATTCCCTGTGTGAGTGTGACGGGCCCGAGTCCGGAGGATAAGATAAGACTGACTAAGTGCTGCTCTGTGTCTCTGCGTCCCGATCACTGTACATACGTGTGGGAATAATTAAACCTGTGTTCTTCCTTTTTCCATTCGATCGTTCCTGTGATTTCCTCATTGGCTAAGCGTGGTATGAATAGAACCGCTCGAATCGGGTTCCACTACCTAAACTGCATGGACCACGTGGTACTCAATCTGCTCGGTGTACCCAAACCACACGTGGCTCGTGCGAGGCTTGCTTCCTCGCTTCCATGGCGGCATAGGGATTTAGGTACGAGCGAAACTTGGTCCCGAAACCCAACTTTGCGTTTGCCCGGAAGGGGCGTTTCAAGTCTCGGTTCCGCCAAGCCCAGAAAGAACAAGGGGATTAATCCCCCCTTCGTAAGGGGAAGAAGGGCGGCGGAGAACCGTAACAATATCTCTTCTTGGTTACTCCCTCCTCCGGTGTGATTGACCTGAGCCTCGTGCTGGTGGTGGGGTTGCTATCTTTATCAAAAACTCTCTTCCTCACTCTCCTTGCACTGCCCTCTCTCCACCCCACCCCCAGGAGTACCTCTGGCAACGGCTTCCTCTCCGCTCCCACCTTTTGTTCATACAGTCACGTGAAAAAGTAGGTACACCCCACGTAAAATTTTGACTTTTTCAACATATTTCAACATACAGCTATTTGATCTTCATTTCAACAATATTGATAGATAAAGGTGATATAAAATAACAAATATCATGAAACATTTACATTTTGTAGTCAATTGTATCATTTAAATAAAATAAATGCAAATTTCGCATGTGGAAAAAGTAAGTGCACCCCTACATTTATCACTACTTCAAATACCTAAAGTTAGAATCAGGTGCACCAGCTCAGGTGCAAATGATTAGAACATCATTAGATACGATCTTGGAGGAACATGTCTTATTTAAACCTCAGACATTTAGTTTGGTTTGCTGTTTGTTGTTGAAGTGTGCGGCGTCACCATGCCTGGATCAAAAGAGCACTCTGAGGCCTTCAGAAAGAAGGTTATAGATGCCTACGAGTCTGGAAAGGGATTTAAAAAGATCTCCAAACAATTTGAAATCAATCATTCGACTGTCCGGAAGATCTTCTACAAGTGGCGAAGTTCCCAAACAACTGCCAACTTGATCAGGCCTGGCCGCCCCAGCAAGTTCAGCCCGAGAGCAGACCGCAAGATGCTGAAAGAAGTCTCTAAGAACCCCAGAATGTCATCAGGGGATCTACAGGTAGCTCTTGCCACTGATGATGTCAAAGTGCACGAGTCTACCATTAGAAAAAGGCTGCACAAATTTGATCTACATGGGAGGTTGCCAGGTGGACACCTTTGCTGTCCAGAAAGAACACCAGAGCAAGAGTAAAGTTTGCCAATGAACATCGAGGCAAAGACCAGCACTTCTGGAACAAGGTACTCTGGACAGATGAGTCAAAGGTAGAGCTATTTGGCCACAGTACCAGAAGATATGTTGGGCGAAAACCAAAGACAGCATTTGACCACAAGAACCTCATACCAACTGTAAAGCATGGTGGTGGAAATATTATGGTTTTGGGGCAGCTTTGCTGCATCAGGGCTTGGGCAGCTCACCATCATATAATCCACTATGAATTCCTCATTGTACCAGAGGGTGCTTGAGGATAATGTGAGGCCATCTGTCGGAAAGTTGAAGCTCAACCAAAGGTGGACCTTGCAACATGACAATGACCCTAAACATACCAGTAAATCCACCAAGGAATGGCTGAAAAGAAAGAAATGGAGGGTTCTGAAATGGCCAAGTCAAAGCCTGGATCTAAATCCCATCGAAATATTGTGGAGGGATTGGAAACAAGCTGTGCATGCAACAAACGCTTCAAACATCGCACAGCTGAAAGAATTCTGCATGGAGGATTGGATAAAATTTCTCCCAGTCGATGTCAGAGACTGGCAGACAGTTATAAGAAACGCCTACTTGAGGTTGTTTCTGCCAAAGTTGGCAATACCACCTATTAGAGCCAAGGGTGTACTTACTTTTTCCACAGAAGGAAATGGCATCTCTGTTAATTTTTTGTTGAATAAATTATTGCAAAGTCCATTTTTCATTGTTTTTTGTTCAATTAGATCACCTTTATCTATAGATATTGTTTAAATGAAGATCAAATATTGATATGTCCACAAATGTTAAAAATATTTAAAAAACATTTCATGGGGTGTATTACTTTTTCCACATGCAAAATTTGCATTTATGTTTATTTAAATTACTAGGGCATGCCCGTACATGGGTGCAATGCCCGTACGTGGGTACGTGGGTACGTGGGTGCGAGTACGGTGACAACCCCCCCCCCTCTATTTACATGAAATGGTTTGGTCCATGAAATGGTTTGGTCCATTCGCAACGCCAAAGCGAACGGCGAACGGCTTGCGAGTACGGTGACAATCCCCCCCCTCTATTTACATGAAATGGTTTGGTCCATTCGCAACGACCACAGAACCCCCCCCTCTATTTACATGAAATGGTTTGGTCCATTCGCAAAGCCAAAGCGAACGGCAGTTACGAATCGCAGTTACGATGAATCGCAAAGTAGTTTTAATTAGTTTTAAAACATAGTTTAACGCCAACATAGTTTGCCAACGTGAAATAAATGAATACGCTCTCAAATGTGCCATCCGAGGCAGAGTCTGTTCGCCACGTTCGGCACACGTGATAACTCGCTGCTCTCTGATTGGTTGAATCGTTTTTTGGACATAGCTCGGTAACTACTTGTCCGATTAATATGAAACCTTGAAAAGGCACATCCTCGGGTCCCCAGCAATATACCTGGCAAGTTTAAAGTATATCGGACCCGTGGTTGTCGAGAAACAGCGGTCACAGACAAACAAACAAACACACAGACATACACACATACACACACACACACACACACACACAGAGATTACTGGAATTATAGATAGATACAATGGACTACAAAATGTAAATGTTTCATGATATTTGTTATATTATATCACCTTTATCTCTCAATATTGTTGAAATGAAGATCAAATGTTGAAATATGTTGAAAAAGTCTAAACTTTACTTGGGTGTACTTATTTTTTCACATGAATGTATGTGTTGTGTACCGTCCTCCAAACAGTGAAGACGCCATTTACATGTCGCTATCTGACAACATGGACCAACTTCTATCAACTCATCCCAACTCTCTCTTCCTCATATGTGGCGACTTCAACTGTCATCATGTGAGCTGGCTGGGTGTGGGTTCCTTACTCGCCAGCCATGGCACCTCAGCAAAGGACTTCCATGACTCATTGGTACTGACACAATCTGTCAATTTTCCGACCCAGATATCAGTCAATGGAGTATCTTCTCTTCTGGACTTGGTTATGACAAACTTCTCTGCAAATGTCTGCTGCTCTTCTTCTGCTCCAATCGGTTCTTCTGATCATGTGCTTGTTAAAGTGGACATCTCTCTGACCATTCTCAGAGAGCCTCCTCAGCATCGACGAGTCTGGCATTTCATTCAGGCCGACTGGCATGGGCTGCAAGAAGCCATCAATCATCTGGACTGGTCTCCCATCTCTACCACCTCTAACATCAACTCATCCTGGGAATTCTTCCAAAGTAAATTGCTCTCTCTCTCATGCACAGATTTATCCCATCTCGTCTTCAGTTGTCTTACCCTTCCTCCCGTCCATGGTACACTGAATCTTGTGGTGAGGCAGTTGCCCTGAAACAACTTGCCTTTGCCTCTTGGAAGGCAAATCCAACTGAAGGCAATCTCAGTTCCTTCCACCAAGCTCGGAACAAGTGTATGTCTACCCCCAGGAGTGCCAGGAAGAACTATCTCTCCCCACTCAAGAATGAAATCTCAAACCTGTCTCCTTCTTTAAAATCCTGGTGATGTCTGGTCAAATCCGTTTCTGGTGTTTGTTGACCATCCGTCCCCTCCCTCACCTCAAATGGCTACACAGTTACACCGCACGTGACAAAGCCGAATGCCTCAACTCTGTGTCTGCCTCAAAATCTTGTGTCCCAAACACATCTCTCTCTGTTCCCACCTTAACCAGTCTAACCCAACTGCTCCTGGACTCTGTGTCCTTCTGTCCTGACAAGGTGGAGAAGTTTTTGACAAACCTCGACTCTGATTCTGCAACTGTACCAGATGGCATCAGCCCACGGGTCATAAAATCCTTCTCTGCCGCTCTATCTCACCCTCTCTCTGTTCTTTTCACCCTCTCTTTTGCTCAAGGTCATCTGCCAGCATCTTGGAAATCAGCAAACATTACCGCTTTACACAAAAAGGTGCAAAAACAGATTCTTGCAACTACAGACCAATCAGCCTGCTCCCAATTATCAGCAAAGTCATGGAATCCATTATTGCTTCGGACATCAAATCCTTCCTCTTCTCCAATGGCTTGATCTCCGATCATCAATTTGGATTCATCCCAGGTCATTCTACTCTGGACATGTTGCTTCTGCTGTCTCAACAATGGATGGAGGGCCTCAATGCCAAATAGGAAATCAGAGCTGTCTCCCTTGACATATCACGTGCCTTCAATACGGTCTGGCACCCAGCTCTGCTCACCAAACTCTCCTCCTATGGTATCCATGGAAATTTCCATGCATGGCTTGCAGACTTCCTCTCTGGTCGTAGTCAACGTATGGCCCTGAATGGATTTCTCTCATCTCCCCTTCCTGTTCTGGCTGGAGTTCCCCAAGGCAGTGTTCTGGGCCCTGTGCTTTTTCTGGTCTTCATCAATGATCTCTCTGACTCTCTGGAAAATCCTCTCTATCTCTTTGCTGATGACTCCACTCTCTGCCACTCCATTTTTCATCCCTCAGATCGGCAGTCTGCAGCCTCCTCACTCTCTGCACACTTGGACAAAATCAAGGACTGGTCAAACAAGTGGAACATGTCTTTCAATCCTGACAAATCTCACACTCTTACTATGTCTCTCCGAAAAGACCAACTGGAAACCCTCCCATCTACTTTCTCAACAATCCTCTCCAAGAAGTTCTGTCGCTCAAGCTTTTGGGTCTCACTATCTGCCATGATCTTTCTTGGGAAAACCACATTTCCAAGCTGGCCTCCAAATCCAGTCGCCGACTGGGCATCCTCCGTCGTGCGAAGTCCTTCCTTGGCACACCTGAGATCTCCCCACATACAAAGCTTTTATCCGCAGCTTAATGGAATACTGTTCCCGCCTCTGGGGGAGGGGGGGAGTGGGGGGGGGGGGCTCCTGCCTCACACCTAGCTTGACTTCATGCTGTTGAAACCAAAGCTTTCAGAATCATTGGAATCTCTTGCGATGAAGCTAACTCTGAGGGCCTTTCACTCACTCACCGCAGTCAGGTTGGTGGTCTTTCTGTCTTCTACCGACTCCTCTCCGGCCTTGCTGCCCCAGCTCTCTCTGTGCTCTGTCTTCCAAATATTCCTACAGGTCACACAAGATCTGCCAGCAACCCTCTTATGGTTAAACTGCCAAAATCTTGGCTCTCTGCTCACCTTCACTCTTTCATTCCCCTTTTCTCCCGCCTCTGGAACAAACTCCCCCACTCCCTTCAATCCCACTCCTCCCTCCAGGTCTTTAAAACAGCTGTTCCCCACCATCTCTTCTCTTCCCCCATCCAAAACCTTGATCTTTTCTACCCCCACTAATTCACCCCAGATACACTTTTTCAAAATTCCAACTTCTTTCCTGGAACTCCTTGCAGTGTCCATATGTTTTATACCTCTCCCACCTCCCCCCAAGCCCTCTCCCTCCCACAGTTCTCTCGATGTCCCTGCTCTCAAATGCTGTGTTTGTGCCCTTCCCCCTCTCTCCCCATCTTGTCTACTGCTCCCCTTATTTTGTGTTTATGTGTCGGTTTGACTTTTTGTGTGATTAATGTTAGCTCTTTCACGAGCCTCGATCTTGTATACAACCCCCCCCCCCCCCAAAACGTATATCACAGACTAACGTACATGAGCCTAAATCTACTGTAATCTGTGTACCCCAGAGAGGATAATATAACATCACCGTTCCTGCCACTTTTGTGGGGATTCATTTTACATTCCCATAGGAAGTGAGTGCACTAGTTAGTTAAAAAGGGAAAACGTTTATGTTAAAACATCTCGAAGATCCATATAAAGGGTACTCACTCTACCTGAATGACACTTACACAGGTACTCACCTGAGTCTTTTCAATCGGTTTGGTTTGCTCACCAGAGAACTCATCAGAATTTCCAAGCCTTCGTCACCAATATGCTGGTGATAAAACCTGTAGAGAGAGAGGAGGCAGAGAGTGACCAGGGACCGTCGATTGGGACAATTAAAAGGTGCACAAAAGTATTCTTCTTCTTCTTGTTGTGTAGGTAACACGCGGCTGCAGGTATCATCATTTTCTTGGGGCGCAGCTGTGCCGCTGAAGCAGATTCGGACCCAGACTAGACAGGTTTGGGGCGAGTACAGTGCACATCCCTCCAGGCTAGGCATGGGGCTTTCAATCCTAATAATGTGTATCCGTCCTTGCAGAATTTTCTCAAAATGGCTTGAATTTTTTAAAAATAAAACATTGAGTGCTTGCACTATATAGTGGGGGGGCCAATGTAGCAGATTGAAATGCCCGGTGAAATTGCTTGTTAATTTTTGGACACTGGTTGGGCTGTCTTTAGGGATGATATAAGTTCTAGAAAAAATATGTCTCCAATTGTTTCAAGTTCTTTATGGCGGCCATTTTGGATTTTCAAAATGGCGGATGTCGAAAACGTAAAATTCCATTATCTTGGCTTCTAAATGACCTAGAGTTTCGATTCTGGTGTCCAGTTGTACATTTTTGGGGATAGAGAATTGAATGAAACCTTCTTTAATAACCTACAAGGGATAAAAATAGGTTTTTATGGCACAGCCGAACCAGTGTCCAAAATCTAACTTAATGCACATCTATCTTAATTGTTATTTGTTATTTGTATGTTCCAGATTCGTGACCCTGAGCTATGATGGAGCCAAAAAGCAAGAAAACCAAGAAAGAAACTGATTTCACACTTTGCATTCAGTGCCAGGATCCCCAAGGTGCACTAGTGACTGAGCCAGCACTGGGCTCATATGCAAAGTTTCTCCAGTTCATCCAGGAGAGGGCACGATATGGTGATGCCGACTTCAAACAGATCAGCGAACGATTAAGCTGTTTCACTGCCACTGACTTGAGGAACAATAAAGCAAAGTGGCACCGGGCATGTTATGGATCTACATGCAACACTGCTCACCTGGAGCGTGCTAGAGTTCGCCACCAGAAAGCCTGCGAACATGGCGACACCCAGCATCTTCATAAGAGGTGTGGACGTCCTTCTTCTGCACCTGCCGCTGCAAGTACCTCAGGTTCTACGCAAGACGAGACTCTTCGCTTCACACGTTCATCATCAACTCCATTCAACAGAGACCTTTGTTTCTTCTGTCAAGAGGTCACTAAGGAAAGTGTACATGTTGTATGCACGTTCAACGCAGGTAAACAGCTGAAGAAAGCTGTTGAAGAAGGCAGCAACCACAAGTGGAAAGTTCAGCTGAGTGCTGCCATCAGTGCACATGATGCTCATGCGATCGACGTCAAGTATCATCTCCCATGCTGGGTGCAGAATGTCCAACGTGCTCCCAAGAGTGGGACATCAAGTGATGACAAAGAACACATACTGCAAGAAACTAATGTTATCAAAATAGCCGCAGACATTGAGTTTGTCAGCCTTGTTCGCTCTCTACTCCAAGCTGGTGAAATTCTCAACATGTCTGACCTGAAGTCGGTTTACTCCAGGATTCTTGACAATAATGGTGTGCACAATGTCCCATCACCTACTACCCAAGGCATGAAGGAGAAAATCAACTCTCACATTGATGACGTTCACTTCATGAAACCAAAACGTCGAAACGAGTCAGACTGTGTATTCTCCACTGCCGTGCGTGATGCAGCTGTCGAAGATGCAATGACGAAGACAAATGAAAAAAACATCGAACAACTGTTTGAGAGTGCCTCTGTTCTCCGCAGTGCCATTGCTTGTCAGAACAAGCACCCATGGCAATTTGAAGGAGAAATGAACACTGATGATGCTGAAAAGCATGTACCCAAAGTACTCTATGCTTTCCTCCGCTGGCTACTGGAAGGACCAGCCACGAGCATTGAGCCAGAGACTATGCGCTCAGCCACTATTCATCGAGATGTTATAACCATCAGTCAGAACATCATGTACGGCTACAAGTCAAAACGCCAAGTCACGTACAAGCCCAAAGAGCCAGATGCACCATTCCGCCATCGCTTAGAATGGCCACAGCAGCTTGCCGTTGCCATTGTAGTCCATCAGTCCACCAGAAACAAGAAGCTTCTGGATTTCCTGCATGGGTTCGGTCTGTCTGTTGATTATAGTCGGATCTTGCGGTTGGAGACACAGCTGGCCAACTCAGTCATAGAGTCTACGACAGAACAGGGTGTATACTTTCCAAGAACCATGCGCATAGGGACGTTTGTCTTCTTTGCAGTGGACAACAGTGACTTCAATGAAGACACACCTGATGGGAAGCGGACACTCCATGCTACAGCCTGGGCACTCTACCAACGACGGGAACATGCACCCTCCACAGATGAACATAGAACACTGACACTACATGACCGAAAGGCCAGACACCGCTCACTCAAGGTTCTGACTGCTCCAGACTTTGTTCCTTGCCAAGCACCAAACAAACAATCTGCCACAGGTACCACGCATAGCTTCAAGACACGGTCAAACCCAGATGTCACCAAGCCGTACTCTGCGACGGACACAGTGTGGCTACTTTCACGCACAATCATGCGAACAGCTGAAGCTGAGGACGTACAAGACGACATCATCCCACCAGATGACCAGCTGCAAGCTGCAGAACCCCAGCATGCTGACCCTGTTGGGTCACTCGTCCACGATCCAAAACAACCACCTGGCAGTAGGATCAAGCATCACGATATCCCAACTTGGACAGCCTACAACTCACTGCTCTCCTCTTCGAAGCCTCTGACAGAGGTCAACGCCCTGCCATTGGTAGCAGCACCAGCCCATGAATGGCAAACACTGATAACAGTCTTGAAACAGACACAGCAAATCAACTGCATGGTCATGGGTCCCGATAGGAAGACAGTGATCACCTTAGACATGGCCCTGTATGAGCGAGCCAAACAGCTGGAGATGACCAGAGATGACTGCAAAGGCAAGTGGGTACTGCGACTAGGGGAGATGCACACTGTGATGGCTGCACTGAGGGCTGCTGGGAATGCCATAGAGGACAGTGGTCTTGACGAGGCTTGGTCTGAGGCTGATATCTATGGACCCAACAACGACCAGACAAATACTGGAAGCCAAGCACATGAAGAGGGCTTTGGAGGCCCACATCACCACTGTCCAAGCCCTCTTCGACCTCTATGTGGACGAATTCTTCCAAGAGCATCCCCATCTGAGGGGCCCATGTACCCAGTCAGCACAACAGGTTGCCCAGAGCTGTCATCTACACAACCGAGAGGAGATGACAAGCGCGCAGAACAACATGCTAGCTGTCCTCGAGTCAAACGAAGTCCTGGAGGCCATGGCAAAGTTTGATGAGAGGAAAGAAGCCAAGAGTCCACTGTTCAAGTTTGTGCGACGCTACATGCGGATGATAATGCTGATATACACATTCATCCGTGCCACCCGTGATGGACAATTTGAGCTTCACCTGTCTTCACTGGATGAGATGTGCATATACTTCTTTGCACATGACAAACAGAAATATGCCAGGCTGACTCCCCGGTACCTTGCAGAGATGAAGGCCCTGAAGATGACAGATCCAGGGATCTACCAAGAGTTCATGGATGGGAACTTCAGTGTCCATAAGAATGAAATCCCCTTCTGTGCTGTAGGTGTGGACCATGCACTGGAGCACATCAACAGGATCATGAAGGTGACAGGGGGTATTGTGGGCATTACCCAGAATGCCAGTGCCCGCGAAAGGTTCTTTCTGACAGCACCAGAGCTGAGTAGGCTTGCTGAAGAAGCCCGTCAGATGGCTGGCTCACAATCAGCTACACGCAAGGAGCACCACGACCTATCAACCACAGTCTGGGCTCGGCAGGAAGACAACATTCGTCGACTGAAGAATGTGATCAGAGAGTCCATGAATCCCATGACGCATGAGGGTGAAGACCTGACGACTATCATCACCAAGGTGGTGATGCCAGCTGAAGTACAGAAGGATGTCTGCAACCAAGATGAGATTGGTCAGAAAGCGTATAACACGTTTGTTGCAGAGCGCATCAACACAAATGAAATCAACCTTTGGGCCAGAATGGGAAAGGTCAAACTGAAGATGTGGAAGAGTGCCAGGAAAGCTGTGAAGCACAAACTGGCAGACAAGGTTGTAGAGCTGAAAGACGACAGGTCACTGTTTGCGCGCATGCTGATCATGGCCCGCTCACGACCAGAGATCAACTTGAAGGATGCCATAGGTCAATATGAATTCACCGCGCTTCCACGAACCCTCTTTGCAATGGCTGGGACACTACTACCATGCACAGACAAAAGCAAGCTCATGGGCATCCTAGAAGATCTACCCAAGAAGTCAACTGGCACTGGTCAGCAGCCAGACAACGACAATCCTGAACATACTCCACCCCCTCCCAAGAAGGTGACTGTCATAGACGGCATGGCATTAGTGCAAGCAATGGGTAAGCCACAATGGGTCAAAACATGTGCCCAGTGGGCTGGCCATTTCAATGCAACACTGGACTGCAAGACCAACGGGTATGATGAAGTCCACCTCGTGTTTGACCGATATGATCTGCCAAATTCACTGAAAGAGGCCACACGGGAGAGGCGCCAAGGTGGCAAGCCGCCCACTGCTTACCACGTTCAAGACAGCACCCCGATTGGGAAACTGACAGCAAAACAGTTCCTGTCGCACACCAACACCAAAGATGAGCTAACTGTCTATCTGGCAAAGAAAGCTCTGTGTCACTTTGAGGGGACTACCAAGGTCTTCATCGTCACTTCAAGGCAGGATGTCTTCTCCAACTGCATGGATGTACAGCATCTCCGTAGCTCCCAGGAGGAGGCTGATACGAGGATCTTTCTTCACAGTCTAGATGCCGTCCGAAGAGGTGCAACACAGCTGTACATTCAGTCACCTGATACTGATGTATTCATCCTAGCACTCCACCGGTACCATGAACTATGCAAAGACACATACTTCATCATGGGTGTGGGGAACAAGAAGAGGCAAATCTCACTGGAACCAATAGTACATGAACTTGGTGTCAGGAAGGCTGCAGCCCTACCAGGATTCCATGCATTCACGGGAGCAGACCAGACTGGTCGGTTTGCCGGCAAGGGAAAGCTCACATGTTGGCAAGCCCTCAATAGGTGCTCTGTTGAGGTGGTATCTGGGTTTCATGACCTTGGGGCCTCTGAGGAGCTGAGAGCTGACACAGAAAGTGACATTGAGGCATTTGTATGCCAGCTGTATGAGCCTCGTACTACAGTTGTGGATGTGGGCAAGCTGAGGTGGAGACTGTTTACCAAGAAACAGCTAGAGGCACAGAAGCTGCCACCAACACGGGGAGCTTTACATGAAGCCATTGCTCGTGCACATTTCCAGGCCATGGTGTGGCATCAGGCTGATGTACCGGACCCCCAGCTTCCACAACCAACAGAACATGGATGGAGAGCAGAAGGAGATCAGCTGGTGCCCATCACAACCAAGGACCCTCCAGCCCCAGCTGCCATCACACATCTAATCAAATGTAACTGCAAGAAGACCCAATGCATGTCTCACTGCTCATGCAGGTCTCAGCATCTCAACTGTTCTGAGATGTGTATGTGTGGGGCAGATGAAGAGGTGTGTGGTAACACGGGTCAGGAGCGCCCCATGGGAATCGATAACACTGATGATGAGGAGGATGGAGATCCTTCAATGTAACAATGAACACTGCCAACTAAAAATATTGCACAAAGACATTATAAGTGTACATTTGAACACTAAAGTCCAGCCTTTATGTGATTTAGAAGTGAAAATGATGGAAAAAAATATATATATGTGTTGGCATAAGTGCGTGAAAATCCAAGATGGCTGCCATAAGAACCCTTTTGATCATATGTAGGTGTATAAATGTGTGTTTATTGGATTAAGTATCCGCAAATATGTACATTTGGACACCAAAATTAACACTCTAGGTCATTTAGAAGCCAAGATAATGACAATTTCGGTTTTCAACAAACGCCATTTTGATAATCCAAAATGGCCGCTATAAAGAACTTGAAAAAAATGGAGACATATTTTTTCTACAACTTCTATCATCCCTAAAGACAACCCAACCAGTGTCCACAAATTAACATTTGAATTCAACGGGAAAACATTGGCCCCCCCACTAATATTGCAATGTGTCAGGTGATTATTTGAGTTTATTAAGGAGTAGTGAACTGTGACAACAAGAAAAAAAAGAAGAAACAACCGGAGTGAAAACTGAGTACCCCCTTTCAGCATGCGTCACTGCCGAGCCCCCTTCAATAATAATAATAATAATTCATTTATTTTGTATAGCGCTTTTCAAGAAGCCCAAAGGCGCTTTGACAGAGTGGAAAACATAATGCATAACAATACATGAAAACAACAATTGCAAAAAGACAAGAATCAATAGGGAAATATTTAAAGCAAAAGGAGGGAGAAGGAGAAGAGATAGTCAGGGGTTAAATGCTGTGGGTTGAATGTTGAATGCAGTGTTGAACAGGTAGGTCTTTAGTATAATAACCACCTTTAGAGGCCATTCTTCCCCGCAAGCGGGGGTTGGCCTTTTTCGGGAACCGTGGTTGTTGTTGTTTTTCGGTCCCCTTTTTGAAGCAATGTTTTACGGCCGGATGCCCTTCCTGACGCCAACCCTTTTTGCCGCCTTTAACGACAAACAGGGAATTACCAGTGAACTGGTCCTCAATTAGCCGACCTCGGAAGGATGACAGGCATCATCTTTAGTGATGTTTTGAATGTGGTGAGTGAGGAGGAGTCTCTGATGGTGTGAGGTAGTGAGTTCCAGAGGGTGGGAGCAGCGATGGAGAAGGCCCTGTCCCCCCAGGATCTGAATTTGATCCGGATGGGGGGGGGGGGGTCAGCAGGTTGGTACGAGCAGAGCGGAGGTTGCGGGTGGGAGTGTGTCTGGAGAGGAGGTCAGCCAGGTAGGATGGGGCCAGGTTATGGAGGGCTTTGTATGTCAAGAGGAGGATTTTGTACTGGATTCTCTGGGGGATGGGGAGCCAGTGAAGCTTGTAAAGGACGGGGGTGATGTGGTCACGGGTCCGGGAATGGGTGAGTAGACGGGCAGCGGAGTTCTGAATGTATTGGAGTTTATTGGTGATTTTTGAGGGTGAACCATAGAGGAGGCTATTGCAGTAGTCCAGATGGGAGGTGATGAAGGCGTGGATGAGGGTTTCTGCAGCCGTGGAGGAGAGGGATGAGCGGAGACGGGCAATGTTTTTCAGGTGAAAGAAGGCTGACTTTGTGATCTGTTTCGTGTATTTGTCGAAGGAGAGGGTTTGGTCAAAGATGACGCCAAGATTCCGGATGTGAGGGGAGGTGGATATTGGGATACCGTCGATGTTGAGGGCAAAGCTATGGGTGGATTTTGTGAGCGTTTTTGGGCCAATGATGATTATTTCAGATTTATCACAGTTAAGCTTGAGGAAGTTGATTTGAAGCCAGGCTTTTATTTCAGTGATGCAGTTTGTCAGGATAGAGTGGGTGTCCGTGGAGACGGATTTGGTGGAGATGAAAAGCTGGATGTCATCGGTGAAGCAGTGGAATTGGAGACCATGACGGCGGATTAAGTGACCGAGGGGGGACAGGTAAAGGATGAAGAGGAGGGGGTCAAGAACTGAACCTTGGGGGACACCTTGGGGGAGGGGAGCAGTGGGGGATTTGCAGTTATTGATGGAGATGAACTGGCGTCTGTCAGAGAGGTATGATTTAATCCAAGAGAGGGCAGTGCCGGTAACGTTAAAGGTGGATTCAAGTCGGGTGAGGAGGATGGTGTGATCGATGGTGTCAAAGGCAGCGCTGAGGTCGAGGAGGACGAGAATGTTGAGGTTGCCAGCGTCAGAGGAGAGGAGAAGGTCGTTGGTGATTTTGAGGAGAGCAGTTTCAGTACTGTGGTTGGAGCGGAATCCGGATTGGAATGTTTCATACAGGTTATTGGCAGAGAGGTGATGTTTGAGTTGAGTGGCTACAGCGCGTTCCAAAACTTTTGACAGAAAGGGTAGGTTGGAGAT
This sequence comes from Myxine glutinosa, assembly GCF_964187855.1. Classification (NCBI taxonomy): domain Eukaryota; kingdom Metazoa; phylum Chordata; class Myxini; order Myxiniformes; family Myxinidae; genus Myxine; species Myxine glutinosa. The sequence continues at coordinate 407,165,124 of NC_136261.1, read as the reverse complement.
GGGTCTGAAGTTGTTTAGGGTGTCAGGGTTTAGACCAGGTTTTTTTAGAATGGGGGTAACAGCAGCAATTTTGAGGGAAGGTGGGACGATGCCTGTAGACAGGGAGGAGTTTATTGTTGCAATGATAAGTGGAGAGAGAGCAGGGAGGGAGGCCTTGACAAAGCTGGAGGGGATGGGGTCAAGAGTGCAGGTGGCAGTTTTCATTCCTATGAGGAGTTCAGAGAGGTCAGTAGGGGAGATTGGGGAGAACCGAGACAGGGGATGGCAGGACAAGGGGGGGCAGGTGGTTGGAGGGGGAGCGGGTGCGGCGGTGGTCAAGCTGTTGTAGATGTTGTCAATTTTGCGTTGGAAGAAAGAGAGGAAGGAGATGCAGTTGTCTACTGTGAATGACTGGGTGGTGGTGTTCAGGGGGCGGAGGAGTTTGTTTATTGTCGAGAAGAGTGCTTTTGGGTTTCCGGAGCCAGAGTGGATAATTTGAGAGTAGTAGGCGGAGCGGGCGCGGGAGAGGGCATCTTTGTAGTGTTGTAGGTGGTCCTTGTAGGCTTGGGAGTGAACTGTGAGACCTGTTTTATTGCGGAGTCTTTCAAGTTGGCGAGCACGAGTTTTCATCAGGCGGAGTTCAGGGGTAAACCAGGGAGCAGAATGGGTGAAAGAAACTGTTTTGGTTTTTACAGGCGCAAGCTGGTCAAGGCAGGAGGAGAGAGTGTGGTTATAGTAGTCAGTGAGGTCGGAAGGGGTGTGGAGGTCAACGAAGGGAGAAGTGGACATTTTTTCAGAGAGGGTGGATGAGAATGAGGTAGGTGAAAGAGCGTTTAGCTTACGGAAGTTGATAGTGCGATAATGTCTTGGTGTTGGGGTGGGGATGTTGATGGTCATAGTGATAGCAAAGTGGTCAGAGAGGGTGAGGTCGGAGCCAGAGAGATGGTGCAAATTTAATCCAGTGGAGCAGACAAGGTCCAAAATGTGACCACGGATATGGGTAGGAAAGTCGACATGTTGAGTGAGGTTAAAGCAGGTGAGTAAATCAGTGAAGTCAGTGGTTATTGTGGAGTCAGTGGAGTCCATGTGGATATTGAAATCACCAAGGAGGAGGATTGAGGGGGAGAGGGAACATAGCTGGGTCAGAAAGTAGGAGAAGTCAGACAGGAATGATGGGTGTGGTTTGGGAGGGCGGTAGACGACAGCCATGACTGACTGCGTGCGACCAGAGAGTTTAAAAGCCAGGTGTTCAAATGATGAGGATTAGGCGATGGGGATGAGGCTGGTCCTGATGTCTTGACGGTGGATAACGGCAATTCCACCACCTCGGCCCTCCGAGCGTGGTTTATTGATGTAGGAATATCCATTGGGTGTGGTGAGGTTGAGTGTGTAGTGGTCCAGAGGTTGTTGCCAGGTTTCGGTGAGACAGAGAAAGTCCAGTTTGTTATCCAGGATGCATTCGTTCAGGATGAGGCATTTGTTGTTGAGGGACCGGGTGTTGAACAGGGTGAGCTTGATGTTGTTTTGAACAGCAGGGATGAATTCAGGTGATTTAGCCAGGGTTCCTAGGCAGGAGGTGCGATTGTGTGCGTTGCTGTGACCAGGTGCGCTGGGACGAAGAGTGAGAGTGCGCTGAGCCGACCAGAGGACGGGGATGGAGTGACCTGATTGCAAATAAACAAACTTACGACCGGAGCCACAGTGAATGTACCTGGGTCGTCGTCGGAGTCCATTTGATTTGATGGCAGAGATGCATGATGGGGTGGAGCGGGTATTGAGAGGAAGGAGCCTTGCGGCGGAGTACCGCAGAGCCATGTCAGGCAGGAGCGGAGAGACGAGACGAGGCCAAGGCTGAGGAGGTGAAACAATGGTCCCAACCCACGGGAGCGAGCCCGAGGAAACGAAGGAGCCAGGTATGTGAAGCCAGGAGCAGAACCGGGACCAAGCAGAGGGCAGGCAGGAGCAAAGAGACGATCACGAGGCCAAGGTTGATCACGGTAAAGCGGCAAATGCAGCGGCAATCGACCGCCGCCGCTACAAATCTAGATCACGGCGGGAAACCGCCACCAAACAGCTGTGATGGTCACAACCCACGAGAGCGTGCCCGAGGAAACAGCGAGCAGGCGAAGGAGCCGGGCAGGCGAAGCAGGGAGCAGAGCCGGGGCTATGCAGAGGGCAGACTCAATGGCCAAAAAATCCGCACGACCACCAAAAAAGCAAGCAAATGACAGTGGCCCGGTCGAAGAAGCGGCGAGCATGTGACGCCTGCGTCCTCTTCATACCGGACCGGAAGCAGAAGTGAGCTTTCAGTGCCCGGCAATGACGTTATGCAGCGCCTGGAGATGGCATAGGAAAGAGGCGGTGTACAACAACCGGAGTGAAAACTGAGTACTCCCTTTCAGCGTGCATCATTGCCGGGCCCCCTTCGGTGCCCGGCAATGACTTTATGCAGTCCCTGGAGATGGCATAGGAAAGGAGCGGTGTACAACTGTTACGGGGTCCTCCCCTTACCTCTGGTCTCGGTAGACCTCCGAACCCCGAGAGGGTCCCCGGCAGAAAGATGTGTTATCCTTGGTTGAAGTCAAGCAAATAATGAAACCCTCAATGGAACCAGCAAATGAAACAGTCAAATCAATAATGCAACCACACCAGGTTATGAACAAACAATAATATATTAGAAATCACACAAGAAGAGCCATAAACAATGTGGGCAATCACCCCTACTATCAAATCTTACGGTGGTAACCTTATCAAGCCACTTAACCACAAACTCACGGCACCTCCACAATGTCTCTGCACCCCTCCAAGGCGAAGTCCCAATGTCTCTGTGCGCTCCCGCGATCGGGGAGTCAAGGCCCGATCAAAGTCAATTGAGGCGTAGGCGATCGAGACGACCCCGAGGTCAAGTTGTTCAGCACCCCACAATACAGCGGTGGCAAGGAATCTCACAAAGACGCGCTCTGACGTACAACTTTTGCGGTTAAATCCGCGAGCCTCTATATGATTCTCAAGTGCCCTTTCTGGCACAGCCGTCCCCGGCAAACCACCGGGGAATAATACCCAGCCGACACGACCCAAACCCGGTTCACTGCAGGTTGCTCGCGTGGCGAAGATGGCGGACGGCTTTCACTCGAACCCGGGCTTTGAGGCCAGGATCCTCCGGAACCTCAATGAGAATACTCGACGACACAGGCTCCACGCACTCCGGTGATATCTCTTATCGCCCGAACTTCCCTTCAAGGACGCAAAGTTCACTCGCACTGTACGTCGACCGCTCGGTCCGGAGCTAAAACAACCACGTCTCTTCACGATCTCCTACCGCCTCTTCTTCCTCGCTCCACCTCTGGATCACGATCTGGATCTGGATATGGATTTCCGGCCACATGTTACCAGGAGCGCTTTTAAATCTTTTAACTATAATAACCCTTTCCCTTCAACCACAATCACCAGAATACTTCGAACCAACAACAATAATCATAACAACAATCATTAGGGCCGAATCCGAAACACTTCCCCCCCTCAAGAAAGAAAGTTTGAACACCGCAAAAACTTTCTTTGCATGCCCTCTTTAAACAAGCAAACGTAAATTCACAACCCAAATCAGCAATCCCCATGGGCAACAATATTCAACCTTCCCCAAAAATAAAGCAACAAAATTTTACACAACCCCCAGAACTTTCAAAAGTTAATTCCCTCTGGACCAAGCGTCAACAACGACATTGTCCCTGCCCCTCTGATTTTTACTTCTAGTTTCTCTTGAATGAAGGTTAAGGGGTTGTGACCAAAACCCAAAGGCCAGCAAATCTATAGCACTTTCCCCGGGAGGCCGAGCTGAAAGCCAGGTTCCATGGTAGTTGGGTGGTGAGGCCTGGAAGTATTCACTACATGGACGCCTTTAGGAATGTGGAGTTCACGGTTAGCCCGTGCAGGAAAGTTCACTACCTGGACGCCTTTAGGAACGAGGCGTTCACGGTTAGTCCGTGTAGGAATCTTGGCTCGGCGGCTCCACAGCATTCAGTGCTTCAACTTTTCTGGACTCCTAATAATTACGGTGGGACCACTTGTCACAATAGTCACCTGACTGGCGGTCTCCTTCTCGGCCACTGCTCTGATAATCCTTCCTTCGGGAGCTGTCATAACTCTGGAAGCCTCCATAATAATATCGCTTGCAGCCACCACCACTAATACTCCGTGGTCCTCCTCTGTAGCCCCCTCGACCCCTAGGAAATGCCTTCCCTACTGTGATGGTCCGACCCTCCAACTCCTTGCTATTCAGATCCTTTTCTGCCTCTCTGGCATCCTTTGAGTTTTCAAACGTGACAAAGCGAAACCCTCTTGACTTTCGTGTCTCCCTGTCTTTTATCAGCAGCACTTCCAAAAGCGGTCCATAGTTGCTGAAGGCAGACTCCAAAACATCTTCCTGTGTTTTGAAGTTCAGTCCACCTACAAATAACTTGCTAAACTTGTCGCCATCCCTAACTGGTGTGGTGTTATTTTCCCTACTGGGCTTTTTAACAACCATCGGGTTACCATAAACTTGACCACCGGCCAAATCATTCCCGATAACCACCGATACTCCCTCTACAGGAAGCGTGGCTTGTAAACCGACGGTGACTGGTCCTGACACAAAATCGGACTCCAAATGGATGACATGAAGTGGAGCACTAACGCAGCCACCAATCCCCTGTAAACGAACACTATCCCCAGTTGCCGTCTCCTCGGACCATGGCAAGATGCCTTCAAGCATTAAAGTTTGATGTGCTCCTGTGTCCCTCAATATCCTAACCGGTCTCCGGTTAGTCGAGGCTCCATCCAGTGACACAAACCCCTTGGAAATAAATGGTTGGTAACCCTTTAGAGGGCGATTTCTCACAATGGCCATCGCATTTGGAGTCGTACTAGTCGAACTCCGCTCCTGATTTTCCTTTCCCAGAGCATAACAGTTGGATATCCAGTGTCCAGGTTTATGGCAAAAAGTGCAAGTAGGCCCGGAGGAGAACCTCGTGGTCTGCCAAGGCATGGGGGCGGCGGTCTGCCTCGAGTCCCCCGGACGATAGGTCTGTCTTGGACCCGCAGTCTTCTGATTTCTAGAAGTCGTGGTGTCAAAGTGGACCTCATTTTCATCCCGAGGCCGCCCCCATGGATTTTCATTCTTCGCCCCTGATGTACCATAGCTCCCTTGGCTAGGTCTGGGCGAGAAGTTCGGTTTGTGGAACCCCATCCTGTGTGTTAAGGCATAGTCATCTGCCATGGTGGCTGCCTCATACAGCTTTGGTACTTTCCTTTCCTCCAGATGAACTTTAATGTCCTCGTGGACACACTGTTGGAATTCCTCCACCAGGATCAATTGTCGCAATAGCTCGAAGTCTTTCCCAACTCCTTTTGAATCACACCACCTATCAAACATGGTTTCCTTCAGTCTGGCAAATTCCACATGGGTCTCACTCTCCCTCCTCCTGGCATTCCGGAATTTTTGCCGGTAAGCTTCCGGGACCAATTCATAGGCTTTGAGAATGTGTTTCTTCAATACCTCGTAATCTGCACATTGGTCAATCGGTAAAGCCGAATAAATCTCTTGAGCTTTACCCACCAGAACACTTTGCACTAGTATGGACCAGTACTCCTCAGGCTATTTTACCTGTCGAGCCACTTTCTCAAAGTGTGGAAAAAACTTGGCTACCTCCTTTTCATTGAAGGGTGGAACCAGCCTCACATGTCTGCCAACATCCCAGGTGTTCTGACTAGGTGTCGAACCAGTCAGCAGGGATGGTACCTCTCCCTGTTCTCTCTTTAACTCCAGCTCCTTGACTTTAATTTCCTGCTGACGCGCCAATTCACGGTCCTTTAACTCCCTTTCGGCTCTTCTCTCCTCTGCTTCGAGTTCTCTTGCAGCTCTCCTTTCCTCTCCTGTTTTGGCTTCTAACCTTTCCTGGAGTTCCCTTTCCACTCTTCTTTCCTCTGTTTTTTTCTCTTCTAACCTTTCCTGGAGTTCTCTTTCCTGTACTTTTAACCTTTCCTGGAGTTCTCTTTCCACTATCCTTTCCTCTGTTTTTTTCTCTTCTAACCTTTCCTGGAGTTCTCTTTCCACTCTCCTTTCCTCTGTTTTTTTCTCTTCCAACCTTTCCTGGAGTTCTCGTTCCTGTGCTTTTTCCCTTTCCTGGCTCTGCAATTGCATCTCCAGTTTCCGGAGCTCCACATTTTCTTGCTCTTCTTGTAACCAATCCCAGGCTACCTCTTCCCATGCTTCTAATCCCACCATAGATTGTATCACCACTGTCTGCAACTCTGCCTTCTTCATATTAGTTCAGACCTCCAAGCTAAAATGTTTGGCCAATTTCCAGGTCCGATTTTACTAACGCTCTGAACTGTGCTTCACTAGGGGTCACTGTAAACTTCTCTGCATCAAACTCCATAGTGACTACTGGTAACACCTGTTAACCTTCACACAAGAAATTTTTTTAACAAACAAAAAAAAATAACTTTTTTTTTTGTTGTTTGTTTTTGGGAAAAATTTGGGAATGTTGGAAAAAGTTCCAAATTTGGGAATTCTGGGAATGTTCGGGAATTCTTTCCCGGACTAAATTTAGGAATTTTTATATCCCGGACACAGACCCAATTGCGAGCCCATGAATATCAATTGGAGGAGCCCCCAATTTCTGTTACGGGGTCCTCCCGTTACCTGTGGTCTCAGTAGACCTCCGAACCCCAAGAGGGTCCCCGGCAGAAAGATGTGTTATCCTTGGTTGAAGTCAAGCAAAGAATGAAACCCTCAATGGAACCAGCAAATGAAACAGTCAAACAATAATGCAACCACACCAGGTTATGAACAAACAATAATATATTAGAAATCACACAAGAGCCATACAACAATGGGGGCAATCACCCCGACTATCAAATCTTATGGTGGTAACCTTATCAAGCCCCTTAACCCCAAACTCACGGCACCTCCACAATGTCTCTGCACCCCTCCAAGGCGAAGTCCCAATGTCTGTGCGCTCCCTCGATCGGGGAGTCAAGGCCCGATCAAAGTCAATTGAGGCGTAGGCGATCGAGACGACCCCGAGGTCACGTTGTTCAGCACCCCGCAATACAGCGGTGGCAAGGAACCTCAGAAAGACGCGCTCCGACGTACAACTTTTGCGGTTCAATCTGCGAGCCTCCGTATGATTCTCAAGTGCCCTTTCTGGCACAGCCGTCGCCGGCAAACCACCGGGGAATAATGCCCAGCCGACATGCCCCAAACTCGGTTCACTGCAGGTTGCTCGCATGGCGAAAATGGCGGACGGCTTTCACTCGAACCCGGGCTTTGAGGCCAGGATCCTCCGGAACCTCAATGAGAATACTTGACGACACAGGCTCCACGCACTCTGGCGATATCTCTTATCGCCCGAACTTCCCTTCAAGGACGCAAAGTTCACTCGCACTGTACGTCGACCGCTCGGTCCGGAGCTAAAACAACCACGTCTCTTCACGATCTCCTACCGCCTCTTCTTCCTCACTCCACCTCTTCCGGTCACGATCCGGATTTCCGGCCACATTTTACCAGGAGCGCTTTTAAATCTTTTAACTATAATAACCCTTTCCCTTCAACCACAATCACCAGAATACTTCGAACCAACAACAATAATCATAACAACAATCATTAGGGCCAAATCCGTAACACAACAAACAAACAAGAAGACATCATGCAGAGCAAGACACTTGCAAAATCCACCCCTCCCCAAAATAAAAAGTTGCCACGGATACATCAAATTGTCCATTTCATTAAGATTATAATTGATGATCTCAATCAAAGCTCAGGTCAATCGGATTAAAATTGATGATTTTTCAGATGAAAATGAATGATATTAGAAGTTTGAACTCGAGTTAAATTTTAAAGTTAAACTTTAACCTCAAAAATAGTTGGTTTCCCAATTTAGTGACTCAATGTGCAAATGCTGTTCAATTTTCAAGTCAATCAGATGAAAATGAACGATTTTAGAAGTGTTACATATTTATGTGAATGTATGTGAATTACCATTCAGGTCTTTGCTTATCCGTGTGTAGTATATTAAGTTGTTGTGTAGTTGTTGTGGTTGGAGGGTCAGGAGCCCTTCTGAAAGAGTGGCCGGAAACGGAAGTGACCGGAAACGGAAGAGAAAGGACACGAGGAAAAAAAGGACGAGGCTTCTTCTTCCTCGCCCCGCTCGGACGAAAGGTGGCATCGACCTTGCGCTGCGTGACAAAGCGGCGTTCCGAAGCCCGTCTGGCGAGAGGAGTTACCGGGACGTGTACCGACCCGGTGGAGACGTCAAGTTGACGTGGGGCCGCGCATCGACCCCGCGTCTGGTACCATTCGTGGCCCCGTCTAAAAAGACGCGTACGAGTCGCAGGTTGGGGCCTAGCACGCCTGGCAAGTGGCGTGGGGCTTTTGGCTTGCTTTACCGCACCCGCTTCGCGTAGCCACGAGAGGCTGCAGCCGCGGGGCCTGGTACGATACCTGCCCGGTGGAGACGTCCACCCGGGGTTCGTTCAACCGCCCGATTGCGGCGACGCCGACTATCATCTTGGTCAGGAGGGGCCCAGAGACATTGTGCGGGACCGAGACCAAAAGGGTGTCGTGAGTACTCACCGGGACACACGTATATAAGATGGCCATCTTACTCATAGGGAATTGATTCTGGCTGGGGAATTGTTGATGGTAGGGTATTGTGGATTGCTCGGGGAAAAGCTCCGTGGTTGTGTCATTGAAATATTGTTGATGGTTGTGTATTGTTGATGGCTCGGGGAAAATCTCCGTGGTTGTGTCATTGAAATTGTATGGTATCATTACCATTGGAAATATATTCTTGAACATCAGTTTCTCTTGGGTGGAATTCCTAGGGATTGCGTTGCGAAAGCGCATCTATATAATACTACTTTCTGGCGAAGGTCCTCTCACGGTCCGGGGGTCACCGAGACCCGGTAGTCACCGAGGGGACCACGTAACAGAATTGGGGGCTCGTCCAAATTACGATTTCGCAATTGGGTCTACGTCCGGGATCTAAAAGTGTATTTGTATAAAATAATAAAATAATATTTTTATTAATTAAAATTTATTAATTAAGTATTAATTGGTAAATTTTGGGGAAATTGGGGTAAAGTCTTGGGTGAAGGTTAACAGGTGTTAACGATAGTCACCATGGCGTTTGTGGCACAGAACTTTGCGGTAACACCGAGTGAGGCACAGTTCCGAGCGTTACTAAAGTCGGACCTCTTGAAATTGGCCAAACATTTTAACTTGGAGGTCCGAACTAATTTGAGGAAGGCAGAGTTGCAGGCCACGGTGATACAATCTATGGTGGGATTAGGAACATGGGACGAGTTAGCCTGGGAGTGGCTACCCGAAGAACCAGAAGACGTGGAGCTCCGGAAACTGGAGTTGCAATTACGGAGCCAGGAACGGATCAAAGAAGAAGAAAGGAAAGCAGAAGAGAGGAGGGAAGATAAACAAGCAGAGGAAAGGAGAGTGGAACGAGAACTCCAGGAAAGGTTAGCAGAAGAAGAAAGGAAAGCAGAAGAGAGGAGAGAAGAGAAACAAGCAGAGGAAAGGAGAGTGGAACGAGAACTCCAGGAAAGGTTAGAAGGGAGAAAAGCAGAGGAGAGGAGAGCTGCAAGGGACCTCGAAGCAGAGGAGAGAAAAGCGGAAAGGGAATTAAAGGAACGTGACATGGAGCTTCAGCAAGAAATCAAATTCAAGGAGCTGGAGTTAATGAGAGAACGGGGAGAGGCACCACCCTTGCTGACGGGGTCGACACCTAACCAGAGAACCTGGGATGTGGGCAGACATGTGAGGCTGGTTCCACCGTTCAGTGAAAAGGAAGTCGCGAAATTTTTTCCACACTTTGAGAAAGTGGCTCGACAATTAAATTGGCCGGAGGAGGCCTGGACCATACTCGTGCAAAGTGTGCTGGTGGGGAAAGCTCAGGAAATTTATTCGGCGCTACCAATGGACCAATGTGCAGATTATGAGGTACTGAAGAAACACATCCTCAAAGCCTATGAGTTGGTTCCGGAAGCTTACAGGCAAAAATTCAGGAATGCCAGGAAGAGGGAGAGTGAGACCCATGTGGAATTTGCCAGAGTGAAAGAAAACATGTTTGATCGGTGGTGTGAGTCAAAAGGAGTCGGGAAAGACTTCGAAACATTGCGGGACTTGATCCTGGTGGAGGAATTTCAGCAGTGTGTCCACGAGGACATCAAAGTGTACCTGCAGGAAAAGAAAGTACCAAAGTTGTGGGACGCAGCCACCATGGCAGATGATTATGCCTTAACCCACCGAATAGGGGTCCACGAACCTAACTCCTCGCCTAGATCTCCGCAGGGTAGGTGGGGAACAGCAGGTGCGGAGAACGACCATACATGGCGGCGGCCTCGAGATGATTATGGGGACAACTATGATACCCCACCGGTTCGAAATCAGAGGGATGCGGGCCCAAGACAAACTTATAGTTCGGGGGGCCCGAGGCAGACCACGAGTTTTTCCTCCGGGCCTACTTGCGCTTTTTGCAAGAAACCTGGACACTTGATGTCCAGTTGTTACCGCATGAAAAGGGAAGACCCAGAGCAGAGTCCGACTATTACGACTCCAAATGCAATGGCCATTGTGAGAAATCGCCATCAAAAGGGTTACCAACCATTTATTTCAGAGGGGTTTGTGTCACGGGATGGAGCCTCGACTAACCGGAAACCGGTTAGGATATTAAGGGACACAGGGGCACATCAATCTTTAATGCTTGAAGGCATTTTGCCATGGTCCGAGGAGACGGCAACGGGGGATAGTGTTCGTTTACAGGGGATCGGGGGCGGTGTTAGTGCTCCCCTTCATGTCATCCATTTGGAGTCCGATTTGGTGTCAGGACCGGTCACCGTCGGTTTACAAGCCACGCTTCCTGTAGAGGGTGTATCTGTGGTTATCGGGAATGATTTGGCCGGGGTCAAGTTTATGGTAACCTGAGGGTTGGTAAAGAGCCCAGCAGGGAAAATAACACCACACCAGCTCGGGATGGCGACAAAAGTGCCAAGTTATTTGTAGGGGGACTGAACTTCAAAACGGAGGAAGAAGTTCTGACCTCTGTCTTCAACAGATATGGGCCGCTGGTGGAAGTGCGGTTGGTAAGAGACTGGGAAACGCAACAGTCAAGAGGGTTCGGCTTTGTCACGTTTGCCAGCACAAAAGACGCCAGAGAGGCAGAGAAGAATTGGAATGGCAAGGATTTGGAGGGTCGGACCATAACAGTAGGGAAGGCATTTCGTAGGCGTCGAGAGGTCTACAGGAGAGGACAACGGGGCGGTAGTTTTGGTGGTGGCCGCAATCAATATTATTATGGAGGCTCCCTGAGTTACGGCCGCTCCCGAAGGAAGGATTGGCAAAGTAGTGGCCGAGAAGGAGACCGCTATTCATGGGACTACAGGCACAAGTGGTCCCACCATAATTATTAGGGAAGTTCTGAGAAGTTGAAGCACTGAATGCGGCGGAGCCGCCGAGCCAAGATTCCTACACGGATTAACCGTGAACGCCGTTCCTAAAGGCGTCCATGTAGAGAACTTTCCTGCACGGACTAACCGTGAACTCCACGTTCCTAAAGGCATCCATGTAGTGAATACTCGGCTTGGCCTCCCGGAAAAAGTGCTATCGAGTGGCTTAACTTTGGATCTTTGATCAACCCCTTAACCTTCATTCACAAGAAACTGACAGTCAAAGTCAGAGGGTCATGAGATGGAGTTTGATTTGGCAGGGACAATGTCGTGGCTGGTGCTTAGTCCAGAGTGAGTAATCTGGAGGGGTTGTGGTGAAATTTTGGTTGCTTTATTTTTAAGTGATAACTGTGCCCGGGGGGAACTGATAATGTGGGGGGGTTGAGTTATCTGGTTTGTTTCTCCAAATTGGCCGGCAAAGAAAGTTTTCGCTGGGTTCAAACTTTCTTTCTTGAAGGGGGGGAGTGTTACATATTTATGTGAATGTATGTGAATTACCATTCAGGTCTTTGCTTATCCGTGTGTAGTATATTAAGTTGTTGTGTAGTTGTTGTGGTTGGAGGGTCAGGAGCCCTTCTGAAAGAGTGGCCGGAAACGGAAGTGACCGGAAACGGAAGAGAAAAGACACGAGGAAAAAAAGGACGAGGCTTCTTCTTCCTCGCCCCGCTCGGACGAAAGGTGGCATCGACCTTGCGCTGCGTGACAAAGCGGCGTTCCGAAGCCCGTCTGGCGAGAGGAGTTACCGGGACGTGTACCGACCCGGTGGAGACGTCAAGTTGACGTGGGGCCGCGCATCGACCCCGCGTCTGGTACCGTTCGCGGCCCCGTCTAAAAAGACGCGTACGAGTCGCAGGTTGGGGCCTAGCACGCCTGGCAAGTGGCGTGGGGCTTTTGGCTTGCTTTACCGCACCCGCTTCACGTAGCCACGAGAGGCTGCAGCCGCGGGGCCTGGTACGATACCTGCCCGGTGGAGACGTCCACCCGGGGTTCATTCAACCGCCCGAGTGCGGCGACGCCGACTATCATCTTGGTCAGGAGGGGCCCAGAGACATTGTGCGGGACCGAGACCAAAAGGGTGTCGTGAGTACTCACCGGGACACACGTATATAAGATGGCCATCTTACTCATAGGGAATTGATTGTGGCTGGGGAATTGTTGATGGTAGGGTATTGTGGATTGCTCGGGGAAAAGCTCCGTGGTTGTGTCATTGAAATATTGTTGATGGTTGTGTATTGTTGATGGCTCGGGGAAAATCTCCGTGGTTGTGTCATTGAAATTGTATGGTATCATTACCATTGGAAATATATTCTTGAACATCAGTTTCTCTTGGGTGGAATTCCTAGGGATTGCGTTGCGAAAGCGCATCTATATAATACTACTTTCTGGCGAAGGTCCTCTCACGGTCCGGGGGTCACCGAGAGCCGGTAGTCACCGAGGGGACCACGTAACAGAAGTTTGACCTTGAGTAGACATTTAGGGTTAGGGTTAGGGTTAGGGTTAGGGTTAGGGTTAGGGTTAGGGTTTCCCAATAATAGTTGGTTTCCCAATTGAGTGAGGCACTATGCAATTGCTGTTTAATTATCAAGTCAATCGGATGAAAATTGAGGATTTTAGAAATCTCAAAAAAGTGGTTGATCTTTTGACCTTTTGCCCTCAAAAATATATTTTTTGTCAGACCACCAACTCTCCCATTTGGTGAAGTTTCGTGAAGATCAGTTTATCATGCAGCACCTGGAGATGGAATAAGAAAGAAGCGGTGTACAACAATATGCACAAAACAGCTCATTAACCTGGAAGTTAGACCCTGGAAGTACCATACTGTGAAGTCCGTAGCCGATGAAGACCAGCATTGGACAGATAGCCGAACTGTTAACTCCGAGGGATATTCCGAAACTGGGCGGGGTTCTCTTTTCACGCGCATGAGAAAGGCCCAAAGCCTTATCTGATCGTACGGCCGCCACGGGGTGTATTGCTCGAACCCACAAACAAATAAACACCCACGGCAAGGAAATGTAAGATGCAACAAATAAGGAATTTATTAAAATAAACTAGCGTGACTCGGAGAGCTTCGTGCGCCTCAACTCAAGTCCTTTGAGAGGGATAGGCATCTTTGACCATTTCTGTGTCTTTTGGTTATTTGGGGTCTTCATGGAGTTTTGGGTCTTCAGAGCCATTTGGGACTTCAGGGTCTTTTGGTCCCTCTGAGGTTTTTGTTGTTGTTGTTGTTGTTGTTGTTGTTGTTGTTGTTGTTGTACACAAGATCGAGGCTTGTGAAAGAGCTAACATTAATCACACAAAAAATCAAACAGACACATAAAATATATAATAAGGGGAGCGGAAGACAAGATGGGAAGAGATGGGGAAGCGCACAAACACAACATTTGAGAGCAGGGACATCGGGAGATCTGTGGGAGGGAGAAGGCTTGGGGGGAGGAGGAGTGAAAATGGGGGAGGGGGGTGGGGAGAAGTATAAAACACATGGACACTGCAAGGACTTCCAGGAAAGAAGTTGGTATTTCAAAAAAGTGGATCTGGGGTGAAATTAGCGGGGGTAGAAAAGATCAAGGTTTTAGATGGGTGAAGATAAGAGATGGTGGTGAACAGCTGTTTTAAAGACCTGGAGGGAGGAGTGGGATTGAAGAGAGTGGGGGAGTTTGTTCCAGAGGTGGGAGAAAATAGGAATGAAAGAGTGAAGGTCTGCCTTTAGAAGCCTGAAAGCCTGAACATAGCCTGAAAGTGAAGAAGAGGAGAGTTAGGATGAGGGGTCTTTCACTCAGAGAGTGGTGAATATATGGAATGGTCTCCCTGCAAAGGTAGTGACAGTAAAAGGTAAATTCAGAAGATCGTTAGTAGTCAGCAGAAAAGAGGAATGAAGGAGTCAATGTGAGCAGAGAGTCTTGATTTTGGTAGTTTAACCATAAGAGGGTTGCTGGCAGATCTTGTGCGACCTGTAGGAATATTTGGTGGACAAAGCCCAGAGAGAACTGGGGGAGCAAGGCCGGAGAGGAGTCGGTAGAAGACAGAAAGACCACCAACCTGCTTGTGAGTTTGTGAAAGGCCCTCAGAGTTAGCTTCACCGCGGGAGATTCCAATGATTCTGAAAGCTTTGGTTTCAACAGCCTGAATCCGAGCTAGGTGTGAGGCAGGAGCACCAGCCCAGAGGGGAGAGCAGTATTCCATGGAGCCGCAGATCAAAGCCATGTATGTGGTGAGGAGCTCAGGTGTGCCAAGGAAGGACTTCGCAAGACGGAGGATGTCCAGTCGGTGACTGGCTTTGGAGGCCAGATTGGAAATGTGGTTTTCCCAGGAAAGATCATGGCAGATAGTGAGACCCAAAAGCTTGAGTGACAGAACTTCCTGAAGAGGATTGTTCAGAAAGTAGATGGGAGGGTTGTCCAGTCTGTCTTTTCGGAGAGACGTAGTAAGAGTGTGAGATTTGTCAGGATTGAAAGACGTGTTCCACTTGTTTGAGCAGTCTGTGATTTTGTCCAAGTCTGCAGAGAGTGAGGAGGCTGCAGACTGCCGATCTGAGGGATGAGGAATGGAGTGGCAGAGAGTGCATTCATCAGCAAAGAGATAGAGAAGTTTTTCAAGAGAGTCAGAGAGATCATTGATGAAGACCAGAAAAAGCACAGGGCCCAGAACCCTGCCTTGGGGAACTCCAGCCTGAACATTAAGGGGAGATTAGAGAAACCCATTCAGGGCCACACGTTAACTACGACTAGAGAGGAAGTCCGCAAGCCAAGCGTGGAGATTTCCATGGATACCAAAGGAGGAGAGTTTGTTGAGCGGAGCGGGGGCCACATCGTATCAAAGGCACGTGATATGTCAAGGGAGGCAGCTCTAATTTCCTGTTTGGCATTGAGGACCTCCATCCATTGTTGAGACAGCAGAAGCAGCATGTCCAGAGTGGAGTGACCTGGTCTGAAACCAAATTGATGATCAGAGATCAAGCCATTGGAGAAGAGGAAAGATTTGATATCCGAAGCAATGATGGATTCCATGACTTTGCTGATAATTGGGAGAAGGCTGATTGGTCTGTCGTTGCAAGGATCTGTTTTTGCACCTTTTTTCTGTAAAGCTGATTTTTGTTGGCTGATTTCCAAGATGATGGAAGATGATCTTGAGCAAAAGAGAGTGTGAAGAGAACAGAGAGACGGAGTGAAAGAGCGAAAGTATTTAAGGGTATTTTGGGTCTTTGGGGTGTTTTGGATCTTCGGTGTCTTCAGCGGTTTCAGGTGTTAAGGGTATTATGGTTCCTCTGGGTTTTAAAGGGTCTTTGAGGTATCTTACTAGAATTCACCAAATGTCCGTCTGTCCTTTCGACGGTACCGCAAAAACGGCTCAACCGATCACAACGATATTTTGGGTGGGTATTCCTGGGACCCCTGGGAGTAAAATAGGTTATATTGTTTTTCCAATTTTTCCAAGTTTTCCAATTTTCCAGTTTTTCCAAACACGATGGAATAATATTTACCGATATGAACAGTGATGTGGCTTTTATTGAAATTCTACAAATACTGTTTAGATTTTGATGAGAATTACGAACATGCTGCGAATGCGGACGTGGACAGATGACGGCAATGCGCGGGTTTGATAATATCCAAATACAACCGTCATTCAATCGTAATGTTAAATCGTTAAACGTTTATAGTGTTAAACGTTTTGTTAAAGTATCATTTGATGATTGGAATTGAGTTAATACAATTACGATTTTGAATTCGTAATTGTATTCACCCAACCGTAGGGAACTTCACATCAGGATTCAAATATTTGTTTATGTCATGAATGTTATTAAAAGTTTATTTTCTTTATTAATGTTATTTCATTTGTGATTGGAGTTATATTAATGTTTCACGTGAATTCACGGATCGCCATATGCAGATTCGCCATTGACTGGGTATGGAACAAACTCACCCATTTGTTTGCCAACGGGTACGTTTTTCATGGAAGTCCTTCACGAACTTGCTGTCCATGTCTGACGTGCAACTGAAGGTGCTACGGGAATGTGGAATTTATTGGTTTCATGCTTTAGCATTTGCCGTTTCTGCATTGTCTGTTTGGTTCTGACCTCCCACTCGTGCGAAAGCATGGGTACCTCACTAGTTTTGGTTATTCAGGGTCTTTTGGGTCTCAGAGTGTTTTGGGTCTTTGGGGTATTTTGGGGTATTTGGGGTATTTTGGGGTGGTTTTGGTCTTCAGGGTGGTTTGGGTCTTCAGGGTGTTTTGGTCTTCAGGGTCTTTTGGGTCTTTGGGGCCATTTGGGTATTCGGGGTCTTTTGGATCCTTTGGGCCTTTAAATGTATTTTGGGTATTTGGGATGTTTTGGGTCTTCGGGGTATTTTGCGTCATCCAGGTATTTTGGGTCTTTGGGGTGTTTTGGGTCTTTTGGGTCTTTGGAGTCTTTTGGGTCTTCAGGGCCTTTTGGGTCTTTGGGGTGTTTGGGGTGTTCTGGGTCTTCGGTGTCTCATGAGTGTTTTGGTTCACAGGGTCTTTGTGGTTTTCAGGGTCTTCGGGGTGTTTTGGGTCTTTGGGGTGTTTTGGGTCTTCAGGGTATTTTGGGTCTTTTGGGTCTTCAGGCATTTTGGGTCTTTGGGGTGTTTTGGGTCTTCAGGCTATTTTGGGTATTTTGGGTCTTCAGGCATTTTGGGTCTTTGGGGTGTTTTGGGTCTTCAGGGGCTACATATATATATACACAGACTTGGCATTTAATATGGAATATTTTTTTGTGGGGGTGAACTTACCTTTAAAGATGACTTAGAACCAAAAGTTCATTGGAATTATGTTGAAATTATTCGAGATTTTGTTAATGTGACTTTTAAAAGAAACAAAAACCACATTTGACATTTCGAAACAAATAAATTGATCCTTGAAAGTGATGTAAACTGATATCGAACTCAATTCACGGACAGTACTGTGTTAAACTTCTGTGCGTTTTCCAGAAGTATCTCTTCATTTTGCACATTAGCCAAATTTTTTTTTAACAAAAACAAAAGTTAAATTACGATGGGCTTACGGACAGTAAAATTACAGTTCAGTACTTCGTGTAACCCCCACGAGCATTCAGGAGAGCACGTACACGTCGAGGCATGCTCTCCACGAGATTTGCCAAGGTTTGGACAGTGACTTGCCATGCAGTGACAATAGCCTGCTGCAATTCACGCACAGAGGTCGGCTGCTGGTCCAAGTAGTCGATTTGATGCGTTAATTCTGCCCACAAGTTCTCTATCGGATTCATATCTGGGGACATGGCAGGCCACTCCATATGCTCTACACTACGGTCAGCAGGAAAGTGTTGGATCATGCGAGCACGATGAGGCCGTGCATTGTCATCTTGGAAGACAAAGTTTCCTCGAAAGGCTGCACGAGCAAATTGAAGCAATGTTTCTTCCAGAATGGCCCTGTACTTGAACTGGTTCAGGTTTCCATTCAGAACAACCAGGTCAGTTTTGCCCCCTGCATGAAAAGCAGCCCAAACGGTCACCCTACCACCTCCAGCTTGGACTCTTGGCACTATACAATCTTTGTTGTAGGCTTCATGCACTTGTCTGCGCACTCGGACGTGGCCATCTTGACGATAGACCAGAAATCTAGACTCGTCACTGAAGATCACGTGATTCCAGTGTCCTGGGTGCCATTGACGGTGCTCTCTGGCCCACTGCAATCGGCGCTGGCGGTGTTGTCTGGTCAGGCGTGGCTTTCTCAGGGGACGCCTGGCACGATAGCCTGCTTGAACCAGTCGTTGGTTGACGAGCCTTCTGGATACAGGCACATTTGGCAGTTGCTGCCACTCAGCCCTAAGCCGATTAGCTGACTTGGTGCGGACTAACCGGTGCAGCTGGCGATCATCCCTCCTTGTGGTTCTGCGGGGACGTCCTGGCCTCGGTATTGGATTAGGGACACCCCTCTGAGCATTTCATTTCAGAATCTTTGACACCTGACCTTGAGTGATGCCATACTGCCGAGCAATAGCACGCTGTTTCATGCCGTAATTTCGTAAAGCCACCACTCCATGACAAACAGCATTGCCGAGTTGACGGACCATCTCCAGAGGAAGCGGCAATAACTTTTGGAGACGTGCAGCAGTCTGGAGAACTGAAGATATATTTGGATATATATATACATACATATATATATATATATATATATATATATATATATATATATATATATATATATGTATATATATATATATATATATGTATATTGTTACGGACGCGGTTTAGATGTTATTTACCGAGCGGTGGTATTGCCGCGACCTAACAGTTCCCCCGATTCTTCCCCAACTCACCCGATTCACCCAGACGTTGACCAAATCGCGCTATGCCAAATCAATGATGGAAAGGACACGACGACTGGGATAGATGAGACGACGCAAGGGGTACAGTTCTCAAGACCTCCGGAGGAGGATATAATTACAGTGGTGGAGGAAAGGGGTAGATTACACGGCCGAGTGAGGTAAAAGACACAGAAGAGATGGGCACTTAAATACAATCTTATCTATTCCCGGACAGACCACAGACAAACGGAACAAGGCTGACTTACACAGGGATTGATGGAAGGGAGGGACAGGTAGTTCGATGGCACAAGGTGCACCTTGGCTCGGGGACAGGATGAAGCACGGTCCAGTCCAGAAGATGCGGGGAGGCCTCACAGCGCTCGGAGGTGGTCTTGCTTGCTCCAAGGTCAGCGCGCATCTGACGTCACCTCCCTCTCCCTGCGCATGCTCAGCGGGGAGTGACACGCCCTCGGCTGGTTGGCTCCGCCCCACTGGGGCCGGTCCGCCGCTTCCATTGGGTGCAGGGGTTACCGGGCTCCGCCCTTGACGAGGAGCTGACAGGGAGCCCCTATTTGGTAACCCCGTCGAGCACATGTTCGATGGCGGCTCGTTGGGAAGGCCTGATGCCCTCCCAACACCCACTACCAACCAAGCCGGAGTGAGGACGCGCACTTCCCACGCCTGCCGCTGCCGTTGCTGTTGTTGTTGTTGTTGTTGTTGTTGCTGAACCGTGAGGAAGAGCTGCGGGGAGGTATTGGGAGGTCCTAAACTTCCTAACGGTGCCATACAATCACATTCTGGTGCAACGAAGGGTCAGAATTAATGGAAACGAGTCCTTAACTGACATAGACTAAGAATAACTAGCAAGATGTCCTATAGTTGTCTTACATGAGATGCGGTGAACCTGGGCACGACATTTAATGGGGGAAATAGGGGGAGGTCGGGTCTACAGAGTGTTGTTTACAGAAAATGGGACTAGGGAATGGGGGATTGGGGATAGTTGGGAAGTATTGAGGAAATAGGGGAATATTTACAAGCGGATATGGATGGATGCAAATCCCATATCCGCAACATTGCACCCTTCTCTACCTCGGGGCGTCCCGACCCGATAAATTTTTACCTACTTTAGTGTGGCACTCAGATGTAGTTCCCTCTACTATTAACTCAACCCTGAGTGCGACAGTTTTACAGATGTTCACAAATGAGTGAATATGTCCCCCTGCGACGTTGCACCCTTCTCCTAACAGAAACACACCCACAGGATAACCGAATCGTGGAAAGCATCCTCAAACTAAACATACAGCCGGTAGGGAGCATCATTTATACAAGACTACACTGATATTTACACTACGATCCAGGACCTGTTCTTTGAGGAACACATGCAGATGTTATGCATAGGGAGAGCACGCATGCCAGCATCGATACACCAACCCACAAGTGCCCTGTGGCCCTACGGCCTTTAATAATGTGCAGAGCACCCCGTCCAAGCACCAAAAGCACCACCCCATTACGCACAGTCAGCACCATCCGGTGCACCAATAAAGTGTTCATAAAAATGCACAATTAAGTGTCCATGGTCACCGGTGGTGTCGCAGCCGGCCGATGTTCTGCCGCTGGTCTTGCCTTCATGGAGTGCACTTGGCCTTCTGGCTTCTTTAGAAATAAAGAAAGGTGCCAACCGCGTCCATTTCTGAATTGTGGCCGTAAGGGGGCCAACTAAAAGTGGTTCACCTGTATGGCATAGGTGCCACGTTGACCCAGAGGTCCATCCATGGGTGGTGCTTGACCGCAAAAGAACTGCGGTCCATTGTGGGCGGCCACAAAAATTGCGGTCCATATGGTGTATCGATCCAGGCAGCAAGCAGCGGAAGTACAGGCCCACAACTGCGGAGCCAGCATCTCTCTCTCCTCTCTCTCTGCCCCAAAGCCAGATCCTCGGAGGTGGGAGACAAAAGAAGACAAGTGAGTAAGGTGGTAAGGGCGCAAAAGTGCACGCAATACAAGGTAATGCACACTGGGTGCACATGGGAACCAGGTGAGACAGGTACGTTCCTACCGTACGCCCCCCCCCCCCACCCACCAGGTAACCTACATTGCCCCTCCCTTACCCCTTACTGTATCCACAAAACACAACACTACTCATAAACATATACTTTACACATCAACAACGTCCCTACTGTCTTCCCCGTTCCTCCCATAAACCAAATTCGTCTTCTCTCCCTCCTAACCAATCAAATTTGCCATTTCCAACTCTCATCAAAATCTGCCATCTCCAACTCAACATCAAAATCTGCCATCACCAATTCATCATCAGTCCCTCCTAAGGAGGGAGAGATGGAATCACCCCAATGTCTCATCCACGTCGTGATGCGTCTCACAAATCCAAACAGCAATTCTCATTTCCTGCAACACAAAACAAAGAAAACACAGGTGTGGAGTCATCATCATCCTCTATAATCTACCTGCGTCCCCTCGACAGGTATCCTTGTCACTAACTAACCTTAACGTTACCTAATGTCATCTTCGCTAGATCCCTACACACAATATCCTAACCCACCCGGGCTAGTTTTCACTGCCATACACCCCATAATCTATAGCGCATTTGCCCCCAGTTTGTGAGGGATGACAGAGTTGCCATCCCACCACATCGGGCATCTCCCACTACCAATTTTGCACATCAAATTTCAACAAATCAAAAATTTGCCAATCACTACCCATCATCTGCCAATCATTACTGCGAATCCTTTGCCAATCATCAAATTTTGTTTTTCTAATTTCGGGGCCAAAACACTATCCTCGTCATTACAGTCTACTTACTACTGCCTCTCGGTGCGCCAATTCACTTCTAAAGCTCGGCTTCGTACAGCCAAGCCATGAATGCGGGTTGTTTGGTGCCAGCGGCTGGATACGTTCCGCATTCGGTGCAGGGAAGGAGGTTTACCCGGGCCGAGGTCCCACGCACCATCTCGGCACGGAGCCATCCCATGGCCCGATCTTGACCTGCCGGAATTCCTCAACAAAAAGTGGTCGCCATGACGACCCTTCCTATCGGGCTGCCCGCTCCGCCTAGTGGAGCACGGACGCGGCCGTTCAAAGCGAGGCCCAGCGTGGATCGCGTACGGCGGTCCTTTCGAACCCACCGTGTCTCGGATCCCCGCTGGTTCTCGCGGCACGCGAAGCTGCCCGGCGCGCACCGAGGGCCCGATTCGGCTAAAAGTCGCTCTAAACCGCTAACTCCGGTTACCGTCGATGCCTCACCTGCATGCTTACACGCATACGCTACCCCTTTCTTGCTCATACATCCAGCCGTCTCCCTGCTCTTGGTCGTCACCTTCTCTAACACACCCAGGTACACTCATTCCACTCACAGACTTGGTCACACACCTGACCACCGAACACCTTGGCACACATTCGTCGCTCGCACACCTCACCAACACACCTCTTCGCGCCCCCCTCCTCGGTCACCTCCTCTGTGACGATCACAGGTGTGCTCTCACATCGCACACCCAACCACGTGCCTCACTACCAATTCCAGCGTGCATTCCCACACACGCTCTACCCATTCCAGGTGTGCTTCCTTTCTCACCTGTCCAACCAACTCACGCTCCGTGTCACTCTTACTACTCTCACCTCACTCTTGACAGCGCACTCACCCTTACTCTCGACAGCGCACTCTTTCCTTATGCACCCGTCCGTTACACACCTTTCTTGCGCACACTCTTGCGCACACTCTTTCGTTACTTCCTCCGTAACACTCACCACAGGCGTGCATTCTTCCGTTACATCCTCTGTAAACACTCCTCACTACGCGCTTCCATGTGCTCCCTCGCACACCGCGCTACGACCGACTCACTCTCGACAGCACCCTCACTCCTTGGCACGCACTTTTTCCTCACACACCACCAGAGTCGGACTTTCCTCGCACACCTCCTTTTTCGCACACCAGACCTGTCGCACACTTCACCAACGGCCTCTCACGAACACCCGGGTCCATCTCGACCCCCAAGCTTATTAAATCACCTGGCGCATCATACGCACGACCATATTGGTCACCACTTACACCGGGTCCTCTTTCTCTTCGCTTCTCCTCCATCACCTGCGAATCCCTCATCCGGTTAATGAGCACATCATCACGATCCGAACACAGACTTTGGACCAATTCTTTTACTTCCTCCTTTATCTCTTTCTTATCCTCTCTCCGTCGCTTCTTAATTTCGCTCACCCCTTCTTCCACTTCTTTCTAATTTCTGCTTCACCTCCTTCATCTCTCGTGCGCCCCCTTAAGTTCTTCCTCTAACTCCACCTTATTTTTTTCTATGTGCTCCCGCACCTCCCGCTCTTTAACCTCCATCACCTCTACCACCTTGTTCATTTTCCTCGTCAGGTCCTCATGTACCGTCTGACACTCTTTTTTAATTACCCCTACGTCCTTTTTCATCTCCTTCTGTGTCGATTTTAAACCCTCTATTACCGCTGTGTTCTTCTTTACCTGGTCCCCCAACTACTTTGTCCCACTGTCAGTTGTTCTACTCCCAGCGTCAACTCCTCTATACACCTTGCAATTTTACAGTCCCTTTCTCACCTCCTTCTCCATGCGCTCCTCACAGTGCCATCACCTCCTCGCGCACGTCCTCCGACCTCCTCACTCACACCTCTTCTGATCTCCTCTCCCATCAACTTGCATCTCCTGCCCAGACGCCACCCTCATCTGCTCCATTTCCTCCCTGTGAGCATCCAATTTAGTTTCTACCCCATTCTGACCCCCTCTATCTGCTGCCCCATTTGTTTGACTTCCCTTTCCGCTTGGTCCCTCATGTCCCTCATTTGCCTTCCATACTGTTTTCTAACCCCTCTAACCCCTTTTTCCTTCCATTTGATTCTCTTGAGCGGCCATTCTGTTTTCTACCCCCGTTAACCCATGTTTCACCCCTTTGATCCCATTGTCTAACCCCTCAAATTTAGCTTCTAGCCGTTCCCCCATTTCTCCCATTTTGCCCCCCATTTCTCCCATTTTGCCCCCCATTTCGCCCCCCCCCATTACCCCCAATTGCTCACTCTGAGCCCTTATTTGCTCACTCTGAGCATCCATCCGGTTCCCCATTTCGCTCCCCAATCGCTCACTATCAGCCCTCATTACCCCCATTTGCTCACTCTGAGCCTCTATACTGTTTTTCAAACCTCCAATTTGGTCTCGCATTTGTCCCATAAGGGCCCTCATTTGCAGGAAAAAAAGGTTCGAATCCACCAGCGGCGCTGCTACGGTCGCGGGCGCGGTCGCCGTAGCCATGTGCGAGGCGCCATTTTGCGTGCCCGTAACCTCGTGCGTGAGGACGCCATTTTGCGAACCTGCCACCCTCACTGCTTCGCTCTCCTCATGTCCCCTCAATTTGGTCCTGGATCGACCCTGCCTCACTCTCCTCTACCGGAACCCAGCCGTCTTGATCTGCCATAGCGCGACTTTCAAAATTCGGGTTTTGTAAAACAAAAGCAAATTTCAGTACTTTATAATTTTGACCAAATTTTTTCCTAGATGTTTTTAAAAAAATTTGGTTCGGGCCTCGAATCTCACTCCTCGACACCAATTGTTACGGACGCGGTTTAGATGTTATTTACCGAGCGGTGGTATTGCCGCGACCTAACAGTTCCCCCGATTCTTCCCCAACTCACCCGATTCACCCAGACGTTGACCAAATCGCGCTATGCCAAATCAATGATGGAAAGGACACGACGACTGGGATAGATGAAACGACGCAAGGGGTACAGTTCTCAAGACCTCCGGAGGAGGACATAATTACAGTGGTGGAGGAAAGGGGTAGATTACACGGCAGAGTGAGGTAAAAGACACAGAAGAGATGGGCACTTAAATACAATCTTATCTATTCCCGGACAGACCACAGACAAACGGAACAAGGCTGACTTACACAGGGATTGATGGCAGGGAGGGACAGGTAGTTCGATGGCACAAGGTGCACCTTGGCTCGGGGACAGGATAAAGCACGGTCCAGTCCAGAAGATGCGGGGAGGCCTCACAGCGCTCGGAGGTGGTCTTGCTTGCTCCAAGCTCAGCGCGCATCTGACGTCACCTCCCTCTCCCTGCGCATGCTCAGCGGGGAGTGACACGCCCTCGGCTGGTTGGCTCCGCCCCACTGGGGCCGGTCCGCCGCTTCCATTGGGTGCAGGGGTTACCGGGCTCTGCCCTTGACGAGGAGCTGACAGGGAGCCCCTATTTGGTAACCCCGTCGAGCACATGTTCGATGGCGGCTCGTTGGGAAGGCCTGATGCCCTCCCAACACCCCCTACCAACCAAGCCGGAGTGAGGACGCGCACTTCCCACGCCCGCCGCTGCCGTTGCTGTTGTTGTTGTTGTTGTTGTTGCTGAACCGTGAGGAAGAGCTGCGGGGAGGTATTGGGAGGTCCTAAACTTCCTAACGGTGCCATACAATCACATTCTGGTGCAACGAAGGGTCAGAATTAATGGAAACGAGTCCTTAACTGACATAGACTAAGAATAACTAGCAAGATGTCCTATAGTTGTCTTACATGAGATGCGGTGAACCTGGGCACGACATTTAATGGGGGAAATAGGGGGAGGTCGGGTCTACAGAGTGTTGTTTACAGAAAATGGGACTAGGGAATGGGGGATTGGGGATAGTTGGGAAGTATTGAGGAAATAGGGGAATATTTACAAGCGGATATGGATGGATGCAAATCCCATATCCGCAACAATATATATATATGTATATATGTATATATGTATATATGTATATATATATATATATATATATATATATATATATATATATATATATATATATATATATATATATGTATATATACATATACAGTCACGTGAGGAAGTAAGTACACCTCATGTAAAGTTTTGACTTTTTCAACATATTTCAACATACAGCTATTTGATCCTCATTTCAACAATATTGATAGATAAAGGTGATATAATATAACAAATATCATGAAACATTTACATTTTGTAGTCCATTGTATAATTTAAATAAACATAAATGCAAATTTCGCATGTGGAAAAAGTAAGTACACCCCGACATTTATCATTACTTCAAATACCTAAAATTAGAATCAGGTGCACCAGCTCAGGGCAAATGATTAGAACATCGTTGGAGAGGATCTTGGAGGGACCTGTCTTATTTAAACCTCAGACATTTAGTTTGGTTTGCTCTTTGTTGTTGAAGTGTGCGGCGTCACCATGCCAAGATCAAAAGAGCTCTCTGAGGCCTTCAGAAAGAAGGTTATAGATGCCTACGAGTCAGGGAAGGGATTTAAAAAGATCTCCAAACAATTTGAAATCAATCATTCCACTGTTCGGAAGATCATCCACAAGTGGAGAAGATTCCAAACAACTGCCAACTTGTTCAGGCCAGGCTGCCCCAGCAAGTTCAGCTCGAGAGCAGACCGCAAGATGCTGAAAGAAGTCTCTAAGAACCCCAGAATGTCATCACGGGACCTACAGGTAGCTCTTGCCACTGTTGATGTCAAAGTGCACGAGTCTACCATTAGAAAGAGGCTGCACAAATTTGATCGACATGGGAGGTGTGCCAGGAGGAAACCTTTGCTGTCCAGAAAGAACATCAGGGCAAGAATAAAGTTTGCCAATGAACACCAAGGCAAAGACCAGCACTTCTGGAGCAAAGTGCTCTGGACAG
The DNA here is from genome assembly GCF_964187855.1 of Myxine glutinosa. NCBI lineage: Eukaryota > Metazoa > Chordata > Myxini > Myxiniformes > Myxinidae > Myxine > Myxine glutinosa. The sequence goes on along the minus strand of NC_136261.1, from coordinate 407,138,694 downwards.
ATGAGTCAAAGGTAGAGCTATTTTGGCCACAGTACCAGAAGACATGTTTGGCGAAAACTAAAGACAGCATTTGACCACCAAAACCTGATACCAACTGTAAAGCATGGTGGTGGAAATATTATGGTTTGGGGCAGCTTTGCTGCATCAGGGCCTGGGCAGCTCACCATCATAGATTCCACTATGAATTCTTCATTGTACCAGAGGGTGCTTGAGGATAATGTGAGGCCATCTGTCGGAAAGTTGAAGCTCAACTGAAGGTGGACCTTGCAACATGACAATGACCCTAAACATACCAGTAAATCCATCAAGGAATGGCTGAAAAGAAAGAAATGGAGGGTTCTGGAATGGCCAAGTTAAAGCCCGGTTCTAAATCACATCGAGATGTTGTGGGGGGATTTGAAATGAGCTGTGCATGCAAGAAACCCCTCAAACATCGCACAGCTGAAAGAATTCTGCATGGAGGAGTGGGCAAAAATTTCTCCCAGTCAATGTCAGAGACTGGTAGACAGTTATAAGAAACGCCTACTTGAGGTTGTTTCTGCCAAAGGGGGCAATACCACCTATTGGAGCCAAGGGTGTACTTACTTTTTCCACATGTGAAATTTGCATTTATGTTTATTTAAATTATACAATGGACTACAAAATGTAAATGTTTCATGATATTTGTTGTATTATATCAGCTTTATCTATCAATATTGTTGAAATGAAGATCAAATAGCTGTATGTTGAAAGATGTTGAAAAAGTCAAACCTTTACATGGGGTGTACTTACTTTTTCACGTGACTGTATCTATATGTATCTATATGTATATATATATATATATATATATATATATATATATATATATATATATATATATATATATATATATATATATATATATATATATATATATATATATATATATATATATCCAAATATATCTTCAGTTCTCCAGCTTTCAATGAGCGCACGTACTGACGTCACTGCCATGTACATACGCTCTGCCTGTCAAACTCTCAAGAGAACCCTCCGACAGAGCAGAATGTTGATCTTATTTCAGATACTGTCATAAGTGTATGTAAAACTCACAGTTACCGACGTGGTTTCGCCCTTTTGTGGCTCATGAGGGCAACGCAGTGAGTCCTGCATACACTTATGACTCTGAAAACCTTTCGGTTATGTACCAGTTACTATGCGATTTCATACCATCAGTGGTGATCCGCCATTAAGGTATCCCATCCAGCGATGCTGTACCTTAATGGGAGCGATAAGTACCATATGCCACATGGCACATTATCTCTGGTATCCACTCATTATATGGAATCGCCTGGATGCAGCCGGGAGCAACCAATCCAAATATATCTTCAGTACTCCAGCTTTCAATGAGCATACCTAATGACGTCACTGCCATGTACATACGCTCTGCCTGTCAAGCTCTCAAGAGAACCCCCGACAGAGCAGAATTTTGATCTTAGTTCAGATACTGTCATAAGTGTATGTAAAACTCACAGTTACCGACCTGGTTTCGCCCTTTTGGGGCTCATCAGGGCAACGCAGTGAGTCCTGCATACACTTATGACTCTAAAAACCTTTCGGTTTTCAACCAGTGAAGTTCGAGGTGAGCAGGAGTTGAGTGCGGAGAGGCGCGTATTGATGAGAGTTACGAGATCGGAGAAAGACGCGCATGAACCCAGTATATGCGCTCGTATTAAAGTGACGCTCAGTTGAGCTTGAGGCTGAGCCTCTATTGCATTGGGTTACATGAGTGATAGCGCGCTGGTAAATCAACGAGTTGTGGAAAGCCACCGAGAGATGCGTACATTCCTTCCCGCCTTCCTGCCTCATCTGCTGCCTTTTGTTCGAGAGACGCGCTGCGAGGATCCTTTCCACCACCTGTTTGCCATCTTCGCGGGACGTGCTGGGACCGTGGAGAGCACGCCGGGCGCCGTTCCGGGATGACCAAGGCAGCGCGTGGACACCATTCTGCCTGCAATTTCCCTGTGTGAGTGCGATCGGGCCCGTGTCTGGGTTATTATAAGATTGATTAAATTCTGCTCTGTGTCTGCTTTCTACCAAATTGTACATAAGTGTAAATAATAATTAAACCTGTGTTCTTCCTTTGATTCTACCGCTTTTGTGATTTCCATCATTGACTAAGCGTGGTATGAATAAAACCGCTCTAATCGGGGTCCAATATTAACGGTGACTGCACGGACCACGTGGTACGCAATCCGCTCGGTGTACTCAAATTACACGTGGCTCGTGCGAGGCTTGTTTCCCCGCTTCCGTGGCGGCCCAGGTATTTAGGTACGTGCGAGACTTGGTCCCGAAACCCTACCTTGCGTTTGCCCGGAAGAGGCGTCTCAAGTCTCGGTTACGCCGGCCCAGAAAGAACAAGGGGCTTAATCCCCCCTTAGTAAGGTTAGGAAGGGGGGCGGAAAACCGTAACAATATATATATATATATATATATATATATATATATATATATATATATATATATATATATATATATATATATATATTGTTATGGATTTGGGAATTGTGTTTTTTTTATTGTTGTTGTAAGATATCACCCTCCTTCCTCCATTTGGTGTATAAAGGTCAAAGGTCGTGCCCGTAGTTATTCCATATACAATCATGTAGCAAATCATAGATTTCCTCCTTGTTCAGTAGTTATCTCCTTATTATGTGTATTAGATTAAGGCTGTGTCTTCCATTAATTAACACTCCATTGCACCAAATTCAAACAAGGTAGATTCCCTTCACATTCCCCTTTCGTCAATTGCCAACTGCATTGGGCGGTTTGCTGCATTCTGCTGCTGCTGTGGGGTGGTGGTTTTTCGCTGCAAGACTGCATTAGCCACGAGGTCATCTCGGAGCAGAAGGTGGGAGGAGTCGGCCCAGCGCCGGGAACAAGGCGTGGCCTTGCCAATGCCTCCTCTAAGGGTGAGATCGGTGAGCCCTCGCGACCAATCAGGGCCGAGGCGAGCTCACCGATGGGCGTGTCCTGGAGGCCGGCGGCTTGATCGCCCGAGGCGTTATATAAGCGCGCGCGGAAGCCTTTGGGAGAGTCCTGAGAGTTGCGAGATGGGAGATCCGGCAAAGAGACAGCAAGCCATAAGTGAGAGGAAGAGACAGCAAGCCTTGTGAAGAAAGAGACAGCAAGCCTTGTGAAGGAAGAGACAGCAAGCCTTGTGAAGAAAGAGACAGCAAGCCTTGTGAAGAGAGAGACAGCAAGCCTTGTGAAGAGAGACGTGCAACCTGCGGGAGTACGAGTGAGGGAGATGCTGTTGCCAACCAGCCTTGCCGCAACGGGCTCTAACGCGTTGCTGGGAGCATCCCGGCGGTGTGGACCAGAGGGCGGAGAGCCGGCGGCTGCTCGCTCCCGGCCCGGTCGTCCTACCATCCCACCTGAACCTTCCTCTCCTTCCAGCGATTCATCCCTATCATCATCCCCCGTGTAAGTCTGATTGTTCGTCCGTCTTCTGTGTTGTCCTAGGGTTGTAAGTAAGACTGCCATAGTTAAGTTAATTTGCACTGTGTCCTTCTGGTCCGTCCCTCTTTCTGCATTATTTTATTATCCTTCCTTCTTCCTTGGTTTCTTTCATTGTGTAAATAGTAGTAATAAATAATAGTCGTATTTCCAACCTTTTGCCTTCGTCTTCCTCTTCTTCACATCAGTCGTCTTTGTCTTTTCCCCATTGAAAACCTGTGGCACGATTTGGCCAACGTTCAAGGATCGGGTCTAGTATCTGTTAATAGTTCGTGCCGTGGTTGCTAAAACCGCTCGGCAATTAACATCTGTCCGCGGTACGAACGGGGCTGTGCACCGGCCTTTCCGGAGGTCGCTGGGCAGCGTCAGGGACCACGTCGGTCAGTTATAGAAGAGGGGATTAATCCCCCCTCTAAGGGGAACAGAGGCTGACGTTGGGTTCCGTAACAATATATATATATATATATATATATATATATATATATATATATATATATATATATATATATATATATATATATATATATACTGTATATATATATATATATATATATATATATATATATATATATATATATATATATATATATATATATATATATATATATATATATATATATATATATATATATATGAATGAATGACCGTTTTAAGGCTATTTTCCCCGCTAGAGCGGGGGTTAGCCTTGCGGGTCCCATGACAATCATGGTTTCCTGTTTGAGGCAATGTTTTTATGGCCGGATGCCCTTCCTGGCGCCAACCCTGAGTCACCTCTTACGATGCGCAGGGATACGGTGTACCTATTCTAAACCGGGGTATACACCAGGATCATTCATCCCAGCAAGCTGGTACTCAATTTGCCGACCTCGGAAGGATGACAGGCTGAGTGAACCCTCCTGGTGTTAATTTAGCGATCGACCAGGATTCTAACCCAGGATCCTAGGATCCCAAGCCGGCACCCTAACTGCTAAGCCAACACCAGGCTTAGATAAAATATACCGGTATATATATAAAATCTGTTTTGTTGTCAGAGAGTTTTAACGCCCTCTTGAAATGACTGTATAGGTATACGGATCAAGATCGCTAATTTTAAACTATAGGATGTATATTTGGAGTGTATATTGGAGGGTCTTGTACATCTTTTGTTTGGAGGTGTGTATCTTTTGAAGTTAGCTAAGGTGTCAATTGTTTTCTACAAACTTCTTTTTTCACCCATGAGAGTTATGTCATCAGATGATTTCCATCATGATGACTCGTCAGTGATGGTCTGGCATTGCCACACTTCCAGAAATGGTACAACCAACAGCCACAGTCTGCATACGAAACAACAATAAGTTGCTTTCAACTCGCACGATACAGATAACAATGTAACGTTTCATCTTCACTTGATCTCTGGGGGAATCGTGTCGGAATGGTGGCTTCCTTGAGACTATGGGATTCCAGTGAGGATACCAGGAGCTACTTATGAGGACGAGAATGAGGATGATGATGATGATGGTGAACATGATTATGACAAAAGTAAAAGGAAGTGTAAGTTTTAAAGATTGACACTCATATGGACATCGGGAGAAAAGACAGTTTAGTAGAAAAATAGAAAAATGACTCACTCAAGTTTTTCACACAGAGGGAAGGCTGGAGCTACAATCTTCATCCTTTGTGTGTGATCCGTGGGGCCGAGGTGGACGCACCATGAGTCAATGAGTTTGTTTGCGGTTTTAAGAGCGTAAACCACCACGGTGCAGTCCAAAGGAGAGGTCATGATCTCTGCGAGTTCTTCAAACTTCACATCCTCCATCAGGGTTTTGGTAAATTCCACATCCTGGAGCTCGAACACACAGTGGAAACAATTCAGGTCTTTGTGGTTGTTGAGCCAAGAATAGATTTTATCTTTTGGCTTTGTTGATAATTTGAAATGTTTCCCAAGGGTACGTCTCGGTTTATCAGCAAACAAACCGGAGAGGAACTGCTGAACAACCTTAAAGCGAGTATCATCTTTGTCTGTGGTCTTCACACACACTTCATCCACAGACTTTTCACATTCAGGCAAGAGGAAGTAGAGAGCTGCAAAAAACTCCTGCACAGTCAGGTGGAAGAATTCATAACGACAAACACTTTCAACTTCCGTCTTCAGGAAAACCTCAGAGAGAAATGCTGGAGGGATGTTTGTGATTCCTTCACTCTTCAAATATTCTTCACTGAACAAGATTTTTCTTTCCTTCACGCCATGAAATGCCAAACGGCAGAGACTAAGAAGTGAATCTGGAGAGCTGGTGAGAAATTCCCCTCCATGGTGCTCCAAGTGTAAATGAAGGTAAAGAGAGGAAAGTTCAGTCATTGTTTTGGGTCCAGGGTCACGTGTGTTCGCTTCATTGGAATTAAAGTACCTGGTGAGACAGGTAGCAGTGCTCCAGCAGATAAATGGATTAAAGGAAAGAGATGACAAAAACTTATTTCCTGACACATACTGAAGAACCTGCTTTGCTTTGTCCTCATTACTGCAGAACTTCTCAAAAAAATCCTGCATTTTCTCATGAGAGAATCCCACAATCTCAACCATACAAGTACCTCTGGAATCACAGTTTACGTGGTGGAGCCATTGTAGACCCACGAGTCTTGTGGTCACCAGTAGAGTTCCATGACTAAGAAGAGTGCCCTGTAGAAGTCCTGCGATGATGGACCCGACCTTGTTTGCTTCTTGTGGAGATTTACAAACGTTGTCAAAATCTAGAGGATGTTTCATCTCATCCAGAGCATCAAGAACCAGGAGGACCCGGGAAGCATTTTCCATCAAATCATCAACAACCTCCTGCAGGGAGGGATACTCATTCAGGAGAATCTTCTTCAGAGTGGTTTTAGTTGATATGTGGTTCAAGTTCCTACATTTCAAAAGAATCACAAAATCAAACTTGTTTTTCATTTTCTCATCCTCCTCCGCCCAATCAACAACTAGCTTTTTACAAAGCGTGGTTTTTCCTATCCCAGGACTACCAAACATCACCACCTTGGTCACGTGCTTTTGTTGAAACAGGTCCTCCATGGTGAGTTGATCTTGTTTAATCTCCTCGAGATTGTACCCACTGCTCGGTTTCCTGAATTCATGCTCTTGAGATTCAACTTCAATTCCTTGTTCGCTCTTCACAATTACGGGCTCCACAAACCGATCCTTAAGTCTCGTAGACTCTCCTGGCAAGGCGATGTTGTCTGGGATTGTACTGAACTTTTTCAACAACTCCTTCTTCAGCTCCTCTTGAACTTTCCCTGTTCAGGAAAATATAAACAGTCAGAATGAGTTAGAAAAACTTCATTTCGTTCAGCATGTGATCTTGTACATTTAAAATCGATCCACATTGTACAACATTCACGTGTACCCAAACATGGATACCCCAGATGTTGAACCTTCATGAAACACATTTAGAGAAATGGACATTATTACAATCAAACTCACAACAGGTACCAGGACTATAAGGAACCCCAGAATTGAGCCCAACAGGCTTCCTGGGAAATTATCTATATTCCATGAGTTAATGCCATGCTGATTTGTGTCATGAATTCCATCGTGACGGAATCACCATGTGCACTCTAATTTTGAACATATAAGGTAATTATCTTGAATGCTAAGAGCAGAGAGAATAAAATTATATGTATTGAACCAGAACTGTCACATGGCTACAGACGAGTACTACTCTCAGTGAGGCAGACCAGGTAATGTGACGGAATCACACGTGGGTGACGATTTTCATGGAATTCATCGTGTAATCATTAGATTGTCTTACCAATCACTTGGACATAGAGAATTGAACTCCACTTCGACCAGAGATAATGTGGACCGTGTACACTGTACAGTCACGTGAAGAATATGTCAGATATTTCAGGGGGACATCGTTGTTATGCCGAGAGAGCGAAACCTACAGGTTAGAGAAGGAACTTGGAATTTAACAAGAGTGCCGGTGATGCACACATTTGTTGTCTCCTGATACCATGGGATCTAACTAGGACAAACGACAACCTTCGGGGATGCCCCTTCTCAGCGGTTGTACCCCCCAAAGCAAGTCCAGGGCCAAATCTTCCCCATTCTTCCCTGCTGGCAGGATTCGTCAGGGCAGCACGGTCACAGTCAGAGTCGATAGGTCCCCATGGAACGGCCCTTTCCCCCTTGTCTCTTCTCTCTCTTTCTCGAACTCTGTCGTGGCCCTGACTTTGTGAAGGGGTACACCCTCCCCAACTTCATGTCTCAGACATGGACTGGATAGGACTATGGTTCCGCCCCCTCTCAAAATACTCAACTTGGTTGATATTGTACACCACTCCTTTCCTAATCCATCTCTAGGCGCTTCGTGACGTCATCGCCAGGTACCAAAGAAGGCCCAGCGATGACGCGCGCTGAATGGGAGTACTCAGTTTTCACTCCATTTGCTCGTTTTCTTTCTTATTACTTCGCAAATTTTTTTTTATTTCACAAGTATGTTGATCACTTCGGTTTGTGTGTATGTGTGTGTGTGTGTGTGTGTGTGTGTGTGTGTGTGTGTGTGTGTGTTTGTCTGTCCACTCACTTATACTTGCCTACAGGTCACAATTTCAAACCGATCTTCACAAAACTTCACCAAACGGCAGAGTTGGTGGTCCGACATGTTCCTACTTATTTTGAGGTCAAAAGGTCAACATAGGCCAAAGGTCAACAACCTTTTCAAATTTCTAAAATCCTCAATTTTCATCCGATTGACTTAAAATTTGAATAGGATTTTCATGTCAGCTAACTGGAATCCCCAACCATGTTTTAGCTCACCTGGAACGAAGTTCAGGGGAGCTTTTGCGATGGCGCATCGTCCATCTGTCCATCAGTCTGTCCGTCCGTCCATAAACACTTCAAACTTCTTCTCCCAAAACCGCTGATGGGATTGCGACCACATTTTGTGCAAATCATATTTGTTGTGTTGTGACTAAAGTTTGTTCAGGGCATTAAAAAAAAATTGGTGTCTCGGGGGGTCTACCAGGGGTCAAAGTGCATCCAGTTTGACCAAAAAATGGGAATTTGCTTTTTCCCCTGAAACTACAAACACTATTTCAATGAAACTTGACCACAACCTTTATCACCCGTAATGTACCAAAGCTTGTTCACGGCACGAAGAAAATCGAAGTTTAAAGGGGGTCAAAGTGGGTACAGGTTTGACCTCCCAAAATAGATGTTTGCTTTCTTCTCTGAAACTACACACACAATTTCAATGAAACTTCACCACAACCTTCATCACCTGTGATGTACCAATGTTTGTTCAAGGCATTAGAAAAATTGGGGTCTGAGGAGGTATTACAGGATGGGAGGGAGGGAGGTTGCCCCCCAAAATAGGTATTTTTTTGTTTGCTTGTTTGATGTCTTATGATTATGTTAGTATGATTCTACATGCTGCCCTGTCTGCTAGAAACCATTCAAATTGGTTTAAATTACCCTTTGTCAGTGTAATATACTGTTTATTTACCAGGTGAGCACCAGGGGTATTGCCCCATATGTTTGAGATCAGCATAGGACAAAATGTCAACATTGGCCAAAGATCGAGAACCTTTTCAAATTTCTAAAATCCTCAATTTTCATCCGATTGACTTGAAATTTGAAGAGGACTTGCATATCTGGCCACTGAATTCAACCACCAAGTATATTTGAGGTCAACATAGGTCAAAAGGTCAACATAGGCCATATTTCTAAAATCCTCAATTTTCATCCGATTGACTTGAAATTTGAAGAGGACTTGCATATCAGCTAACTGAATTCAACCACCAATTAATTATATTTGAGGTCAACAGAGGCCAAAATATCAATGCAGGCCAAACATCTATAATTGTCAATTTTCATCCAATTAACTTAAAATTTGAAGACTATTTGCACATCAGGTCACTGAATTCAACCACTCATTATTTTTGAGGTAATATTTTGGTTTAAAATACCCTTTGTCAGTGTAATAAAAATAATACCCTTTGTCAGGTAAAAAGGATGCTATATTGCTATAGTGAGTGTCATTCTACTTTGTTCTTTTTTGACAAGTGTCGCTCGGTGAGTGATTTTTCATTTGTTTGTTTATTTTTTGTCTGGGCGAAATCTCACCCATCCTTTTATTATTATAATAATAATAATAATAATAATAATTATTATTATTATTATTATTATTTGTATACAAGATCGAGGCTCGTGAAAGAGCTAACATTGATCACACAAAAAGTCAAACCGACACAGAAAACACAAAATAAGGGGAGCAGTAGACAAGATGGGGAGAGAGGGGGAAAGACACAAACACAAAAATTGAGAGCAGGGACATCGAGAGAACTGTGGGAGGGTGAGGGCTTGGGGTGAGGTGGGAGAGGTATAAAACATATGGACACTGCTAGGACTTCCAGGAAAGAAGTTGATATTTCAAAAAGGTGGATCTGGGGTGAATTAGCGGGGGTAGAAAAGATCAAGGTTTTGGATGGGGGAAGATAAGAGATGGTGGTGAAAAGCTGTTTTAAAGAACTGGAGGTGAGGAGTGGGATTGAAGGGAGTGGGGGAGATTGTTCCAGAGGCGGGAGAAAAGAGAAATGAAAGAGTGGAGGTGAATAGGGAGTCTTGATTTTGGCAGTTTCACCAGAAGAGCGTTGCTGGCAGATCTTGTGCGACCTGTAGGAATATTTGGGGGACAGAGCTCAGAGAGAGCTGGGGGAGCAAGGCCGGAGAGGAGTCGGTAGAAGACAAAGACCACCAACCTGCCTGCAGTGAGTGAGTGAAAGGCCCTCGGAGTTAGCTTCATCGCAGGAGATTCCAATGATTCTGAAAGCTTTGGTTTCAACGGCGTGAAGCCGAGCTGGTGTGAGGCAGGTGCACCGGCCAAGAGGGGGGAACAGTATTCCATTGAGCTGCGGATGAAAGCCTTGTATGTGGTGAGGAGCTCAGGTGTGCCATGGAAGGACTTCGCACAACGGACGATGCCCAGTTGGCGACTGGCTTTGGAGGCCAGCTTGGAAATGTGGTTTTCCCAAAAACGATCATGGCAGATAGTGAGACCCAAAAGCTTGAGCGACAGAACTTCTTGGAGAGGATTGTTGAGAAAGTATATGGGAGGGTTTTCTAGTCGGTTTTTCTGGAGAGACATCGTAAGAGTGTGAGATTTGTCAGGATTGAAAGACATATTCCAATTGTTTGACCAGTTTGTGAGTTTGGCCAGGTCTGCAGAGAGTGAGGAGGCTGCAGACTGCCGATCTGAGGGACGAGGAATGGAGCGGCAGAGAGTGGAGTAATCAGCAAAGAGATAGAGAGGATTTTCCAGAGAGTCGGAGCGATCATTGATACACACAACAACAACATGCATTTTAAGACCATTTTCCCTGCTAGAGCGGGGGTTAGCCTTCAAATTGAGGAAGACCAGAAAAAGCACAGGGCCCAGAATACTGCCTTGGGGAACTCTAGCCTGAACAGGAAGGGGAGATGAGAGAAATCCATTCAGGGCCACACATTGACTACGACCAGAGAGGAAGTCTGCAAGCCATGCATGGAGATTTCCATGGATACCATAGGAGGAGAGTTTGGTGAGCAGAGCTGGGTGCCAGACCGTATAAGTCAAGTGATAAGTGATAAGTTAAGGGAGACAGCTCTGATTTCCTGTTTGGCATTGAGGATCTCCATCCATTGTTGAGACAGCAGGAGCAGCATATCCAGAGTAGAATGACCTGGTCTGAATCCAAATTGATGATCGGAGATCAAGCCATTGGAGAAAAGGAAGGATTTGATATCCGAAGCAATGATGGATTCCATGACTTTGCTGATAATTGGGAGAAGGCTGATTGGTCTGCAGTTGCAAGGATCTGTTTTTGCACCTTTTTTGTGTAAAGCGGTGATGTTGGCTGATTTCCAAGATGCTGGCAGATGACCTTGAGCAAAAGAGAGAGTGAAAAGAACAGAGAGAGGGTGAGATGGAGCGGCAGAGCAGGATTTTAGGACCCGTGGGCTGATGCCGTCTGCTCCAGTTGCAGAATCAGAGTCGAGGTTTGACAAAAGCTTCTCCACCTTGTCATGAGAGACAGACACAGAGTCCATAAGCAGTTGGGTTCGACTGGGTAAGGTGGGAACAGAGAGAGATGGGTTTGGGACACAAGATTTTGAGGCAAACACGGAGTTGAGGCATTCGGCTTTGTCACGTGTGGTGCCAACTGTGTAGCCATTTGGGGTAAGGGGGGGGGGGGGGTGGGATAGAGGGGGAACAGACACCAGAAACGGATTTGACCAGATGCCACCAGGATTTGGAGGAAGGAGACAGGTTTGAGAGTTCATTTTTGAGTGTGGAGAGATAGTGCTTCCTGGCACTCCTGAGCGTAGTGTTACATATTTATGTGAATGTATGTGAATTACCATTCAGGTCTTTGCTTATCCGTGTGTAGTATATTAAGTTGTTGTGGTTGTAGTTGTTGTGTAGTTGTTGTGGTTGGAGGGTCAGGAGCCCTTCTGAAAGAGTGGCCGGAAACGGAAGTGACCGGAAACGGAAGAGAAAAAGACACGAGGAAAAAAGGACGAGTATTCTTCTTCCTCGCCCCGCTCCGACGAAAGGTGGGATTGATTGAGCCGTGTGGAAAAGCGGCGTTCCCGAGCCTGTCTGGCGAGAGGAGTTACCGGGACGGATACCTGCCCGGTGGACGTCAAACGGATTTGTGGCCGTGCACCGAGCCAGCGTTTGGCGCCGTTCGCGACACCGTCTAAAAAGACGCGTACGGGTCGCCCGTTGGGGCCTAACACGCCTGGCAAGCGGCGTGGGGCTTTTGGCTTGCTTTCCCGTCCCCGCTTCGCGTGGCCATGAGGGGCTGTAGCCGGGGTGCCTGGTACGAAAGCTGCCCGGTGGAAACACGTCCACCCGGGGTTCATTCAACCGCCCGAGTGCGGCGACGCCGACCATCATCTTGGTCAGGAGGGGCCCAGAGACATTGTGCGGGACCGAGACCAAAAGGGGGTCGTGAGTACTCACCGGGACACACGTATATAAGATGGCCATCTTAATCATAGGGAATTGATTGTGGGTTGGGAATTGTTGATGGTTGTGTATTGTTGATTGCTCGGGGAAAATCTCCGTGGTTGTATCATTGAAATTGTATGGTATCATTACCATTGAAATATATCCTTGAACATCAGTTGTCTCTTGGGTGAAATTCATATGGATTGCGTGGCGAAAGCGCATATATAATACAGCTTTCTGGCGAAGTTCCTCTCACGGTCCGGGGGTCACCGAGACCAGGTATTCACCAAGGGGACCACGTAACAGAATTGGGGGCTCGTCCAAATTACGATTTGCGGTTTCGCAATTGGGTCTACGTCCGGGATTTAAAATCGTATAAAATAATAAAATAATAATTTTTTATTAATTAAAATTTATTAATTAATTATTAATCGGTAAATTTTTTTTGAGAAATTGGGGTAAAGTCTTGGGTGAAGGTTAACAGGTGTTAACGATAGGCACCATGGCGTTTGTGGCACAGAACTTTGTGGTAACCCCGAGTGAGGCACAGTTCCGAGCGTTGCTAAAGTCGGACCTCTTGAAATTGGCCAAACATTTTAACTTGGAGGTCCGAACTAATTTGAGGAAGGCAGAGTTGCAGGCCACGGTGATACAATCTATGGTGGGATTAGGAACATGGGACGAGTTAGCCTGGGAGTGGCTACCCGAAGAACCAGAAGATGTTGAGCTCCGGAAACTGGAGTTGCAATTACAGAGCCAGGAACGGATCAAAGAAGAAGAAAGGAAAGCAGAAAAGGAAAGAGCAGAAGAAGAAAGGAAAGCAGAAAAGGAAAGAGCAGAAGAAGAAAGGAAAGCAGAAAAGGAAAGAGCAGAAGAAGAAAGGAAAGCAGAAAAGGAAAGAGCAGAAGAAGATAGGAAAGCAGAAAAGGAAAGAGCAGAAGAAGAAAGGAAAGCAGAAAAGGAAAGATCAGAAGAGGAAAGGAAAGCAGAAGAGAGGAGAGAAGCGAAACAAGCAGAAGAAAGGATGAAAACAAGGGAACTCGAAGCAGAGGAGAGAAAAGCGGAAAGGGAATTAAAGGAATGTGACATGGAGCTTCAGCAAGAAATTAAATTCAAGGAGCTGGAGTTAATGAGAGAACGGGGAGAGGCACCACCCTTGCTGACGGGGTCGACACCTTACCAGAAAACCTGGGATGTGGGCAGACATGTGAGGCTGGTTCCACCGTTCAGTGAAAAAGAAGTCGCGAAATTTTTTCCACACTTTGAGAAAGTGGCTCGACAATTAAACTGGCCGGAGGAGGCCTGGACCATACTCGTGCAAAGTGTGCTGGTGGGGAAAGCTCAGGAAATTTATTCGGCGCTACCAATGGACCAATGTGCAGATTATGAGGTACTGAAGACGCACATCCTCAAAGCGTATGAGTTGGTTCCGGAAGCTTACAGGCAAAAATTCAGGAATGCCAGGAAGAGGGAGAGTGAGACCCATGTGGCGTTTGCCAGAGTGAAAGAAAACATGTTTGATCGGTGGTGTGAGTCAAAAGGAGTCGGGAAAGACTTCGAGACATTGCGGGACTTGATCCTGGTGGAGGAATTCCAGCAGTGTGTCCACGAGGACATCAAAGTGTACCTGCAGGAAAAGAAAGTACCCAAGTTGTGGGACGCAGCCACCATGGCAGATGATTATGCCTTAACCCACCGAATAGGGGTCCACAAACCTAACTCCTCGCCTAGACTTCAGCAGGGGAGTTATGGAACACCCGGTGCGGAGAACGACCTTACATGGCGGCGGCCTCGAGATGATTATGGGGACAACTATGATACCCCACCTGTTCAAAATCAGAGGGATGCGGGCCCAAGACAAACTTATAGTTCGGGGGGCCCGAGGCAGACCACGAGTTTTTCCTCCGGGCCTACTTGCGCTTTTTGCAAGAAACCTGGACACTTGATGTCCAGTTGTTACCGCATGAAAAGGGAAGACCCAGAGCGGAGTCCGACTATTACGACTCCAAATGCAATGGCCATTGTAAGAAATCGCCATCAAAAGGGTTACCAACCATTTATTTCAGAGGGGTTTGTGTCACGGGATGGAGCCTCGACTAACCGGAAACCGGTTAGGATATTGAGGGACACAGGGGCACATCAATCTTTAATGCTTGAAGGCATTTTGCCATGGTCCGAGGAGACGGCAACGGGGGATAGTGTTCGTTTACAGGGGATCGGGGGCGGTGTTAGTGCTCCCCTTCATGTCATCCATTTGGAGTCCGATTTGGTGTCAGGACCGGTCACCGTCGGCTTACAAGCCACGCTTCCTGTAGAGGGTGTATCTGTGGTTATCGGGAATGATTTGGCCGGGGGTCAAGTTTATGGTAACCTGAGGGTTGGTAAAGAGCCCAGCAGGGAAAATAACACCACACCAGCTCGGGATGGCGACAAAAGTGCCAAGTTATTTGTAGGGGGACTGAACTTCAAAACAGAGGAAGAAGTTCTGACCTCTGTCTTCAACAGATATGGGCCGCTGGTGGAAGTGCGGTTGGTAAGAGACTGGGAAACGCAACAGTCAAGAGGGTTCGGCTTTGTCACGTTTGCCAGCACAAAAGACGCCAGAGAGGCAGAGAAGAATTGGAATGGCAAGGATTTGGAGGGTCGGACCATAACAGTAGGGAAGGCATTTCGTAGGCATCGAGAGGTCTACAGGAGAGGACAACTGGGCGGTAGTTTTGGTGGTGGCCGCGATCAATATTATTATGGAGGCTCCCTGAGTTACGGCCGCTCCCGAAGGAAGGATTGGCAAAGTAGTGGCCGAGAAGAAGACCGCTATTCATGGGACTACAGGGTCAAGTGGTCCCACCCTAATTATTAGGGAAGTTCTGAGAAGTTGAAGCACTGAATGCGGCGGAGCCGCCGAGCCAAGATTCCTACACGGATTAACCGTGAACGCCGTTCCTAAAGGCGTCCATGTAGTGAACTTTCATGCACGGACTAACCGTGAACTCCACGTTCCTAAAGGCATCCATGTAGTGAATACTCGGCTTGGCCTCCCGGGAAAAAGTGCTATCAAGTGGCTTAACTTTGGATCTTTGATCAACCCCTTAACCCTCATTTGCAAGAAACTGACGGTCAAAGTCAGAGGGTCATGAGATGGAGTTTGATTTGGCAGGGACAATGTCGTTGCTGGTGCTTAGTCCAGAGGGAGTAATCTGGAGGGGTTGTGGTGAAATTTTGGTTGCTTGATTTTTAAGTGACAACTGTGCCCGGGGGGAACTGATAATGTGGGGGGGGGGGGGGGGGGGTTGAGTTATCTGGTTTGTTTCTCCAAATTGGCCGGCAAAGAAAGTTCTCGCTGGGTTCAAACTTTCTTTCTTGAAGGGGGGGAGTGTTACATATTTATGTGAATGTATGTGAATTACCATTCAGGTCTTTGCTTATCCGTGTGTAGTATATTAAGTTGTTGTGGTTGTAGTTGTTGTGTAGTTGTTGTGGTTGGAGGGTCAGGAGCCCTTCTGAAAGAGTGGCCGGAAACGGAAGTGACCGGAAACGGAAGAGAAAAAGACACGAGGAAAAAAGGACGAGTATTCTTCTTCCTCACCCCGCTCCGACGAAAGGTGGGATTGATTGAGCCGTGTGGAAAAGTGGCGTTCCCGAGCCTGTCTGGTGAGAGGAGTTACCGGGACGGATACCTGCCCGGTGGACGTCAAACTGTCGTGTGGCCGTGCACCGAGCCAGCGTTTGGCGCCGTTCGCGACACCGTCTAAAAAGACGCGTACGGGTCGCCCGTTGGGGGCCTAACACGCCTGGCAAGCGGCGTGGGGCTTTTGGCTTGCTTTCCCGTCCCCGCTTCGCGTGGCCACGAGGGGCTGTAGCCGGGGTGCCTGGTACGATACCTGCCCGGTGGAAACACATCCACCCGGGGTTCGTTCAACCGCCCGAGTGCGGCGACGCCGACCATCATCTTGGTCAGGAGGGGCCCAGAGACATTGTGCGGGACCGAGACCAAAAGGGGGTCGTGAGTACTCACCGGGACACACGTATATAAGATGGCCATCTTAATCATAGGGAATTGATTGTGGGTTGGGAATTGTTGATGGTTGTGTATTGTTGATTGCTCGGGGAAAATCTCCGTGGTTGTATCATTGAAATTGTATGGTATCATTACCATTGAAATATATCCTTGAACATCAGTTGTCTCTTGGGTGAAATTCATATGGATTGCGTGGTGAAAGCGCATATATAATACAGCTTTCTGGCGAAGTTCCTCTCACGGTCCGGGGGTCACCGAGACCAGGTATTCACCGAGGGGACCACGTAACAGTAGACACACACTTGTTCCGAGCTTGGTGGAAGGAACTGAGATTGCGTTCAGTTGGATTTGCCTTCGAAGAGGCAAAGGCATATTGTTTCAGGGCAACTGCCTCACCACCACAAGATTCAGTGTACCATGGATGGGAGGAAGGGTAAGACAACTGAAGACGAAATGGTATAAATCTGTGCATGAGAGAGAGCAGTTTGCTTTGGAAGAATTCCCAGGAAGAATTGATGTCAGAGGCAGTAGAGATGGGAGACCAGTCCAGATGATTTATGGCTGCTTGCAGACCATGCCATCAGCCTGAGTGTAATGCCAGACTCGTCGACGCTGAGGAGGCTCTCTAAGAATGGCCAGAGAGATGTCCACTTTAACAAGCACATGATCAGAAGAACCGATTGGAGCAGAAGAAGAGCAGCAGACATTTGCAGGGAAGTTTGTCATAACCAAGTCTAGAAGAGAATATACTCCATTGACTGAGATCCAGGTCGGGAAATTGACAGATTGTGTCAGTCGCAATGAGTCGTAGAAGTCCTTTGCTGAGGTGCCATGGCTGGTGAGAGAGGAACCCACACCCAGCCAGCTGGCATGATGACAGTTGAAGTCGCCACATATGAGGAAGAGAGAGTTAGGATGAGTGGATAGAAGTTGGTCCATGTTGTCAGACAGCGAAATGTAAATGGAGTCATCACTGTTTGGAGGACGGTACAGAACACATCTGAACAAAAGGTGGGAGCGGAGAGGAAGTCGTAGCCAGAGGTACTCCTGGGGGTTGGGTGGAGAGAGGGCAGTGCAAGGAGAGTGAGGAAGAGAGTTTTTGATAAACATAGCAACTCCACCACCAGGACGAGGCTCAGGTCTATCATACCAGAGGAGGGAGTAACCAGGAAGAGATATTAAGGAATCAGAGACATCTTGAAGGAGGAAAGTTTTGTTGAGCAGATCAAGTCTGGATTGTCAGAAGCAACCTGAATGGAGAGATCAATCAGGTTTGAGCGAAGGCCCCGGATGTTTGAGGTCCACGCCGTTAATGAGGAGAGAGGGGGAGCATCAGGTGCAGGACAGGGGAGGAGAAGGGTAGGGTCAGATGAAGGATGAGAGGGGAGGTAGTGAGAGCAGTTGATAGTGTGTCAGAGATTACAGAAGTGTTACAAGAAAGGGAAGGATGAGGAGGACGAAAGGTTTGATGGTGATGGGATGAGGCACAGTGAGGGGTTGTTTGAGAGGGGGCAGAGGAAAGTAGAAGGTTGGAGGAGGTGGAGGTAAGAGATAGAAAGGAGATGAAGTGGGGAGGAGGCAGCTTTGAGGAGGAGGGGCAAAGGGGAAGAATTGGAGAGGGATGGTAGGGGGGGGTGGGAGATTTGAAGGGGAGGGGTGAGGGGGGAGTTTAGGAGGGGAGGGGAAAGGGGGGAGTTTATGATGGGAGGGTCAAGGGGGGAGATTTGGAGTGGAGGGCCGAGGGGGGAGTTTAGAAAGTGGATGATGAATGAAAGACGAACATTTATAACGAATTGGGTTTATTGTGATTTTCAAGTTAGAGATCCGTTTAAGAACGATGGAGGAGGGATGGAATGAATGTGAATTTGGAGCATGTAGGGAGGAAGAATTATAAGAGATTGAATTTTTTTTGAAGTTGAATGAGTTGAAGAGGAAAGTACATTGCTTTGAGCTAGCAAGCTGAAATTCGGGCACAATGGTGATTACGTGCTTCGCCTTTTAAAAAATTATTATTAATAAATTATTTAACAAGTACAGACACATTCAAAGTACACTGCCTCATGCCAAATAAATAAAAATGTTGAAGATTGAAGATAATAAAAATAAATAACGAGACCAACCAAATAGACTAGTGAATCTTCAATTTCGCAAATATGTACTGATAAATACAGAGATTTGTTTTATGTCAGAATACAATCCCACATGGTGTACTACGAGTGCATTTATAAGTATTTGGAGATTAAAATGTTTTATTGTACTTCGAAATGTAAACTCGAGTACTTACCATTAACATGTCTTTCTTCCAAGAGGTTTGTTTCTTGCCTGAAAACAATGGGATAAAAACAGAAATTACCAGTGTGCATATGTTTGATTTTTGGGGGGGGGGGGGGGTGGGGGGGGGGGGATGTTAAATGAATAGGGTTGAACGTGAGGAATGAACAAACATGATATTCACAGTTTGACGAGACCCTCTCACAGAAATCACAATCATGACACAGGTACCAATCATTGATCTAGCTCAGCTACCTGCCATACCTGCCATACCTGCCAACATCCATGTGCTCCTCCACCCCCAAAACTCCAAGGCAATTATCTAACGAAAATTTAAGCTTGTATATTTTTTCTGCTGCTATTAAATTTCCAGGGAGACCATTTCATGCATTAACTACCCTCTGACTGAAAGACCCCTACCTTACAACTTTCTTAACACTCATCATCTCAGGGTATGGCCCTGGGTCCTGCCACTGTGCATTTGATGAAGATATTGTGCACTTATTTTGTCTATACGTGTCTATGTCAAGGATTTCATGCATTTGGCTCTGTTACTAGGCAAACTGAGTCTGTTACTAGGTAAACTACTGCTGAGCAGTCTGGGCGGAATGCAAGCAGGGCAGCAGTGAATTGTCCTTTAGCTGACTTCATAAAACATTTTTCTGTTATCGAAGCTTTCTTTTGGCCTTGGGCAGAACTGTGCAGGAGGGGAAAATAGTTTTCTCTTTTCGAAGCAGGTACCATTCTTATCTCTTTGACTTTCACATGCTTTGATGTTCCTTTAAGAACCCTGGCATGCTGTTTTCTGACTGAGAAGCCTGGCCGTTACTGGCTTAAACGGCAGTTTTCCCATGTACATGTACTCCCCCCTTTAATAGATTTTCCTGTGAATAGCCCAAGTTTGTCAGGTGACCATTCTTAAGGGGGAAAACCCTTAAGCCCCCTGAAAACTCATGGGTTGCGAAGAACGAAACAGGGAAATTAATGCAGCCCAACCAGGTTAGAGAGAGAGGTTAGTTGACTAGATTAATAGTCATGGCCTGTCACCGGGATGAAGGAATTCCGCTCGGTGTTTGGCGACGGGTGAAAATAGCCGCCCAATGGCTGGAGGAGCGAGCGGCAAGCCAAAATGCACAAGATGTGTGGAGGATTCGCGAAAAACCATAAGAAGAGTTAGGTTTTGCGAATCATGTGGAAGGAGCATTTTGTGGAGTGTGGAATTATATTAAAATATATTTCTTGGTAGAGAGAATTGGTTTCACTAAAACAACGAAAAGTCCAGATGAAAAAGTAAGATTCGTGAGCGCGCGATGGAAAATTAATTCGCGAAAATTCGCGAAAACTAGCATCGAGTTTGCAAGGGGGCGAGTATGACGTGATCGTATGAAGTAAAATAAATTTACATAGATTAGGTTTGAGTCCCACGACAAACGGGATGAGGACCTGTGGAGCGTGACGGGCACGTGTGCGGTGTGAAATTGCTGCAGCGCGAAAGTGTGTGGCAGACACCACATTGTAGCAGGACACACAGTCAAGCTTACTGAAAGTAAGCACCTGTCTGGCTCCTCAATGTTATGAGGAGGCTGAACCCAGCTCCCTTTGTGAGGAACATCCTCCTTTTAGTCAGGTTCACTGTTTTTTCGTTCAAAATCATGGTAGATTAGCAAACCTATACATTTTTGGAAACGTTATTACATGGAAAATCTGAAAATCAATGTTTACATTTGCCAATTCCGACCAATTCGATTCGACCAATTCGACCAATTCGACCAATCGACCAATTCCATTCGACCAATTCGACCATTCGACCAATCGACCAATTCCATTCGACCAATTCGACCATTCGACCATTCGAACAATCGCTTCGATCGACCATTCGACCATTCGACCAATTCGATCGATTCGATTCGATTCGATTCATCGAATTCGATTCGATCGACCATTCGACCAATTCGATTTGCCAATCAATTTGACCGACCTTTGCTTGTGTGGAACGGACTGTGAAAACGATGCGGACTATATTGTCGGATACGACACACAGGACAGTGATGACGAACTCTAAATGGCATATTCTGTAATCGTGTATGTTTGATGCCATTGACTGCCTGTGTATATTTTGTCATTGACTGCCTGTGTAGATGTGAAGTTATACTGACTGCATGTGTATATATGATTTTGCTGACTGCCTGTGTATGTTTGGTGATATGAATTATTGTGACACATTTTGATGTTATTAACTGCCTGTACAAAATGATAACATGTATTTGATTATGCAACTTATCGCGAATATAAAGACAGTATTTTGCAATTCAAAACCTTTGATTCGTGTCTTACCATTCCCCATAGCACTAATTTGATACTTTCATTGGATTGCTTGTCCCTGAAAATATAGGTTTAGTATATTTTTAAAAGTTTTTAGGGTAATTAGAGGCAGAAATAGACCAAAATATGTATTTTACAGTGGCCATTTTGAAAATCCAAAATGGCCGCCATACAGGTATCTCTCCAAATGTAAACATTGATATTTAGTTTCCTTATGCTATAACCTTTCCAAAAATGTATAGGTTTGCTAATCTACCATGATTTTGAACGAAATATAATTTATTGACATAGTGAACCTGACTATTTATTGTAGGAGAAATTTAGAGATCAGAACAAGCTGACTGGAGAATGAAGAGGTCTTCGTTCAGTACCAGGCCCAGTCGCCCTGCCTGTGAAACATGGGATGACGGAGACAATTCAAATGACTTTTTCAGACTTTATTGATAGTTGTTCCGACTTGTTAACGTTGTATGAGTGAGTCACGGTTAACGTTGATTAACTGGCTTATCCCCCAAATCTGCACCGGAAGGTTCAGTAGCAGGCCCAGCCGGCGGTTGGTGAAACGAACACTGCGGAGCGACCCGAGACAGGTGTGCGGGAGGTCAAAGCAGCGCACTCTGTGCAGACTGGCACGGGTATGCAAGTGTGCACCGGTGAGTACGAAGTAGAGACGGACGGTGCTGTCGAGCGTCAGATCATCGCTGCTCTTGTGCTGGCCTCGCATGATCTGGATGATCCGGTGCTGCTAGATGATCAGCTCCGCTTGCGGAGCATCAAAAAACATCACGGGGCCTCTTGTCTGGCTTTAGCTGACTTATCTCCCACCCTCACCCTTTCTCTTTTTGAAAATTTTTAGGAGTTGAATGGTGCCCGCACCATTTAGGAGTTGAATGGTGCCCGCACCATTTAGGAGTTGAATGGTGTGGAGGCTGAGCCCAGCTTGTTCTGAAATGGAGACAGCCAAAGGAGGCAGTTCAAATGATGTTTCAGACTCTATTGATAGTTTTGCCGACTTGTTAATGTTGTATGAGTGAGTCACGGTTAACGTTGATTTGGCTCCGCAGAACCACCTTGGGACTGCGTGTGTTCACCAGCCCCGTGACACAACACATCATCTGGCTGTGCAGATTAAGGATGTCGCGTGGTAGTGTTCTATCAAGAATTAAGGAGTGAAGGTGAGCAGAGAGTCTTGATTTTGGCAATTTCACCAGAAGAGGGTTGCTGGCAGATCTTGTGCGACCGTTAGGAATATTTGGGGGACAGAGCACAGATAGAGCTGGGGGAGCTAGGCCGGATAGGAGTTGGTAGAAGACAGAAAGACCACCTTCCTGCCTGCGGTGAGTGAGTGTAATGCTAAATGTCCTGATGACTGATGACTGTTGACTGAATGAGTGAAAGTCCTGATGACTCTTTCTGAAAAGAAAAAAAACCATCACACTCTCATTGTCAGCCTTACATGTTTGTTACCCTGCAATCGTGAAGCGAAATGTGGGGTCAAGCAATCGGTTGCATTCACACGTATGTCGTACGTGTGTGCCTACATTTAAAAAATCCATTTTCTCGGCAACCATTGGTCCAATTGACACGGAATTTTCACCATAGGAGTGCCTCTGCCTGTAGAAGTTTGAGTCGTAATTATGATGTCTTAGGTCACGTGGTTCGGACACGATCTTGGAAAAACGTTGCACCTCCATATATCCGAAACAGCTCAATGGAAAAAATTGAAACGTGGCTCATTATTAAGCACTCCACATGGGGAATAAGATATGTTCATGATGAGGTCATCAGTGCCTTCATTATGACGTCATAATTCGACAGGGACAACGCTAGTCTGATCAGTTTGAAATTTATTGAGCGTGATCTATGCAACAATTTTATTGGAGAAATTTAAATTTATGATGTCATCGCTCACGTGGTCTGGCAGCCATATTGGATGAAAAAAAATTGTTCAAAAACATAAGCGTTGGCTTGCACCAAGTTGACTGTGCAGCGTAAGTATTCCATGAATACCATCTAGTTATTATTTTTTTTGATTTATCCTTAGCCTTTTCTACCTTACCCTGAACCCCTTACCCAACTAGATTGGCTTTATACCTTGTTAGGGGGCGATTTCCATTAAATGAATCTCATGTCTGATCAAACTCCCAAAATACAGGTTTCCACTGACCTCAAATCTTTTGCTCCTATTTTCTCCCATCAATGGAATCTGTAGAATCTTGTTCAATCACACTTCTCTCCATGACTTAGGCAGGTGGTACTCCACCACCTCATTTCATCCTTCATTTCACAGTGAGATTTTCTACCTCATATTATCCAAACACACAAAACCATTTTATGTGCAAGATCACAGTATTTCTTTTTTCCTCTTTTCCTGTATTTTAATTTTGTCACTTGTGTCCAATAAGTTGCTGTTGTTAGAGTATCAATATGCTGACCTTTTGCCCTCTGTCACCTTGTTCTTACAATTAGCGGATATCTTACACAAAAATACATTAAAACGGACAAATAAACACATTCTCAGATTATAATCTGGGATCTTAGCACCCACAGGCAAAATGCTGATATGGGATTCCGACATGACTAACACAAACAGTGTATAAACAGAGATTTAACAAGTTAGTACAACAGCACTCAGTAGAGAGCATACCTCCGCCTGGTTCAAAACACCACTCAAAGGTGAAGAATCACTTAAAAAGTTATACTAGCCGGATCCGGATCCGAATCTTCACCAAAATTGAATTCTTTCTTCCTTGTCACACACACAACCTGTCCACCAAGTTTCGTCCAAATCCGTCCATAACTTTTTGAGATGTTCCGCTATGTATCAATTTTGGCCCTATCTCTCAATGGTGAAAAATCACTTTAAAAATCGAACAATTCTCATATCCGAATCCATATCTTCACCAAAATCGAATCGATTCTTCCATGTGCCACACACAACCTGTCCACAAAGTTTCATCCAAATCCATCCATAATCTTTTGAGATATCCTGCTATGTATTGTTTTTGGCCCTATCTCCCAATGGTGAAGAATCACATAAAAAATTATACTAGCCGGATCAGAGTCCAGATCTTCGCCAAAATCTAATCATTTCGTCCTTGTCACATACGCTACCTCTCTGCCAAATTTCGTCCGTGCACAACTTTTTGAGATATCTTGTTCACAAACAAACAAATGAAAAATCACTCAGAGCGACACTTGGCAAAACAGAACAAAGTAGAATAGCACTCGGTGTCGCATCCTTTTGACCTAAAAAATAATTAATGGTTGAACTCAGTTACCTGATATTGAAATCGTCTTCAAAGTTTAAGTTAATCAGATGAAAATTGACAATTTTAGAAATTCGGCCTATGCTGACCTTTTGGCCTATGTTGACCTCAAAAATAGTTGGTGGTTGGTTTCACTAAGCTGATGTGAAAATCCTTTTCAAATTTCAAGTAATCGGATGAAAACTGAGGATTTTAGATATTTGAAAAAGTGGTTGACTTTTGGCCTATGTTGACCTTGAAACCTATGTTGACCTTGAAACCTATGTTGACCTCAAAATAGTTGTTGGTTTAATTCAGCTAACTGATAAGTAAATTCCATTAAATTTTCAAGTCAATCGGATGAAAATTGAGGATTTTAGAAATTTTAAATTGTTGTTGACCTTTGGTCTATGTTGACCTTTTGGCCTATGGTGATCTCAAAAATAGTTGGTGGTTGAATTCAGTTAACCAATATATTAATCCT
Source organism: Myxine glutinosa (assembly GCF_964187855.1). Lineage (NCBI taxonomy): Eukaryota > Metazoa > Chordata > Myxini > Myxiniformes > Myxinidae > Myxine > Myxine glutinosa. The sequence continues at coordinate 407,113,914 of NC_136261.1, read as the reverse complement.
ATTCAAATTTCAAGTCTAGCCGGAGAAAACAAACAACAAAAATTGAGGATTTTAGTAATATGAAAAAAGTGTTTGCCCTTCGGCCTATGTTGACCTATGCTGATCTCAAAAATAGTTGGTGGTTCAATTCAGTTAGCTGATATGAAAATCCTATTCAAATTTCAAGTCATCGGATGAAAATTGAGGATTTTAAAATTCGAAAAAAAAGTGGTTGAGCTTTGGCCTATGTTGACCTTTTGCCCGATGCTGATCTCAAAAATAGTTGGTGGATAAATTCATTTCGCCGATTTGTAAATCCTATTCAAATTTCTTGTCAATCGGATGAAAATTGAGGATTTTAGAAATTCGAAAAAAGTGGTTGACCGTTGGCCTATGTTGACCTATGCTGATCTCAAAAATAGTTGGTGGATAAATTCATTTCGCCGATTTGTAAATCCTATTCAAATTTCTTGTCAATCGGATGAAAATTGAGGATTTTAGAAATTCGAAAAAAGTGGTTGACCTTTGGCCTAAGTTGACCTTTTAACCTCAATAATATATAGGATTTTGTCGGACGACGACCTCTACTATTTGGTGAAGTTTCGTGAAGATCGTTTTAAAATTGTGACCTGTAGGCAAGTATAAGTGAGCGGACAGACAAACACACACACAAACCGGAGTATTCAACATACTTGTCAAATATATATATATATTTTGCCAAGTAACAAACGGACAAACGGACAGACAAACGGACAGACAGGGGTGAAAACATAACCTCCATCCACCTTTGGTGGTGGAGGTAATTATTGTGCAAAGTTCTTCCCCTCAACTAGTTTTTAATTAAGCACTTGTACATCATCCACACATTTACTTACTCTGCTTCTACAGCAACTTACTCTGCTTCTTATTTACTTACTCTGCTTCTTTATGTTCACCCATTGCGGAACACCTGGCAGAAACTCCAACCTATACAAAGGATAAATGGGATAATGTGTGAGATTAGAATGATTCAGCAATTTCCTTTCATTGTACAGAAAAAATATATTGTGCAACAGAGATTTCTGAAACGAGGAAGGGTGATATTTCAAAAAACATTTAAAACCAATTATACCTTCAGCAAAAAGATGAAAAAAAAAGAAACAAGTACAGATACATTCAAAGTACACCACCCCCATGCCAAATAATTAAAAAGCCTCCAGTGCAGCATTGCCGGGGCGCCTCTGGTCTCTGGTGCCCGGCAATACCACCGTGCAGCTCATCGAGAGTGTATTTGGAGGCAGAGGTGCACAATATTTGATTGATTAATTGCATAATTAAAATCAATAAAAAATTGTCACAAAATATTTTTTAAATCAATTGGCTAATAGCATAACTAAACCACTAGTGCTTCATCCGAAGATGTAACTTTTAGAAATTTAACTAAATAAGTTTTTTTAAATAAAAAGTCAAATAATAAATTTATAAATCAATAAATAATTAATCGATTAATTGATTAATCAAGAAATCAAAAATACCCTTTGCAGCCAAATCACCTGGTTATTGTCATGTCCAAATATCAGCTTTCTAACTCAAAAGTTGCCTGAGTTAATGGTCAGAAGAGAAAGGAAATTTGATTAATTAAATAAGTACTTAATTAATCGCTAATAATTAAATAACTCCTCAATTAATTGATTAATCAAAAACAAAAAATACTGTTTTTGACAAAGGACTTGCTCACTATTGTGCCGAAATTTCAGCTTCCGAGCTCAAAGGATGGCTGAGATATCGCCCGGAAAAACAAACAAGAAAGAAAACAAGAAAACAAACAACCAGCGTGAAAACTGAGTACTCCCTTTCAGCGTGCGTCACTGCCGAGCCCCCTTCGGTGCCCAGCAATGACGATTTGCAATGCCTGGAGATGGCATAGGAAAGGTGCGGTGTACAACAACCAGAGTGAAAACTGAGTACTCCCTTTCAGCGTGCGTCACTTCCGAGCCCCCGTCGGTGCCCGGCAATGACGATTTGCAATGCCTGGAGATGGCATAGGAAAGGTGCGGTGTACAACAAGAAAGAAAGAAAGAAAACAATCAACCAGAGTGAAAACTGAGTACTCCCTTTCAGCGTGCGTCACTGCCAAGTCCCCTTCGGTGCCCAGCAATGACGATTTGCAATGCCTGGAGATGGCATAGGAAAGGTGCGGTGTACAATAATCATTAACAAATTAAATTATTAATGAATTCGGTCACAGAACACATAAATCACCACCATTTCATCAGCATCTGCAACTGAATTTTTTTATTTTTTTTAGTAATTAATTGAATAATTAAATAATTAATCGATTAATTGATTAATTGATTAATTAATAAATCAAAAATAGCCTTTGCAGCCAAATCACCTGGTCATTGGCATGTCCAAATATGAGCTTCCTAACTCAAAAGGTGCCTGAGTTAATGGTCAGAAGAGAAAGGAAATTTAATTAATTGAATAAGTCCTTAATTAATCGCTAATAATTAAATAACTCCTCAATTAATTGATTAATCAAAAAACAAAAAATATCGTTTTTGAAAAAGGACTTGATCACTATTATGCCGAAATTTCAGCTTCCTAGCTCAAAGGATGGCTCAGATATCGCCCGGACAAACAAACAAGAAAACAAGAAAACAAGAAAACAAACAACCAGAGTGAAAACTGAGTCCTCCCTTTCGGCGTGCGTCACTGCCGAGCCCCCATCGGTGCCCGGAAATGACGTTTTTCAATGCTTGGAGATGGCATAGGAAAGGTGCGGTTTACAACAAGAAAACAAACAAGTAAAGATACATTCAAAGTACGCCGCCCCCATGCCAAATAATTAAATATCCTACAGCGCAGCATTGCCGGCGTGCCTCCGGCACCCGGCAAGACCGCAGTGTAGCTCATGGAGACTGTATTTGGAGAGAGAGGTGTACAATAATTGATTGATTAATTGCATAATTAAAATCAATAAGAGATTGTCACAAAATATTTTCTTAATCAATTGGCTAAGAGCATAACTAAACCACTAGTGCTTCATCCGAAGATGTATCTTTTAGAAATGTAATTAAATAAGTCATTAATAAAAAATTAAATAATTAATTGATTAATCAATAAATAATTAATCAATTAATCAATAAATAATTAATCGATAAAATGATTAATCAATAAATCAAAAATATCCTTGATAGCCACATCACTTGGTCACTCATGTCCAAATATTAGCTTCCCAGCTCAAAAGGTGCCTGAGATATTGGCCAAATGAGAAAGAAAATAAATAAATGATTAATAATGAAAATAATCAAATAATAATCATTAAAAAATTAAATTATTAATCAATTCGGTCACAGAACACATAAACCACCACCATTTCATCAGAATCTGTAACTGAATTTTTTTTTAAAGTAATTAATCTAATAATTAAATAATTAATCGATTAATTGATTAATTGATGAATCAATAAATCAAAAATATCCTTGATAGCCACATCACTTGGTCACTCATTCCAAATATTAGCTTCCGAGCTCAAAAGGTGTCTGAGATATTGGCCAAATGAGAAAGAAAATAAATAAATGATTAATAATGAAAATAAAGAAATAATGATCATTAAAAAATTAAATTATTAATCAATTCGGTCACAGAACACATAAACCACCACCATTTCATCAGAATCTGTGACTGATTTTTTTTTAAAAAGTAATTAATCGAATAATTAAATAATTAATAGATTAATTGATAAATCAATAATTCAAAAATATGCTTGATAGCCACATCACTTTTTTTTTTTTCTTCTTTTTTTATATACTGAATCGAGGCTCGAGAAAGAGCTGACATTTACTTCACAAACAAATCAACCAGACAAACAAAATATATAAAAAGAGGGAGCGGAAGACAAGAGAAGGGGAAGCACACAAACACTTGAGAGCACACAACATTTAAGAGCAGGGAGATGTGTGTGGGGGAGAGGGCTTGGGGGGACGAGGCGTGGGAACGGGGGGGGGGGGGGGGGGGAGGGAGAAGTATAAAACACAAGGACACCAAGGACTTCCAGGACAGAAGTTGGTATTTCAAAAAAGTGGAATTGGGGTGAAATTAGCGGGGATAGAAAAGAAAAGATCAAGGTTTTGGATGGGTGAAGATAAGAGATGGTGGTGAACAGCTGTTTTAAAGACCTGGAGGGTGGAGTGGGATTGAAGAGAGTGAGGGAGTTTGTTCCAGAGGCGGGAGAAAAGAGGAATGAAGGAGTGAAGGTGAGCAGAGAGTCTTGATTTTGGCAGTTTAACCATAAGAGGGTTGCAGGCAGATCTTGTGCGACCTGAAGGAATATTTGCTGGACAAACCCAGGGAGAGTTGGGGGGGGGGCAAGACCGGAGAGGAGTCGGTAGGAGACAGAAAGATCACCAACCAGCATGCGGTGAGTTTGTGAAAGGAAAGTTTGAAAGAAGTTTTGAAAGTTTTGAAAGTTTGAAAGAGTTAGCTTCATCGCGGGAGATTCCAATGATTCTGAAAGCTTTGGTTTCAACAGCCTGAATCCGAGCTAGGTGTGAGGCAGGAGCACCAGCCCAGAGGGGAGAGCAGTATTCCATTGAGCTGCGGATGAAAGCCTTTTATGTGGTGAGGAGCTCAGGTGTGCCAAGGAAGGACTTCGCACGACGGAGGATGCCCAGTCGGCGACTGGCTTTGGAGGCCAGATTTGAAATGTGGTTTTCCCAGGAAAGATCATGGCAGATAGTGAGACCCAAAAGCTTGAGTGACAGAACTTCTTGGAGAGGATTATTGAGAAAGTGGTTGGGAGGGTTGTCCAGTCGGTCTTTTCGGAGAGACATCGTAAGAGTGTGAGATTTGTCAGGATTGAAAGACATGTTCCACTTGTTAGCCCAGTCTGTGATTTTGTCCAGGTCTGCAGAGAGTGAGGAGGCTGCAGACTGCCGATCTGAGGGATGAAGAATGGAGCGACAGTGTGTAGAGTCATCAGCAAAGAGATAGAGAGGATTTTCAAGAGAGTCAGAGAGATCATTGATGAAGACCAGAAAAAGCACAGGGCCCAGAACACTGCCTTGGGGAACTCAAGCCTGAACAGTAAGAGGAGATGAGAGAAACCTATTCAGGGCCACACGTTCACTACGACTAGAGAGGAAGTCCGCCAGCCATGCGTGGAGATTTCCATGGATACCAAAAGAGGAGAGTTTGGTGAGCAGAGCGGGGTGCCAGACCATATCGAAGGCACGTGATATGTCAAGGGAGACAGCTCTAATTTCCTGTTTGGCATTGAGGACCTCCATCCATTGTTGAGAAAGCAGAAGCAGCATGCCCAGAGTAGAGTGACCAGGTCTGAAACCAAATTGATGATCAGAGATCAAGCCATTGGAGAAGAGGAAAGATTTCATATCTGAAGCAATGATGGATTCCATGACTTTGCTGATAATTGGGAGAAGGCTGATTGGTCTGTAGTTGCTGGGATCTGTTTTTGCACCTTTTTTGTGCAAAGCGGTGATGTTGGCAGATTTCCAAGCAGATGGCAGATGACCTTGAGCAAAAGAGAGGGTGAAGAGAACAGAGAGAGGGAGTGCAAGAGCGGAAGAACAAGATTTTAGGACCCGTGGGCTGATGCCGTCAGGTCCAGTTGCAGAATCAGATTCGAGGGTTGACAGAAACTTTTCCACCTTGTCAGGAGGAAAGGACACAGAGTACAGGAGCAGCTGGGTACGACTGGGTACGGTGGGTACAGAGAGGGATGGGTTTGAGACACAAGATTTAGAGGCAAACACAGAGTTGAGGCATTCAGCTTTTTCACGTGCAAACTTGGTCACTCATGTCCAAATATTAGCCTCCGAGCTCAAAAGGTGCCTGAGTTAATGGTCAGAAGAGAAAGGAAATTTGATTAATTAAATAAGTACTTAATTAATCGCTAATAATTAAATAACTCCTCAATTAATTGATTAATCAAAAAACGAAAAATAGCGTTTTTGATAAAGGACCTGCGCACTATTGTGCCGAAATTTCAGCTTCCTAGCTCAAAGGATGGCGGAGATATCGCCCAGGCAAACAAACAAATAAGAAAACAACCAAGAAAACAACCAAGAAAACAAACAACCAGAGTGAAAACTGAGTATGCCTGAGATGGCATAGGATGAGATGGCACCGAGTATGCCTGAGATGGCAATGCCTGAGATGGCATAGGAAAGGTGCGGTGTACAACAAGAAAGCAAGAAAACAAACAACCAGAGTGAAAACTGAGTACTCCCTTTCAGCGTGCGTCCCCTACCGAGCCCCCTTCGGTGCCCAGCAATGACGATTTGCAATGCCTGGAGATGGCATAGAAAAGGTGCGGTGTACAACAACCAGAGTGAAAACTGAGTACTCCCTTTCAGCGTGTGTCATTGCCAAGCCCCCTTCGGTGCCCGGCAATGACGATTTGCAATGCCTGGAGATGGCATAGGAAAGGTGCGGTGTACATCAAGAAAGAAAGAAAGACAACATCAACCAGAGTGAAAACTGAATACTCCCTTTGTTACGGATTCGGCCCTTCCGTGGTGGTGGTTTTCATCCAGGTGAAACATTTCTGGTTAGGTGTTATTATTCTTATCGGGGTTGGAAGGAAACAGTGATTAATTGTTGTTTAAAGGAAATGGTTATTGTGATTAAAAGGTTAAAAGCGCTCATGGTAAAAATGAAACAGGAAATCGGATCGTTCACCGGAAGACGTGATGCGAAGAAGAAGAGGTCGTGAGGCAAAGGTTGGGGAAGACGCGGGTCGAAGCTCCGTTAAGGGGGTGGTCGAGCGAACGTTGCGAGTGAACTTTGAGACCTTGAAAGGAAGTTTGTGCGATAGGTGCTATCGCCAGAGTATTGAGGAACCTGCGTAGTCAGGTATCGGCATTGAGGTTCCGGAGAATCCTTGCCTAGAGGCTCCGGCTCGAGTGAGAACCGTCCGCCATTTTGCCCCGCGTGCTGCGTTCATCGGAAAAGGTTTTTGTCGCGTCGGCTGGTCTTATCCTCCGGTGGTCTGCCGGGGATGGCTGTGCACTAAAGCGGTATTTGAAGATTACATGGCGGTTCACTGATTGAACGGCGAACGTGTACGTCGGCGCGTGTCTTTGGGGATTTTCCATTCTACCGCGAGCTTGCTGGGTGTTGGACCACGTGACTTCTGTGTCGCTTCGACCGCCTACACCTCAATTGATCTTGATCGGACATTGTTCCAACGATCGCTGGAGCGAATCAACTTCGCCTTGGAGAGTTATAGAGACATTGAGGAGTGCTCGGTTCCATTCCCTGGGAGTGCCGTGAGTTTGAGTTAAGTTACTAGATAGGATGGTACCATCTTAAGATTGATTATATGGCTGATTGCTATCATTGTTGTATGGTTCTTCCTGTGTGCTTTTAAAAACATTATTTGGTTTGTGGATAATCATTTGTGTGGTTTCAATATTGATTTCGACACGGAATAATATATTTTTCTGCCGTGGCTCCTCTCGGGGTTCAGAGGTATACCAAGGCCAGGAGGTCGGGGAGGAACACGTAACAGAAATTGGGGGCTCGTCCAATTGACTCGTGGGCTCGAAATTGGGTCTGCGTCCAGGATCTAAAATTCCCTAAATTTAGTCCGGGAAAGAATTCCCCAACATTCCCAGAATTCCCAAATTTGGAACTTTTTCCAACATTCCCAAATTTTTCCCAAAAAAAAATTTTTTTTTTTTAATTTCTTGTGTGAAGGTTAACAGGTGTTAACAATAGTCACCATGGAGTTTGACGCAGATAAGTTTGCAGTGACCCCCTAGTGAGGCACAGTTCAGAGCGCTATTAAAATCGGACCTCTTGGTATTGGCCAGACATTTTAGCTTGGATGTTCGAATGAATATGAGGAAAGCAGAGATGCAGAGATTGGTGATAGAATCTCTGGTGGGACAAGGAACATGGGAAGAGGGAGCCTTGGATTGGTTACCCGAGGAACAAGAAAATGTGGAGCTCCGGAAACTGGAGATACAATTGCAGAACCAGGAAAGTCTAAAAGCAGAGGAAAGGAGAGCTGCAAGAGAACTCGAAGAAAGAAAAGCAGAGGAAAGGAGAGTTGAACGAGAACTCCAGGAAAGGTTAGAAGAGAAAAAAGCACAAGAAAGAGCAGAGGAAAGGAAAGCAGAAAAGGAAAGAGCAACACAGGAACGAGAACTCGAAGAGAAAAGAGAAAAGGAAAAAGCAGAGGAAGGGAGAGCTGCAAGAGAACTCGAAGAAAGTAGAGCAGAGGAAAGGAGAGTTGAAAGAGAACTCCAGGAAAGGTTAGAGGAGAAAAAAGCAGAGGAGAGAAAAGCCGAAAGGGAGTTAAGGGACGGTGAAATGGCACTTCAGCAGGAAATTAGACTCAAGGAGCTGGATGTAATAAAAGAATGGGGAGAGGTACCATCCATGCGACTGGTTCGACACCTAGTCAGAACACCTGGGATGTTGGCAGACATGTGAGGCTGGCTCCACCCTTCAATGAAAAGGAGGTAGCCAATTTTTTTGCACACTTTGAGAAAGTGGCTCAACTGCTAAAATGGCCTGAGGAGTCCTGGACCAGTGGACCATGTTAATGCAAAGTGTTCTGGTGGGTAAAGCTCAAACTCTTTATTCGGCTTTACCGATTGACAAATGTGCAGATTATGAGATAGTGAAGAAAAACATTCTCAAAGCCTATGAATTGGTCCCGGAAGCTTACCGGCAAAAATTCCGGAATGCCAGGAAGAGGGAGAGTGAGACCCATGTGGAGTTTGCCAGAATGAAAGAAACCATATTTGATAGGTGGTGTGATTCAAAAGGGGTTGGGAAAGACTTCGAACTATTGCGGCAATTGATCCTGGTGGAGGAATTCCAACAGTGTGTCCACGAGGCCATTAAAGTTCATCTGGAGGAAAGGAAAGTACCAAAGCTGTATGAGGCAGCAGCCATGGCTGATGACTATGCCTTAACCCACAGGATGGGGTTCCACAAACCTAACTTCTCGCCTCGACCTAGCCAGGGGAGCTATGGTACATCAGGGGCAGAGGACGAAAATTCACGGGGGCAGCCTCGAGATGAATATGAGGACCACTCTGATACCACGACTTCTAGAAATCCGAAGACAGCAGTTCCAAGGCAGACTTATCCTCCGGGAGGCTCGAGACAAACCACGAGGTTCTCCTCCGGGCCTACTTGCGCTTTTTGCCATAAACCTGGACACTTGATGTCCCACTGTTATGCTCTGGGAAAGGAAAATCAGAAGCGGAGTTCGACTAGTACAACTCCGAATGCAATGGCAAATGTGAGTAATCGCCTTCAAAAGGGTTACCAACCATTTATTTCAGAGGGGTTGGTGTCACTGGATGGAGACCCGACTAACAGGAGACCTGTTAGGGTATTGAGGGACACAGGAGCACATCAATCTTTAATGCTTGAAGGCATCTTGCCATTGTCAGAGGAGACAGCAACTGGTGATAGTATTCGTTTACAGGGGATTGGTGGCTGTGTTAGAGCTCCACTTCATGTCATCCATTTGGAGTCCGATTTGGTGTCAGGACCGGTCACCGTAGGTTTATAAGCCACTCTTCCTGTAGAGGGAGTATCTTTGGTTATCGGGAATGATTTGGCCGGTGGTCAAGTTTATGGTAACCCGATGGTTGGTAAAAAGCCCAGCAAGGAAAATAACACCACACCAGTTAGGGATGGCGACAAATTTGACAAGTTATTTGTAGGTGGACTGAACTTCAAAACAAAGGAAGAAGTTCTGACCTCTGTTTTCAGCAAATATGGACCGCTTCTGGAAGTGCGGCTGGTAAAAGACAGGGAAACACAAAAGTCAAGAGGGTTTGGCTTTGTCACGTTTGAAAACACAAAGGACGCCAAAGTGGCAGAGACAGATTGGAATGGTAAGGATTTGGAGGGTCGGACCATAGCCGTAGAGAAGGCAGGCCGTAGGCTTCGAGGGGGCTACAGAAGAGGAAAACGTGGTGGTAGTTTTGGTGGTGGCCGCAGTCGATATTACTACGGAGGCTCCCAGGGTTACGGCCACTCCCGCAGGAATGATAATCAGGGTAGTGGCCGAGAGGGACACCGCTATTACGTGACCACAGCGACAAGCGGTCCACCCGTGATTATTACGAAAGTTCGAAAATGTTGAAGTGCTGAATGCTGCGGAGCAGCCGAGAGAAAAAAATTTTTCCTACACGGATTAACCGTGAACGCCACGTTCCTAAAGGCGTCTATGTAGTGAACTTTCCTACATGGATTAACCGTGGACTCTACGTTCCTAAAGCGTCCATGTAGTGAACTTTCCTGCACGGGCTAACCGTGAACTCCACGTTCCTAAAAGCGTCAATTTAGTGAATACTTGCAGGCCTCACCACCCCAACCACCATGGAACCTGGCTTTCAGTTTGGCCTCCCGGGAAAAGTGTTGTAGTTTTGCTTGAGTTTGGATTTTGATTACTACCCCTTAACCTTCATTCAAAAGAAACGAAAAGTAAAATCAGAGGGGGATGAGATGGAGTTTGGCTTTGCAGGAGTCCAACTGGGAAATTGAACATGTAAAGGGCAGGGACAATGTCGTGGCTGACGCTTTGTCCAGAGTCAATTAACTTTGGAAACCTCTGTGGGTTGTTCGAAGTTTGTTGCTTTATTTTTGGGAAATCGTGATTATTGTTGTTCACGGGAATTGATGATTTGGGTTGTGAGTTTACGTTTGTTGGTTTCAAGAGTTTGCGGTGTTCAAACTTTTTCTTGAGGGGGGGGGGGAGGGGAGTGTTACGGATTCGGCCCTTCCGTGGTGATGGTTTTCATCCACGTGAAACATTTCTGGTTAGGTATTATTATTCTTATCGGGGTTGGAAGGAAACGGCGATTATTGTTGTTTAAAGGAAATGGTTATTGTGATTAAAAGGTTAAAAAGCACTAATGGTAAAAGTGAAACAGGAAATCGGATCGTGCACCGGATGACGTGGAGCAAAGAAGAAGAGGTCATGAGGCAAAGGTCGGGGAAGACGCGGGTCGAAGCTCCGTTACGGGCGTGGTCGAGCGAACGTCGCGAGTGAACTTTGAGACCTTGAAAGGAAGTTCGTGCGATATGTGTTATCGCCGGAGTATTGAGGAACCTGCGTAGTCAGGTATCGGCATTGAGGTTCCGGAGAATCCTTGCCTAGAGGCTCCAGCTCGAGTGAGAGCCGTCCGCCATTTTGCCCTGCACGCTGCGTTCATCGGAAAAGGTTTTTGTCGCGTCGGCTGGTCTTATCCTAGGGTGGTCTGCCGGGGAGGGCTGTGCACTAAAGCGGCGTTTGAAGATTACACGGCGGTTCGCTGATTGAATGGCAAATGTGTACGTCGGCGCGCGTCTTTGGGGATTTTCCATTCTACCGTGAGCTTCCTGGGTGTTGGACCACGTGACTTCTGTGTCACTTCGACCGCCTACGCCTCGATTGATCTTGATCGGACATTGTTCCAACGATCGCTGGAGCGAATCAACTTCGCCTTGGAGAGTTATAGAGACATTGAGGAGTGCTCAGTTCCATTCCCTGGGAGTGCCGTGAGTTTGAGTTAAGTTACGAGATAAGATGGTACCATCTTAAGATTGATTATATGGTTGATTGCTATCATTGTTGTATGGTTCTTCCTGTGTGCTTTTTAATACATTATTTGGTTTATGGATAATCATTGGTGTGGTTTCAATATTGATTTCGACACGGAATAATATATTTTTCTGCCGTGGCTCCTCTCGGGGTTCAGAGGTATACCAAGGCCAGGTGGTCGGGGAGGAACACGTAACACCTTTCAGCATGCGTCACTGCCGAGCCCCCTTCGGTGCCCAGCAATGACGATTTGCAATGCCTGGAGATGGCATAGGAAAGGTGCGGTGTACAACAACCAGAGTGAAAACTGAGTACTCCCTTTCAGCGTGCGTCACTGCCGAGCCCCCTTCGGTGCCCGGCAATGACGATTTGCAATGCCTGGAGATGGCATAGGAAAGGTGCGGTGTACAACAAGAAAGAAAGAAAGAAAACAATCAACCAGAGTGAAAACTGAGTACTCCCTTTCAGCGTGCGTCACTGCCGAGCCCCCTTCGGTGCCCAGCAATGACGATTTGCAATGCCTGAAGATGGCATAGGAAAGGAACGGTGTACAAAAAGTTTACCTTCAGTTAAGAGCACACCATTGGACTAGCATTTGGTGTCAGATCTGTACGACTGGAGTCAGTTGTAACAGATAGACAAATTAAAGATTACAGATTCTATTTTGGATTCCCGACCAGAGAAGGAATGATTTGGTTGATACTTCCGAGGCAAGACGTTGCATCACACAGTGCCTCCTCATTCCTTGAGTTTATTTCCCATGTTTATTCCTCATTTATTTCCCATGTGCTTTTTTTAAGAAGGGTCAAGGCTCATGGAGGAACTAAACAAGAAAGGACAGTAAGTTCACAAACTTCAGAGGCATGAGGGGGTTGGATATTATACAGTCACGTGAAAAAGTAAGTACACCCCATGTAAAGTTTTGACTTTTTCAACATATTTCAACATACAGCTATTTGATCTTCATTTCAACAATATTGATAGATAAAGCTGATATAATATAACAAATATCATGAAACATTTACATTTTGTAGTCCATTGTATCATTTAAATAAACATAAATGCAAATTTCACATGTGGAAAAAGTAAGTACACCCTTGGCTCTAATAGGTGGTATTGCCCCCTTTGGCAGAAACAACCTCAAGTAGGCGTTTCTTATAATTATTGTCTACCAGTCTCTGACATCGACGAGGATAAATTTTTGCCCACTCCTCCTCAACTCTCCAATCTCCTTTGAAAGCTCCACAATTAAACCATATGATACAATAAACCTACTAGGTTTTACCATAACATCAAAGTTATCCTGGAATCCTCACATGACGCAAATAGCTAAGTCTTCCTCAAATAAACTAGGAGTCCTGTTCAGATGTCAAAGATTATTCTCCTCTCAACAGTTGCTCCAACTATATAAAGGATTGATTTCTCCTTGTATAGAGTACTGCTCTCGCATCTGGGGAGGTTCGAGCTCCAACATACTTACTGGACAGAATTGAATTAAAAGTAATTCGACTTATCAACTCTCCCAATCTGACCTCAAAACTTGACCCGCTTGAATTACGCCACAAATTTGGCGCTTTCTCTTTTCTACAGATATTATTTCAGTTTCTGCTCCCAATAGCCCAGGAATAATAGATTTAACCCGGAACAAATTCAAACAAAGCTGAAAATGTCAGGATATGTTCAGAAAACTGTCCTGAACAACATACTAAAGTCCCCAGACATCCGCCTTGTGCTTCAACGGAAATTCAAGATGGCGTCCAAAATGGCGGCAATTTTGGCATTTTATCATATTACCACCTAAAAACATGATAGAAATGCAAACAGGGTGTCAAAATACATGTTTTCAAGCACGAGGATTGTTTTAAAGATTACATTACGAGTTTATATGACTTATATGTGTCATTCGATCGATTATGAACAATTTCAACTCCTTATAAGATTATATTTTATCATCATCGTCTTCATCACTGTCAAGAAAAACTGGTCTCGTCTCTTCCTCTTCTCCATCTTCATCCAGCAGTGATGGAAATGGTGCAGCATTGTTGCAGGTCTGGCCATTGCACTTGACACATAAGGTGGAGCAAGGTAACCCCAAGCTTCCTGCAACCACACGACGAGCCACAGCCATCTGCTTTGCAGCAGCATGATACCATGTTTAGCAGAGTGTCAGGGGCAATGGGCTGGTCTGTTTCAACGGGAATGAGATTGTTATCCTGCAGTCTCCATCCCCACTCTGTTGGCTGCAAGGGATTGCCTGGGAAGTGGTGGTTTGCATGTTATGTTCAAACAAGATGTTACTGGATGTGGCTTTCTTTGCCCACCGCTGTTGTTCAACTGCCTTTGTGGAGCTGGTGTTATAGCCATCAAATACAACAGTGTTGCCTGCTCCATAATGTTTCAAAGTATAGGAAACGTAACAATGACACACATCACTGTACTTCGATGGTTGTGGCCAGTACACCGACTGCAACAGATGACCCCCATCCACAACGTAGCGACACTTGTCGGGCATGTCCGGCTGTGCAGGGACAAACGATTTCAGGAGTGTACTTAGGGCACTCTTGCTTGTCTTCCGCATGGCGCCATCGTGAAACAGGGAAGAAGGTTGAGGGCCAAGTTCGTATGCCAGAAACTCTTCCAGGTCCGAGCTAGTCTTCAAAACACAGTTTATCTTGTTGAAGAAGAGATCAGGATTCACGACTGTGTTTTGCCCCCTGATGTTGATGCTATTATGCTTATCATTCAACGTCTTCACTTTGTCGCTGCGGTGCAGTGTGATCTCTGTGAAGCGTTTGCCGGCTATCCTAGAGTAAGACCAACGTTCACTGCATCATCACAGTTGACCGAGACATCAGCTACAACTCCAGTCGCGATTGACACCAGACGGTCTCGTTGATAACCAGCAAATGGTGGATGCGCCTGCAACCACTGCACGAAAACACCATGATCCGTGTTGAATTTTTCTTTGGTGGATGAACGGAGATCCTTATGTTGTTCCGAGTTAGTTGTGTGTACACCAGTGAACTCCTCCAGATCATCACAGACAGGGACACATTGAGGTAAAGCATGAACCCATTTTGCCAAGGTACTGTCGGTAATACCTCGACCATGGGTCATTCTCCCACTCATTTTCAGCATCCTCATCAAGAACTGCTCGATTGTTTGATCAGAGAAATTCCCAGCCCAGAATTAATTAGCTCGGCGGATTGTGAGGTAACCTTTGTCAGTGAACAAACTATACTCATCAGGTGGCATGACTTTGTTGATGGATTCCATCTGCTGGAGGTAGAGTCTGGCAGATTTGGCATAAGGAAGACGACCAGCTGCGTGGAAATGTGGAATCATCTCCCTTACACTGTGAAGGTGGAGCTTCCAATCACCTGTCCTCTCAGCTCTGACAAAGTTCAGCATCAGGATAACCTGATGGACGTATTGCACCCATAGCTTGCCAGTTCTACTATGGCTAGCTGCTTGGTCAAGCTGTTGTGACAGTAGTTGGTGGAACTGCGTAACAATTTCGTCCTCTTCTACATTAGCGGTGCCTACATCTTGGTGAATAGTGTTGTCGTGCACACAGGCCAGGTGTTCTCTGTCAGTCTGGTTTAACGAGTCAGACTTCTCCAGCAGGACACTTATGAGAGCTAACAAGGAGAGAATGTGAGCCCGCACTGCTCGAGAGTAAGCATGGCCAGTCAGCATGTGTACCACAGACCCATTGGCATACACTCTTCCCCACAGTTCCACTAACCCACTCCCTGACATGATATGGCCTATACTACCAAGATATGACATCAGAAGATGAAATCCACCAAGTCGAACAATCACTCTGTCCAAGTCGTTGGAAGCAGCAACTATTTCTGAAGCCTTCTGGAACAAAGGCTGATCAAAAGTTACAGGACAGATTTTCAGATCATGTTTTTCACTTTGTTCTTGGGCAAAACACAGTGCAGAGTAGATGGTGCTGGGGTTACTAGGATCAAGATTGATGAAGGGGAGAGTTTAAATTCTGGAGGTATGAAACTCGACATTCCTCACAACAGTTTTCATGAATCCACTCCAAGCAACTCGAGATGATAGGTTCAACACATACCCAAGCATCCAAACCAAATCAAAAGCTGTCGCTTGAAGAATTTGACTGTCAGAAATGTTCAGAGACTCAACTGTTACACACTGAAGCCCAGGAACTGGCGGTTTGCTGCAAGTCTTGATGGGGATTTGCGCAAATGTACCTAATAGCTCTGTTGATGGTGCTTTCGCTGTGCGCTTGATGGGCGACTTATCCACTGTTCCGTAAGGAGTTACACTGTATGCTATTCCACCCATAGCATGAAATGTGTTGTGACCGGTCAGCGTAGCTACGTTGAAGTCCGCATTGTCAAACACAAATTGCGTAAAACCATTCAAGCCATAGGAAGGTTCGCAAGTGGGTATTAGACTATTCTCAAAGCGTTGCACTTCCTTGTAATCGTCAACAAAGGTGATACTGCTCAGGATATCTATCAGCTCACGTGAGGCGTAGTTGCGATGTATGTACAATGCAATGGCAAGTAGCAATGGTGAGCTAAATGACCTCGGCCTGCAGGTTGAAATGATGGAATGGGCTATGGCCGTGCACCGTCTGTTTACAACTCTAGACTGTTTATCCTTCGGATCTAGCAATTTTTGCAAGAAACGCTTTAGTGAGTCAGGAATCAAGGTGTTACCATTCTCAGTGTCTTTCATTGTGGGGTATTCAGTGAGATCATAAATTGATAAGCGAATATCATCAAGAATAATTGATGCAGCCATTTCAATTATTCGATCATTTTCGTTATAATTCCCAGTTGTTCTGTCGGTCACCCACTTTTCACGAAGGATCCGGTGCGCAGAGTCACGAAAACTGACAATGCTTGTCTGTCCAGGGATACTTGTGATGATGATGTCCTCACCATAACGTTCGTTCAGCTTCTGTTTGAAGTATTTGATGGAATACCCTTCTTCACCTTGAAGAAACGTTTCCATATGTTCCATGAGCACCGAAATAGAAAACTGACATTCATCATTCTCATCTATAAATGAACAGAGTGTATTGAAGGCATAATCTCTTACAGCGTCAGCTGGTTTGCCAACGGATTGTGTTTTCTCAGTATTAGAAAAGAACTCAACACCACAGGCTCTATGGTATTTGGCCTCAGCTGCTACCAAATCTATGACAGCATCTATTCTCTTGGCAACTTTGTTGCCCCACTCATCACATATTTCTCTTGCGAGTTTCGAAACACTGTCCTTATATTCAATGGTCTGGACATTGCTGAAGGGTTTCCTTCATTTGAGTGCGATTTTGCTCCTAGTTTCTATCATAGCGGATATATCATATATTTCTTTTTTAGATTGTCCTTGGCACAAGCAACACAATTCTAGCAAGGTCAAGCGCATAACGTCTTATCGGAGACCAAAATGTGCCAAAAATCATAAACTTACCAGTAGTATGTTATCGAGTACTTTAGATACAGTTTGTTCATTTCTCTATCACAATCAAATACATTGATTTGTGATGATGATGCTAAAAGTGACAACACAGTGACGTGAGACTACTACTGAGAAGTCAGGTCATCTAGCGTGACAAAATTCGCCTATGACGTCATTCGCCTATGACGTCACAATACCATCGCGTTGCCCAGTGGGAATAAGACATATTATAAAATAAACCTAGTATAAACCTATAATAGAATAAACCTAGGTCCTAAGAGCCTAGATAATATGTTTCAGAGTTACGGCCGTTTTTGGCCAACAATGACCTTGATAAATATCATTTGACCTTGAAAATGACACATATAAATCCTATAAACTCATAATGTAATCTTTAAAACAATCCTCGTGCTTGAAAACATGTATTTTGACACCCTGTTTGCATTTCTATCATGTTTTGAGGTGGTAATATGATAAAATGCCAAAATTGCCACCATTTTGGACGCCATCTTGAATTTCCGCTGAAGCACAAGGGCGATGTCTGGGGACTTTTAGTACGTTATTCAGGACAGTTTTCTGAACATATCCTGAAATTTTCAGCTTTGTTTGAATTTGTTCCGGGTTTCACCTTATTTGGTGCTAATGCTCTTGGACTACAAGAACTTGCTGCTTGTCGACCTCCGCCATTAGCGAGACCACGGAATACTCGACAAGCCACTACATCTCATGATTATTGCGTGGCCATTGGCAACTCAAGGGTGGGTCGTTATGATGTTTGTTTCTTCCTCTCCACTGCCAAACTCTGGAAATCTTTACCCTCCCATGTCTTTCCAAACACTTATGACCTTCCCCTTTTCAAAGAGCAGATTTTTTACTTCCTCAAAAACTCTGAGACTAATCTCTCTTTCTTCACTTTTCTATCAATGCAGTTCTTTTATTCAGGCCTGGCCTCGATGAGGACTATATAGTCCGTGACTGGAGTAAAAACCACCTTTAGAGGCCATTTTTCCCCGCAAAGCGGGAGTTGGCCTTTTTCGGGAACCATGGTTGTTGTTGTTTTTTGGTCCCCTTTTTGAAGCAATGTTTTACGGCCGTGACTGGAGTCTTCAACATAAAAAAAGTTTAACATCCATCTGAGGAATGGCACACACATTGATGAATCACCCTGCCTGTGAAACACTGGGATATCTGGGTCAGGATTCAAATCTAGGTTAGACAGCTTACAGGCGAGTGAGTATACCTCCAGGACACATCCTGTCAGCCCTATTAAATGATGTAAAGTTAACATTCAGTTGGCAAAACCTGTTTTATTAAATGAGATGACTTGACAAAATAATTCTCACACCTTCTTTCGACGAAGCCTTCCTTTTCGCACTGAAAAGAGAAGAGTAAAGATAGAAAAGATGATTTTCACATTCCTTGTACAGAAAGTTTCATCATCAGCACAACCTATAACTTTCAAACCTGTTGTCTCCGAACAGGGATGATTTTGTTCAACATATAATTCCTTCAGTGGAGGGGAGGGGAGAATGCTCTCTGCAGTAAATGGGTGGAGAAGGCACGACTGAGGACTTTGTTGAATGTGGTTGGTAAAGGGATATCAGATTTGTGGGATTTTTCATACGTTGGGAGCAAAGGGAGGGATGGGAAACTCATCACCCAAAAGGAAAAGCAATGGATTCAATCACAGTGATTTGAAAAGTAAATATCAGGAAATACTCTGCCATTTTGATGATGAAGTGTGGATTATACCAGAACCTTTATTTTCATACTAATGAACACGATGTCATGCCAAACAAGATACAAGTCAACCAAATAGGCCTACACACATCGTCGTCATCATTTTCATGTCTACACTCCGATTGACACACTTGGAAATGAGAAGCAAGGTCTGACCTGCCCCACCTGACCTGTCCCACAACTCTGACCTGCCTCATAGAATCCTGCAGCCTTTTCTAACAATATGCTGACATCTACATATACATTCCAGAACGAATCCTGATGTCTTCTCTGCTCCTGCATTTGGTCCACCATGGTATCATAGCAAGGAGTGATGGATATTTCCAGGGCTCCCCGCATCATAGGATCGAGGTATAAGAGCATTCTGCTTCTTCATTTTGATCTTAACTAATGCTGAGAATCTCTTCTCTGAAAGGTAGATGGTGACCATGCAAACAAAAATGGATATGGCTTTCCCTGCCAGGGCCCAATGTTCAGGAAATTTAATCAGAGATACCCAGAAAACCCTGTTATAGACTAATGCAGTGCAGGAAGAGTTCTGCATGAAATCCGTGTGCAAATCAAGAAATGACTCCATGAGTTGCCCCAGTTGAGCCCTTTTCGTGTGATCGGACACAAAAGGATTCACGATCCACATCATTTCCTTCATAGATTTGGGCTCATTTTCAGGAAAGTACAATCTCAGATTTCCCCCCAGTAGCTTGAGATGAAAGATAATGAGGTCCTTCATCTTCTCTTCCAAAGTAGGAGCTCTTTCTTCCCACTCACTCTGCTTCAGAAAGTTGTCCAGGGTGACGAAGTCAACAAAGTTCTTTTCCTCACCATGACCTTTCCACAAATATATTTTCTGGTTGAAGCTGTTGATCTTCCCCATAAGCGTCTTTGGGCTTCTTGAAAAGCGCTATATAAAATAAATGTATTATTATAACTTCAAAGATGTCCCCACCTTGTCCCTGGATTGACAGGTTCAACAGGTTCAAGTGTTCAAATATGGAGGCCAGTCTGGTAAGCTAATAGTCATCCTGAAACATTGAAGCTTTCTCCCTGTCTTCTTCAAAGAACACAGACAATTCGTCTTTCAGGGCCAGAGCTCGGGAAAGCACTTTACCTCCAGTCAGCCATCGGACTTCTTCATGGAACAGCAGCTTAGTGCATGTGGCATGCATATCTTTGCACAGTTATGAGAACAAATGGGATTTATTGGCATGCGCACGGATGTCATTCACTATTTTCATCGTATTGTTATGTCGGTGGGGTAGTGACATATACAGATCCAGGTAGATCTGCGTAGGTATTATGCTCTGCCTGTCGTGATAGGGAACCCCACATGTAATAAGCTCTGTTTAGGCGGTTTGTTCGCATAAGTGTATATTTGTGGTCATACGAGGATGGCTTTCTGATAA
This sequence comes from Myxine glutinosa, assembly GCF_964187855.1. NCBI lineage: Eukaryota > Metazoa > Chordata > Myxini > Myxiniformes > Myxinidae > Myxine > Myxine glutinosa. The sequence continues at coordinate 407,093,784 of NC_136261.1, read as the reverse complement.
GTAGAATAGGGATTATGCTAATGCCCCGGTGTGTCAAACCTGTGATCATCAATGTGTCCCGTATGGTAACGCACCATACACATTAGTTAGGCCCATTATTTACACCACACAAACACTACTTAAATCCCCCCCCCCCCCCCCTTCGCCACAATAACAATAAAACTTACCGGAAGAGCAGTTAGGAAGTGGCCGCACATTACGCAGGCATGGCGATGAAACATCGAGTAAGCCAGGCAATAGATACCACAGGACGAGGGCCGCCAATTGGCGGAGTGGGAGAGGACTGGTGAATGGCCAGGGGAGGGGCAAGAAGCTTCCCTCGGATTGGAGGAGGGCGCGAAGCACTCAGCCAATGGGAAGGGACGGACGCAATAAGAACATTTGAGAGGACAAGAAGCGACGCACTGATTGGCGGGGAGAGAGAGCTGACGTCATGAGACAGCTGATAAAATGACTCTCAAGCCGGCATTTTGCCCTTCTTGTTCTGGTTCATCTCGTTGTTGGACTGCCTCTTGCTCTGGAGCCTGCCTGCGAGTGTGTGTGGACGATCTGCGTTCTGGACCTCGGTGCAAGTAGTTGCGTGCCCGCCTCGTCTCTTCGTTCCCCTGTTCGTTTGGCATCTGGGATTGAAACAGCTGACAGGAGAGGTGGCGTGTGGATGAGAGTACAAGCGCTACTGCGTGCGAGGCCATCGAGGCCTGTTTTGCACCAACGGCTGAGCAGTTCCCGCCAACACCAGCGCCGCGTCCGGACTGTGTGATCGAGTTGGCAACGTTGACGAGGACACACTCTGCAGACAGAGATAAGCTCGCACCACACAAAACACAACGGTTATTTTTGCTATATCCTCCTTCGTCTGTTGGTTAGGTCTGGTGTGGGAGCGCTCCGATTTAGGATCATATTTATTTACCGTCACGTTCTTTGTTCTCGGGGTCCGGAAATAAAGCCGTGTTATTCTTGTACATTCAAAATCCGTGTTCGTTAGTTTAATTTTCTGCAGGTTTGAAGACTGCTCGGGGATCGCGTCAGGTAAAGCTCCTGCTTCTTCTTCTTCTTCTCTTTTCCTCCTGCGCATATATAGTGAGTCCGTATTTGATAACGCCTCAAAGAAAGCTGAATTGGTCATCCGTGGGTGCTCAGTTTTAACGGAGTTATCCACAGGACAGTATGTTGAAGAACCTCTTCAAAATCGTTTTTTTCAGTCTTTTTCACACAACAAATAGCCATGAGGCAGCTACACTTCTCGATTATTCAAACAGTGATTGTAAAATTTTGAAGATATGCTTTTGATGCGTGTGACCACTCCTTGGAAAACCCCAACCATGGCAGCAGCACGATCAGTAGTCACAGACACACATTTGCTCCAATCCAGGCCTGCCTCCAAACTGACAAATTCAAACAGCTTCTCAAATATTGCTTCTCCTGCCATTTGCACGCCATCTTGGAGGCAGAACACATAGTGCTCTGCTATCTTCTTTGTTTGCACATTAGCAAATCGGCAATATGCAATCAGCTGAACATCATTGCCCATATCAGGTGGCTCGTCAAATTGCAGTCCAAATCAAGGAACTTCCCTCAGCCTTATGAGAAATTGATCTTTTAAGTTGTCCGCAATTGAGGTACATCTCACAATCATCTACTCTGCCACAAAACATCCCACAAAACCCTCTGACAGCAACCCTCTTCTGGTGAAACTGCCCAAATTAAGACTCTCTGCTCACCTTCACTCTTTCATTCCTCTTTTCTCCCACCTCTGGAACAAACTCTCTCACCCTCTTCAATCCCACTCCTCCCTCCAGGTCTTTAAAACAACTGTTCACCACCATCTCTTATCCTCCCCAATCCAAAACCTTGATCTTTTCTACCGCCGTTAAAACACCCCAAATTCTCCTCTTTCAATCCCCAACTTCTTTCCTGAAATTCCTAGTAGTGTTAATTTGCTTTAGGACGTGTACCCCTCCCTTTTCCCCCAGCCCACCTCCTTCCGCAGATCTACCGACATCCCTGTTCTCTACTGTTGTTGCGCTTGTGTGTTTCCCTGTATCTCCCCCTCTTGTCTCCTGCTCCCTTCATTGTATGTTTTATGTGCCTGTGCATGTTTTCATGTTCAATGTGTTAGCTCTTACACGAACCTCGATTCTGTATGGTGTATACAAAAAAAACCAAACTCTTCTTCCTTGTACAATTGGACAGAGGAATTCTCTTCACCTTGTCCACTGCCTTTTCTCCTCCAAAGAGTTACTCAGCAACAACTTCCAGACATAGCAGGATCACATTCTCTGTTTCAATGAATACCTATTTCTTCTGCAATATGATGTGAGCTATATCTTGAGAGATGTTAAGACAAGTGGCTTCACATCTCGGTCCTGGTAAACCACTGCCTCCTCCTGCAAATTATTCTGGCTCCAGTGTGCGGCTGGTGTTGTCTCGAATAACTTTATCGACTTAATTTGGTGCTGCACATGGTTCAAATGGGACTGCAGCTTTGAAGAGGAAAGACAAGCATGTCTGTATCTCACAGGGCAGAAGAGGCACTGTGCCAGAGGGAAGGGATTCAAGCACTCATCTCTTGGTAAAAAAAAAGAAGCCATACTTCACATAATCCCACTTGCACTTGCAATGTTTCAGAATCAGAATCAGAAGAATCAGAATCAACTTTTTTGCCGAGTGCATGAATGTACAAGGAATTTGTGGTTTGATGGGCCAGAACTTGCTGGCGGCTGTTCTTGCTCTTGTTCCCTTCACTTTCCATCCACTGCAATTGCCATCTACTCCCGGCTTCTCTTCGACACCTTCCTCATCAGCATCGGGATTCTCGCCATCTGTTCTGACATTTTCAACATCCACTGCTGACATTTCTCCCTCTTTCAAGACTAAGGTCACCTTCTCAGTTTCCTTTTCCTTCGTCACTGTTCTCTTGCAATACAGAGACGCGCAAAGGAAGGCACGATCTCGCATGATATGCGGAATAAAACATACGTAGTAAAAGTTAATAATAACCTCGAACAAAGATCTTTTATAATGACATGGGTTTAAGCCCTGATTAATAAAATGCCACAGCTATTTGGGCCGTGTAGCCTTATGAGTTTGATGTAGAGTTGGTGGGACTCTTTAAAAGATGGGCTGCTATGTCCTACTGATAAGACATGCAGTTGGACGAAGAGCCCTGCCAGACATGAGACTACATGGTGGTGGAACTATGAGGTGGATAGGGCGATTCAAGAAAAAAGAAAATTATTTAGGATTTGGAAAAAGGGAGGGGTTAAGGAGGAATATTTAGTGGCTAAACGTAGGGCAAGAAGGGAAGTTTACAAGGCAAAAAAATTAGTGAAGGATTCACTTTCAGATGTGATAAATAATGCAGATAGTAGAGGGGAGATATTTAGGATAGTCATTGTTCTTATTAAATCTGACTTGGTCTCGGGTGATTTCTGGTTGGCTTGGTGGCTTCATAAGTCCCATTAAAGGTATTGGTGCGATCCACAGTGCTGGAGAAGATCACGTCACGTGACTCAGGCTTCTCCGGTTCCAGATCAGATCAGTCACGTTGCATCTATCTCGGACCCCATCCTGTACCGTAACTCGGCTTTGGATGAGAGGATCTAGCAGGTGGTCTTCAAAAAGGGTGACTGTCGCAGTCGCTTTGACACGACTCACCAGATTCGAACCGGGGAACCAGAACGACCAACGACTGCAACAATATACTGTATAATATGAATACGCATTGCGTAGAGTGAGAGCTTCGTCGACAATGGTCAGTCGATCGAGTACGCAGCCCTCGCAAACATCTGTAGGCCTAGGCCTAGCTAGGCTAGGTTGTTTGATCTTGGGCTTAGAATTAAAACTCAAATTAATTTTATTGAATGGATAGATTGGGATAGAATGCAGGACTTACCTACTGTAGGCTATATACTGGGTACGTGACAAAAAATTTCAAAAACAAGGAACTCCGTTGCAACTGGTACCAATGGAAAGAGCATGAAAATACCATTAAAATGATACCCAGATCATTGTCCTCGGTCTAATATTAAGAGAGTTAAAGCATTTTGACATTTACCAATTACGCACAATTTTGGTCCTTTGTAATCAATGGAAACAAAGGAAAAATGTGTGACCTTTTTTAAAATATGGTCAAACACAAGATTTCGGTGCTCAAATTAACTAAATATTAAATCTAGATGTGGATAAATATATTAACTGAATGAATGAATGAATGAAAATGAATGAATGATCGTTTTAAGGCCATTTTCCCCGCTATAGCGGGGGTTAGCCTTGCGGGCCCCATGACAATCATGGTTCCCTGTTTGAGGCAATGTTTTTATGGTCCGAATGCCCTTCCTGACGCCAACCCTTGGTCGCCTCTTGCGATGCGCAGGGATACGGTGTACCTATTCTAAGCCAGGGTACACACCGGGATCATTCATCCCAGCAAGCTGGTACTCAATTTGCCGACCTCGGAAGGATGACAACCCCCCTGGTGTTAATTCAGCGATTGACCGGGATTCGAACCCAGGATCCTCGGATCCCAAGCCGGCACCCTAACCGCTAAGCCAACACCAAGCTTGGTATTAACTATTAACTAATACATTAAATTGGTTTCATAACGATATAAACTTGCCTTCAATTAACAAACAATTGTGGGAGGAGTGAGGAGTGGTTGGGTGGGGGGGGGGGGGGGGGGAGTGAGGGGTGGGTGGGTGGGGGGGGGGGAGGGTGGAGGGGGGGGTGGGTGGGGCGGGGGGAGTGAGGAGTGGGTGGGTGGCGGAGGGGAGTGAGTTTAGGGGGAGAGTGAGGGCCAATTAACAACACAAACGTGTGATTGCATGCATGTCATGACATGCATGAGATGCATGAGCTGTGAGCGCACGATGCACCATGACGACATATTTTGGAATTTCCACCCACGACACGTTTTATTATTATCGTCAAAAACAAGGTTTCGGTGCTCAAATTAACTAAATATTAAAACTAGATGTGGATAAAACCAATAAATTGGTTTCAGAACGATTTTAACTTACCTTCGTCAAAATCATTGAATGGTTTTCACAACCCAAACTTGCGGCAATAAATTCACCTACTTCTCGAAGTCGGAAAATAAAGGTTGGAAGACGAGGTCAAAGGGGAAAATCTGAACTAAGTCATAAGTATTTCCGGTTCATCTAAGAAAAACAAATACGATATCTGCAGCGATAGTAATAGAGGGCTGTGCAGACAGCCGAGATCACTGGCAGACCAGGTATTGGTGCCACAGCGACGCGCTACTCAGCATCCGATAGTCACGTACCTACTATATTATATAGTCAAGACTTCTAGTCGACTGGACCAGGTATGTAGGTCCGACTGGCAGGGATGTACTGAAATCGGTGTACCTGGCTTAAATGAAGTCGGTGTAGCTGGCGGAAAACTGAAGTCGGTGTCAATGGCGGAAAACTGAAGTCGGTGTCAATGGCGGAAAACTGAAATCGGTGTAACCTGGCTTAAATGAAGTCGGTGTAGCTGGCGTAAATGATGTGCGGTTTCGAAATCAAAATCCGTTCTGTACAGTACTGTATTCACATTTATTGATTTTAATCGTCAGGTGAAAATAATTTATTCGGTCGCGCCAGACCAAAGCAAGATCACATGAGCAAGATGGAGGATCATGGAAGGGACAAGATGGCGGATCATGGAAGGGACAAGATGGCGGATCATGGAAGGGACAAGATGGTGGATCATGGAAGGGACAAGATGGCGGATCATGGAAGGGACAAGATGGCGGATCATGGAAGGGACATTTCAAATGACAACATGAAATTTTGTTCCCAAGGGAATGGGGGAATTTTTATTTTTATTTTTTTGGTGAAATTTGAAATGAAAGTGAAATTTTGAATGGATTTACATATACATGCAATTGGCATAGATGTTCGCTTACGAAGCTTTCTATAATTGTCTAGTTCTGCAGAGCTGTGTCCGACTTCTGGTAATATTCATGATCACATTTCTCTAAACATCCTTATTGTTACGGATTTATGTGAATTTATGTGAATTACTATTCAGGTCATTGCTTATTAATGTTTATTCGGTTAAAGGTTGTTGTGATTAAAGGGTCAGGAGCCCTTCTGGGGAAAAGGAGACCGGAAACGGAAGGAGAAAACACACGAGGTCCGGGAGAGGCGGCGATCTTCTTCTTCCTCGCCCAGCTCCGACGAGAGCGGTGTCGATATTGAGCAGCGTGGGGGACGCTGCGTTTTGAAAGCCCGTCTGGCGAAAGGAGTTACCTGCGCGGGGTAATTCCCGATTACACGTCAAGTTGCCGTGGGTTCGTGCACGGAACCAAGCGTCCGGCACAGTTCGCCTCAACGTCTACAAGGACGCGTACGGGTCGCACCTTGGGCCTCGCGCGCTTTGCAAGCCGTGCTTTGTTTTGCCCGCTTTGCGTAGCAAGGAGGTGTGCGCTGCAGCAGCTGTCCCCGGTACGCGACGTGCGCGTTTGGAACACGTCAGCCAGGGGTTCGTTCAACCGCCCGTGTGCGGAGAAGTCGACCTGCACCTTGGTCTGGAGGGGCCCAGAGACATTGTGAGGGACAGTGACCATTGAGGGGTCGTGAGTGGGGAAAGGGGGGACATATATAAGATGGCCATCTTAGTAATATTGTGATTGACTGTTGATGGTGGTTGAGTGATTGGGGAATATATTATTGATTAATCCGGATCCTTGGTGTGGGGTTTCTTATTGACTGGAATTCATATTGATTGCGTTACGAAAGCGTATAAATCCTAGATCTTTCTGGCGGAGTTCCTCTCACGGTCCGGGGGTCACCGAGACCAGGTAGTCACTGGGAGGACCACGTAACATTATCGTGCACCGCTTTCCAAGCTCTGGCAGAGACAGCTTGGTTGCAATCTTTACACCACATCCATCCAGCACATACACTACCAGTCAAAAGTTTTAGAACACCTCAATTTTTCCAGTTTTTTATTGAAATCTACGCAGTTTAATGTCCAGTGAATAACCTGAAATGGTACAAAGGTAAGCAGTAAACTGCTCGAGGTTAAAAAAAAAGTTTAGGTTAGCAAGAACGGAAAAATAATGTAAATTGCAGTTATATTGTAAAAAACAAAAAGGCCTTCTTCAGGGGACAAGTAATGGGTTAACAACTTACAGCTGTTCTGCAGCAATGTAAGTAAATTAAGCCTTGAAAGTTGATGCAAACAATTCCTACAGGTGTCCCAACCTCTGCTGATTACTTCATTACAAACCCCCTGTCTGTATAAAAGGAGTATTGGAACAGACTGTTATTACACCCTCTGAATCATTATTTGGACAATATTGCACTGTTGGAAGTAGTATATTGGAAACTGGAACAAACTCTAACAGGAAGAGGTCTGGCAGACCCAAAGCCACAACAGAATCAGAAGACAAGTTTCTGAGAGCCAACAGCTTGCATGATAGGCAGTTCAAAGGACAACAGCTCCAAGCACAGCTTAACACTGGTCGAAGTAAGCAAGTCTCTGTTTCAACTGTGAAGAGAAGACTTGGAGCTGCAGGTTTGACAGGTCGAGTGGCGGTAAGAAAGCCATTGCTAAGATGGCAAAATAAGAAAAAGAGGCTTGCCTGGGCCATGAAGCACCGCCAGTGGACAACTGAAGACTGGAAGAAGATCTTATGGACCGATGAATCAAAATTTGAAATCTTTGGTTCATCACGCAGGGGTTTTGTTCGTTGTCGAGGAGGCGAAAGGATGGTTCCTCAGTGTGTGACACCAACTGTCAAACATGGAGGAGGAAGCATGATGGTCTGGGGCTCTTTTTGCTAGATCCAGAGTCGGCGACTTGCACAGAGTGACTGGCACCCTGAACCAAAAGGGCTACCACAGCATTTTGCAGCGCCATGCAATACCCTCTGGTATACGCCTAGTTGGTCAGGGGTTCGTCCTACAGCAAGATAATGACCCTAAACACACCTCCAGGCTATGTTAAAACTACCTTCGAGGAAAAGAACAAGACGGGAGGCTTCAAATCATGGAATGACCAGCACAGTCTCCAGACTTAAACCCCATCGAGCTGGTTTGGAATGAACTGGACAGAAGGGTGAAAGCAAAGCAACCTGTTTGTGGGAACTTCTGCAACAGTGTTGGGAAGAACTTCCCGAACAATATTTGATTTCCATTGTAGAAAGAATACCACGAGTGTGTTCGGCGGTTATATCTGCAAAAGGTGGATACTTTGCTGAGTCAAAAATTTTCATTAAATTTTGTTAAACAAAATGATTCTATGATTTCTTTTTTATCTCCAATTGTTTATTTGTTCTATGCTTAATTTCAGAGTACATTGACACATTAAACGGCGTAAATTTCAATAAAAACTGGAAAAATTGAGGTGTTCTAAAACTTTTGACCGGTAGTGTACAAGGTTTGCCTCTTCCTCTTATTCCCTCAACCATACCCAGCATAGTTGACATCTCCAGACTTTCATTTTCTGCACGTGTTGTGTCCAAATTATGACATTTTCTGTTTTAGCATCTTCGTTACAATGAACATTTGTTTTTCTTGCAGTTCATGGAAATGTTTAACATCCGTCTCTAGCACCACATTTCATAGCTGTAAATCTTCTTCCAACCTTTCTTTTTCACTGTCCATGACTCACATCCATACATTACAAGTGGAAATATTGGGCTGGCGGCCCTACCTCACAACTTGCTCAGCTGTGAAGATCAAGACCTTCAAAATCATTGGAATCTCCCACTTTCACGTTGCAGAGAGATTTGCAGTGTCTCTCTTTTACCACCTCCTTTCTGGTCTTACCCCTTCTGCCCTTTCATTACTCTGTTTTCCCATCCCTCCCCCCTCCACTACCTCTCCCAACCCAGGTTCCTGCAGGGTGCCCATGGTCTGCCAATAACCCTCTTCTGATGAAACTCCAAAATTCCATACTCACTGCTCACCTCCACTTATTTAAGTTCTTTTTTCCCACCTGTGGAACTAAAGTTTCTTGGTTTATTCAATCTCACTCTCCCTCCTGAGCTTCAGCAGAGCTATTCACTACCATGCCAAGTCATCCCATTTCTTCTAATCCCAATATCCCTTCCCAAGCCCACCTCTTTCCAGGGTTACAGTTTTCCTTCCACTTTTGTGATTTAGAATTTTTGGCTGTCTCCATCTTCTTCACCCCCCGTGTCCTCCCCCTTGCTGTAATTCTTTCCAATGTCCCTTCTTTTTCCATGTCTCCCTGAACTTGTCCCTTCACCCTGCTGTTGATTTGGATGAAGGATAATAAATTCAGAGAATTCAGGAATTATAAAGTAATACAGATATTATGAACTAAATCACTTCTGAGGTTGTGTAGTCCCTGTATTTTTCGCTCATTTTATCCTCATAGTTAACTTTAATTGAGAGTCCACAACATCATGCTCAATATTGTTACGCTTGTGGGGGAAAGGCAATGATTACCTTAGTCCAGGTAGAATTGGATAGGTACCATGCTCCAACTGTCGTGTAGCCATCTTGATGTATGTCTGTAAGTCAGGCCGTATGTGGTGTAAGAGTGTATCTTTGTGCCCATCACGAGGGGTGGGGTTATGTTAATTAGTTAGGGATCAATGATAAATCTCCTGCATGCAAATGGCCTCTGTTATTAGTCCCCTACTGGTGTAGTCCCCTACCGGAGGGGACTATAGGTTTGCACGCCATCCCTCCGTCTGTCTGTCTGTCCGTCTGTCAGTCCATCAGTCCGTCAGTCTGTCAGTCTGTCAGTCTGTCAGCCTGTCAGTCGGTCAGTCTGGCAGTCTGTCAGTCTGTCATTCTGTCAGTCTGTCAGTCCGTCCGTCACGCAAAGAACAGTTTTCCGGACGTTTTTTCTAAACGCTTAATGCTAATGATTTCAAACTTGGCACATGGTTTCCTCATGATAAGCTACAGATTAAGTTCGAACTTCACGACGTTTAGATCATTTTTGACAAAGTTATGGCACTTTGAACTTTGGGAATTCTGATAATTCTGATGATCCTTAACTTAGTGCCATTTTAAGTTTTAATTTCCTTTAAAAAAGATTTTCTCTGCAATAATTGGACTGTTTGAGATCAAATTTTCACCATAGGGGGGACTCGGTCTGTAGAATATTTTAATGGTAATTATGACGTCACAGGTCACGTGGTTCGGCCGCCATATTGTTTTCGTGAAAACACGAAAACCCCTTTTTCTCTGCAACGGCTGAACAGATCGGGGCCAAACGTTGCAGGTAGAATCGCATACCCATGTCGAACAAAAATGTCAGCGAGCATGACATCATGCGTCACATGGTTTCAGAGTTATGACGTTTTTAAGCATGAACCTTTAAAACCGAGCTCCTCAGTCATTTTTGATCCAATCGAGGGGAACCTTCACAGATATGTTCACCATGTCAGTCTACTAAAATGTCCTTTTGGAATTTGCGATAGGGCACGTGGTTTGGCAGATATCGTTAATTAAACGAAAATATTTTTAAAAATGGATATCTCTTGTTTATTCTAGAGTTCTCCTCAAGCCGCACTGCGCGCCCTCAGCCTCGTCTGCGAACGTCAAAAGCGCGACACAGCGCGCGCTTTCGGGTGGGGCGGAGCCAAGCCGAGCAACATATATATATATATACACATCGATCATTGATCGTGAACCGGAACATATAATAAATTACTGATATTTAGCGACTCGAAAGGTTCTTTATCAACAACTTATTTTCTCGTGCTTCTGCTGACCTGTCTGCAAGGTGTATAAATCGAAGTCCCAAGTGCGAATCACAGGTGAGCCCGTCCTGAGGTAATTAGCGATTGGGAACGATTCAGAACCTGTGGGTAAATAACCCTTGGTAATTTCCCCAACCGTTTTCCGGACGGCAGACTGCCGGTAGGGGACATGTATTGCAGCGAGCGCAATACTCAGAATGCTTGTTTTTTCCTCTGTTCCTTCTGACAATGCAGCACACACACAAGCTACGAAATCACGCATTAATGACACTAATTAAAAGTGACCGGAACAAGACATTGAACAATACCGCTACCGCTGCCAGAAGTCACATCACCACATCAAGCAGGCAGGCCCGTAAAGCCATGCCCTCGAAGAGCAGCGATTGGTTAGGATGACCATAGGGCGATGAGAGGGACTGGCTGGTAGGAGCAGGCACGGGCAGCGTTGGATGACGTCAGAGTCTTGCGTAAAAAAGAACGCTCTCCCCGACATTTTCTCTCTTGCAGTGGGACAGTCTCAACGAAAAGTCGAAGTTACGAGCTCTCCTTCTCACTCTCCTTCTAACTTGGCTGTGGGGTTTCGTGGTGAATGGTCATGCTCCATGCCCCGATGTGCCCTCTCGGCTTCTGCAATGATAGGTGCATCCTCATCTCTCTCGGAGACCAAGGGCAGTTGTTACGAGGTGACTGGCTCTTGCACGAGGGGGATTCATTGACGAGCATGTGAACATTTTGTAGCGCCCTTGCGTCGGGGCCGTTGGAGGTCTGGACAATCGTGAGGATGGGCCATAGCAGCTCGTGGAGTCGAGTGCGCTTGGCCCGTGGTTTCTTGATGGCTGGGGGCCGTGTTGAGTGAACTTGTGCATTCCGGGCCTGTGGTGTTTTTCCCGCCAACCCAGGTGTTTTTCCCGCGCAAGGACGGAGGGCCTGTTGTGATCCGGGACGAACAAAAGGGACCAGAACTAAGTGCCCACACACACACACATTTATTTTCACCAGTTATTTTTCCCCTTGTGTGGTATACGAGCCTGTGTGGGGATGTCCCATTTAGGAATCTTAGTATTGCTGTGTGTTATTTTGTTACCGGCATTTCTTCAATAAAGACGGTATTTTTGTACATTTCAAATCCCGTGCCGGCTTGAATTAATCATTGCAGGTTCGACGATGTCCGGTGGGACCCATGAAGGTAGGCTCTTCGCCCTCCCCCATGAGCGTATTCTCCGCTATATTTTGACTGAACGCCTCGGAGTGTTAAGCTCGATCGGCTATCCGTCCGAGACTGGTCTTTATTGGCAACGGGCAAGACAATATTATTATTTATTCTTCCACAGAGAACATCCCTGATCCCAAGAATAATAACATCACACTTGAGACTTACCAAAACAGAAAACCAATAACATGGTCAGGAAGAATCCAATCGGCAGAAGTACCCAAAACAGATTGTGAGATGGAGCATCACTTTGACCTTTTAAAGAGAGGACAATAAACAACAATTGAATCAGTGATGTCAAGGATGAATAATTTAAAATAGAAATATGGAAAGTTGGATCAAAAACATTGATGTATTTTCCTTTTGCTTGTTTAAAAAAAATTATATTCCTTTCTATTATGTATATGTGTATGATGGTCATGGAGAATAAATACTACCCCACCCCTTCCACCCTGCAAAGGTGGAAAGACAACTTGCAATTTTCATCTGTAACAGTGACATTGTACAAGTGGTTTCACCCTGGACCTCTATCTGTAACCATGGCAGTGTACAAGTGGTTTAACCCTTGACCCCTATCTGTAAACATGGCATTGTACATGTGGTTTAACCCTTGACCCCCATCTGTAAACATGGCATGGTACAAGTGGTTTAACCCTTGACCCCTATCTGTAACCATGGCAGTGTACAAGTGGTTTAACCCTTGACCCCTATCTTTAAACATGGCATTGTACAGGTGGTTTAAGCCTTGACCTCCATCTGTAAACATGGCATGGTACAAGTGGTTTAACCCTTGACCCCTATCTGTAACCATGGCAGTGTACAAGTGGTTTAACCCTGGACCACCATCTGTAAACATGGCATTGTACTAGTGGTTTAACCCTTAATCCCTATCTGTAACCATGGCAGTGTCAAAGTGGTTTAACCCTTGCCCCTATCAGTAAACGTGGCATGGTACAAGTGGTTTAACCCTTGACATATATCTATAAACGTGGCTTGGTACAAGTGGTTTAACCCTTGACCCCTATCAGTAAACGTGGCATGGTACAAGTGGTTTAACCCTTGACCCCTATCTGTAACCATGGCGATGTACAAGTGGGTTAACCCTTGACCCCTCTATGTAAATGTGGCATTGTATAAGTAGTTTAATCCTTGACTTCTATCTGTAACCATGGCAGTGTACAAGTGGTTTAATCCTTGACCCCATCTGTAAACGTGGCATGGTACAAGTGGTTTAACACTTGACCCCTATCTGTAAACATGGCTTGGTACAAGTGGTTTCACCCTTGACCCCTATCTGTAAACGTGGCATGGTACAAGTGGTTTAACCCTTCACCCATATCTGTAAACGTGGCATGGTACAAGTGTCGGGCATGGGGGGCACCACGTGACCCAGGCCACCTGAAATATATATATAATTGTGTCTTTCTTTTGCTTGCTTCAAAACATGTTGTTTCACGGCTCGGTCAGATCCAGCCTTGGAGACGTTTTTCAACATTTGCCAAAGGGAGAAGAGTTATGGGAATAGTTGACATTTAATTCTTGTTTGTCTTCAAGTTAACCTCGAGCAGAGTATGATTTAATATGTATCCTTTGATTTGTATGTGCCTGGCTCAATATGTTTTACTGCCAAGTGTGACACGATTGAACTCCCTTGTGAGATCACATCCCTTGGCCTCGTGGGTTGTATAGATAAGGGCTTGGGGAACATCACTGTACCTTACTCCCACAGCCTTGGCTTTTAACTTTGGCTCCACCACCAGATGGGACCATGGTGGGAGTTTTATGGAGCCCACTTTTTTCCTTTGTCTTCAGCGCAGCGTTTTTTCTGTTATTCCATCTATATAACAACTTGTCTTTTGCTGAGTTTTTAGTGTGGCTCGGACTTGTACTGCCTTGTGTGACAAGGCTCTGCATTTCCGGACGCGCTCCACAATTGTGTTGTTCGATGTTTATTAAACCATTCGTGCTCCAAATCTTGTCTCTTCTTTGAGTTTAAAGAGGAATACCGACATATCTGGTGTCAGAAGTGGGATACATCCAGCTACAGGTCGAGGAGGGCTCGCTCGTCAGGTCGGGAGGAGGCAAGGCCAGCACTGGCAATAATAGGCTGAGGTAAGCATATTTGCACACCTAAATTGAAAGCCTCTTCCCTTCCCTTTGGATATGGCGAACCTCTATCGACTGTACCTGAGCGTGTATCTCGAACCAAATTTATGCAGAGCACCAGTGGGTTAACGAATCGAGCTAGGAGGGCGCCCGAGTTTAGGAGGGATACCCCTCAGGTTAAGGCATACCCCGGCGTAGGTGAATAAGTAATAGGTATAAAGGATACCCCGGCGTGGGCATTGATAAGAATGAGTTAAGCTAGGAAAAGAAGGGAGAACCCCTTTAAGGAATTCCTACCCCTTCTAAGGCCTTTGTCCAGTCCCAGGATTAAGGGCATGCACATCCAGTGCGTTTTTTAAGGTGGGCATTTGGGAGAAAATGCGTACCCGCAGGAGGGACAAGAGATGAGGTCAGATCTGGAGAAGTAAGAGGGAGGATTATAATGCACAAGGCGCGTGAAATCCAGCTGTGAACGCGCGAGCCCGACGTGCAGGCAGGTCGCTATGGCGATGTGGTAACGGCCCTCGCGGGGAACCGCGAGGCGTGACGGAGGCGAGACGGGAATGCGTATGTTCCATGCTGAACACGGCATGAACGCATTCGGGTGGCCGAGGCAGGCGAGGGAGGATTGTAACGAGCCAGGTACAATGATTAAAACAGTGAGATATGAAAAGAAAATGATGCAGCCAGGCATTGTGGTTGCACCTTTGTGAACAACGCCAGTGATGAGATGGCTTGGAGGGATGTGTTGAGTGAGCACATGTACGTTGTGCGCTGAGTGGAAGCGTTTTGTTTTGCATTTCGAGGGAGATATCGGTGATTTTAATATTTGGAAATATGAACCTTATGTGATTTTTGGAGAAGGATAAATTAAATTGGAAGAAGAAGAGTGCAGGTACCAGGTAGGAGAAGCCTGGTAGGCAGGAGAAGTGCTGAGACTTCAAGAGCAGAGGAAGCAGCAGATAAAGCACAGGAAAACAGAAATCCAGGTAGAAACAAACAGGACAGGTGAGCCTGAAGAGAAAAAAAATAGGCTCACAGCAAGGGGCCAGGTATTCACAAGTAGGAAGGATTGGAGTGGTTCTTGAAATATTGAGAACAAGATTGTACAAAGTGACGCGTGTGCATGAATTTATGCTGTATGGTATGAAGAATGTATACAGGTTGATCAGATAGGTGTTGTACACGACTCACTCAGGTCGATGTGCTGTGAATTTTATGACTGTCAACAACGTTGTGCGCAGTGGTTTGAAATGCGAGCCGGTATGAAGTGTCAGTCACGTGGTATGTGTGTATAAGGGAACGAATTATTCGCAATACGTTGCATCGTTGGGAATGGGAGTGACGGTAAAAGTGCGCACCGAATCAAAAAACGGCATGACGATCTCATATCTGAATTTAAATCGAATTTTCTGTCTTTGTGTTTATTGTGTGTATTTGGCCGACTTATGGACGTGTGAATAATTGACAAAGGGCTTCTTGTGTTGCCTGCATAAATTAGGCAATGTCGATGAGTACTGGCTACTTGTGTATTGTATATGTGTATTGGATGAGTATATCCCTGAGGCAGCTCACCCTAGTGATGAGGTTGCCACATGGGATGTCATTGATTGCATTTTTGGGCCAGAGGTCAAGGGTCAGATATCCTGTTGTTGCAATCTGACCAAATTGGGTATGATGGAATGATATTATATGATGTAAAAGTAAAAATTAAATTGAGTAAATTTAGGGCTAAGAAATAGATGGTGTCAGTTTGGATTTTTATTGAGATTCAATGTGGAATTCAGTCTTCTTGTGGAAAATGGCAGGCAAAAATGAGCCTGTATGGAGAGCATGTGTAGACAGGGTTTTAAAAACATGTATTTAATTACATCCCCACATTACCAGCTCTCCAGATTTAGCATGGGAGTAAAAGTCAAAGATGATAGGCTGAGTCAACTGACTGGGTGTTAATTCAACGGCATGGCAGGGACTTGAACTGGGCTAACTTGGGATCGCAGAATGCGTTGAATAAAGGGAGATACTCACTTAAGGACGGGAGCTCTGAGCTCTCTCGGCCATCCTCTAGGTCGGAGGAAACGGTTTCTTGGGAACGGTTACACTTGATGGGCTGCCGTTGCCGTTTGCAACAGAAATTAGGGCAGGAATGGGGAATTTGTTCAGAATGCCGGTGATAACCCACCTGTATCTATCCCTGTGTGTGTGTGTGTCGAAGTCTGTCTGGCTTTCTGGCCGTCCATGGTCATATTTCTGAACACTGATTTTGGGGGGACAGGAGGTTGGCACCAGCAGAGCGGAGGTTGCAGGTGGGAGTGTGTCTGGAGAGGAGGGCAGTCAGGTAGGATGGGGCCAGGTTATGGAGGGCTTTGTAGGTCAAGAGGAGGATTTTGTAATGGATTCTCTGGGGGATGGGGAGCCAGTGAAGCTTATAAAGGATGGGGGTGATGTAGTCACGGGTCCGGGAATGGGTGAGTAGACGAGCAGCGGAGTTCTGAATGTATTGGAGTTTATTGATGATTATTGAGGGTGAACCATAGAGGAGGCTGTTGCAGTAGTCCAGACGGGAGGTGATGAAGGCGTGGATGAGGGTTTCTGCAGCCGTGGAGGAGAGGGATGGACGGAGATGAGCGATGTTTTTCAGGTGAAAGAAGGCTGTCTTTGTGATTTGTTTAGTATATTTGTCGAAGGAGAGGGTTTGGTCAAAGATGACGCCAAGATTCCGGATGTGAGGGGAGGTGGATACTGGGATACCGTCGATGTTGAGGGCAAAGTTATGGGTGGATTTTGTGAGCGTTTTTGGGCCAATGATGATTATTTCAGATTTATCACAGTTAAGCTTGAGGAAGTTGATTTGAAGCCAGGATTTTATTTCAGTGATGCAGTTTGTCAGGATAGAGTGGGAGCAGTGGGGGATTTGCAGTTATTGATGGAGATGAACTGGCGTCTGTCAGAGAGGTAAGATTTGATCCAAGAGAGGGCAGTGCCGGTAATGTTAAAGGTGGTTTCAAGTCGGGTGAGGATGATGATGTGATTGATGGTGTCAAAGGCGGCGCTGAGGTCGAGGAGGATGAGAATGTTGAGGTTGCCGGCGTCAGAGGAGAGGAGAAGGTCCAGTAAGTCTGTGGTGCGATTCTATGGAGGGCCAATTGAGTGCTTTGAAGTGATTTACATCGGAATGCATCTCTCGGCGGACCACCAGCTGTTCCAGGGAGGTAAGGTGTGAAATATAGTGACATCTTCGCTGGAAATGTGGTTGGGAATGGGATGGCAGTGGGGAAGGAATCGTTGTTGTGGTACTGTGTACAATGTCATTGTAAGTCTGAAGAACGTCGGGTGGCGAGTGCGGACATGTTAATTGGCCAGGATGTTGCGGAACTCTGTTTTATGTTGTGGCCTAGTTGTTGACAACATCATTGCACCAACAGAGGAAGGAGTAAAACAGGACACTAAAATTGACCAACATGAGAACTATTTTTATTTTAATAAATAGATCAGGTTATTTTCTTTGTATTATTTGTTTATTGGGATATTGGGAATTTTCATAATAATATTGGGCAGCTATTGGGCCAGAGGCTAAAACAGGTGCCTACAACAGGTGCATGTGATGCTAAGAGAGGTATTAGAGGACATTGGATTGACTTTAATTGAAATGAAAATTGAAAAGGTGGATTAGGAAAATTGGTTTGTTAAAATAATCATGGGAATAATGGCATCTGTGGGATGCAATAATTTTATGCAATTGATTGACCCAAGAGAGTATGCCCGAACCAATAGAAGCATGGCCATCCACACCTTCCAAGCCGGTGACCAGGTGCTCGTGGAGCACTTCACCCACAAGAACCAAGGTGGACGGGACCGTTCCAGGTTCTCCTGACCACACCAACAGCGGTGTTTTGTGGGGGCAAGTCATCCTGGGTACACGCCACGCATTGTAAGTTGGCCCTCCCCGCACCCACGGTCACTCAAGCCCCACCAACCACACCCATCGTCACACAGGATGGGGCAGGAGCTGCACCATCCGATACGCCGTAGACATATAGGATCAATTACACTTGCACTGCTAGGATTATACCACCTCGCCAGCACAGCGCCCACCACGCCACACCTCAAGTGGGTGGACATGGTGACATATGTTGAAGGATTATATGACAACCTAACCTCTAAGTCTTACGTCCATTATCAAAGCGTTACCTGGGGGCAGAAGATAAATGTACCATGTTGTCTAATACCATCAAATGACCCCCCGTGGATTTATATAGTGTGGAGGGCTGTAATGACAAACCCAAATGGAACGAAGTCAACACAAGTTGCCCTCTCTCGTCAGAGGCAAGTACAACGGGGAGGAAAGTTTGGACCGACAGCAAGTTCCGCCAACACAGGATTCGAATGGGGAAAAGGCTCGAACAATTTAACCACGCACGCGTTACTAGAAAGAAATACCACCCTGATATTGATATGTGAAGTTACGACCATACAATTATTGACTTCCCGGCCACCATGCGTCACACACATAGTGACACCACGGGCCCCAATAGTGGTAAGGAAGAGGGCAGAGGGAAAGGAAGAAGCCAACAGTGTATGGTCCGGGATAGCAGCCTGGTTCCGGGGATGGACGGGAATCGTTGTAAAATGGCTGTTGACATGCCTGGCCATAATCGTAGGAATCGTACTCACCCTGGTCATAATAAAGGCCTTGATCATGGTGTGTGTGAGAAAATGTTTCACAGGATGGACCACACCAACTGCTGCTACCGAGATGGTCCTCTCGCCACATGGAAAGGACCCAAAGGCCTTCGGTGAACCGGCCAATTCTGTCATTTTGTGGCAAGATTCGAACACCCACGACTGGATCGTCGACCTAGATGACTCATGGCAGAAGGATATGGCTTTCTACGACTCCTGGCATGGCACCAATGACCATGCCGATCCTGACTGGGATCCCTTTGAATTTAGTAGTGGAGGTTCTTTTAAGAGCTATTATGCAAACAGCGAGGACGAAAAGACGAATGAATGTCCAGGAGTACCACCATTTGTAAAGAACATTTTCGGGTTACCCCCCCTGTGCAAGTCACCCGACACCACGGATACTGACGCTGATTCAGACAATGAGAAGGAGATTTGTGATAATGAATATGCCACCCTCTCTCCCACAGAACAATCACATGTGCAAGGCTTGATGGCATTGGACGTCGATTGTTTGCCCTGATTCGCGAGGATCGCACCTGGATGAGGAGCGCCCCTCATCAGGCCGGCGACTGAGTTGCACCTACGCTGGGGAAAGGGTGGGCTCGGAACCCGGCATGGCCTCAGCTATCTCCGAACCAGGGGTCTTCGTCACGAATTACGGCTAACAACATGCGTTAAATGTCGGACAGCCACAACCAGGGGCCGGTATCCCTCCCAGAGCATGCGTGACGCATTGCGCGCCTGGCATGTGACTGGGGGGCACTGGCCTGCTGGGGTTATATTGTCTCTTTCGATGTGTTGTCTCAGAGACAAAAGGGAGATAATTGACGGGCATGAGGCGGGGGGGGGGGGGGGGGCACCACGAGACCCAGGGCACCTGAAATATATATATAATTGTGTCTTTCTTTTGCTTGCTTCAAAACATGTTGTTTCACGGCTCGGTCAGATCCAGCCTTGGAGACGTTTTTCAACATTTGCCAAAGGGAGAAGAGTTATGGGAATAGTTGACATTTAATTCTTGTTTGTCTTCAAGTTAACCTCGAGCAGAGTATGATTTAATATGTATCCTTTGATTTGTATGTGCCTGGCTCAATATGTTTTACTGCCAAGTGTAACACGATTGAACTCCCTTGTGAGATCACATCCCTTGGCCTCGCGGTTGTATAGATAAGGGGTTGGGGAACATCACTGTACCTTACTCCCACAGCCTTGGCTTTTAATTTTGGCTCCACCACCAGATGGGACCATGGTGGGAGTTTTATGGAGCCCACTTTTTTCCTTTGTCTTCAGCGCAGCGTTTTTTCTGTTATTCCATCTATATAACAACTTGTCTTTTGCTGAGTTTTTAGTGTGGCTCGGACTTGTACTGCCTTGTGTGACAAGGCTCTGCATTTCCGGACGCGCTCCACAATTGTGTTGTTCGATGTTTATTAAACCATTCGTGCTCCAAATCTTGTCTCTTCTTTGAGTTTAAAGAGGAATACCAACATAAGTTGTTTAACCCTTGACCCCTATCTGTAAACGTGGCTTCGTACAAGTGGTTTAACCCTCGACCCCTATTTGTAAACATGGCATTGTACCAGTGGTTTAACCCTTGACCCCTATCTGTAAACGTGGCATGGTACAAGCAGTTCAACCCTTGACCCCTATCTGTAAACGTGGCATGGTACAAGTGGTTTAACCCTTGACCCCTATCTGTAAACGTGGCATTGTACCAGTGGTTTAATCCCTGACCCCTCTTTGTAAATGTGGCATTGTATAAGTAGTTTAACCCTTGACCCCTATCTGTAAACATGGCTTGGTACAAGGGGTTTAACCCTTGACACCTATCTGTAAACTTGGCATGGTACAAGTGGTTTAACCCTTCACCTCTATCTGTAACCATGGCAGTCTACAAGTGGTTTAACCCTTGACCCCTATATGTAAACGTGGCATGGTACAAGTGGTTTAACCCTTGACCCCTATCTGTAAACGTGGCTTGGTACAAGTGGTTTAACCCTTGACCTTATCTGTAAACGTGGCATTGTACTGGTGGTTTAACCCTTGACCCCTATCTGTAAACGTGGCATGGTACAAGTGGTTTAACCCTTGACGCCTATCTGTAACCGTGGCATGGTACAAGTGGTTTAACCCATGACCACTCGCCGGAGGGAGTGGCAATGATTACCTCAGAACCTTATTCTACTCTGACTACTCTTAGTACCGAATTTCAATTACTTATATAATGCCATGTCTACTCTTAGTACCGTATTCTACTTTTTGTTCGTAAACACATCATTGATGTTAATTTATCTATTGTTCATTTCATTTATCTTTCAACAACTTACTACCTTTGATCTCTATATAAAATAATCTCTAACTATACATGAGCATCGTTTCCTTACCTCCCGTAGAACCTCCCATCACACACTTGCTTCTGATCCTTTGGAACCCTTCACGGCAAACACATTTTCGGTTATTCACAATGTCACACCCTCTCTGTTCAACCTCACTCTCTGTGGAAGAGAATAAAAAACATGAGAAGGTGAGAAAACAAATTAAAGAAGTAGATTCATGAATCTTTTCTTCACTCAATATAATTGTTGGAACAGCACAAAAGATGAGGTTAAGTTTATAGCTTTGGCAATATGGAGAACTAGGAAGGACAGCCCTACTTAAAGCTTATATATATAAATGCATACATATACATACACATATACAAACACACGTCTACATATATATATATATGTATATATATATATATAGTGTTGCGGTTTTGAGATTGTACAGTGAGTATAATAAAGGTTAAAATTTCCCCCTCATAGTTAGTCACACAAGCAACATGTAGCCTCGCGATAGTGTAGTTATCTCTTAGTATTTGTGAGCTTAGTCCTTTTCCTATGTTAGTTCTGCGTTGAGTAGAGTCAGGAGAATAGGCCCTACTTCTACCGACTTTCCAGCCTCCCTAGCCTCATGCCCCTTTGCGCTGACTTTGGTTCATTTTGGGCGAATTAACACGAGGCAGGCCGAGGAGGGTCGGGGCAGAGCCGAATGAGGGGCGGCAAAAGCTGACGGTAAGCACGAGCCGCCAATCAGGGCTCAGAGGTGGTGGCGGCAGCACTGCGTCACAGAGCGTGGTAAGAAGGTTTGAGGGGGTTCGAGAAGGTTTGGGGGCGTATCTATATAACCCATCGCTCAAAGCCCCCAAGACGACTTGCAGCAAAAGGACTTTGCACCCGAGAGGACTGCTGCCCAGGGAGAACTCGCGCGCACTGACCAACCCGGAGGGATCGTTGACGAGCAGGAGTTGAGAGTGTCAAAGAACTGTGAGAGATATGCGGGTGAAGAAAGACACGCATGAACTGGAATACGCGCTATTAAAAGTGACGCTCGGTTGAGTTAGAGGCCGATCCATATACAGTGCATTAAGTTGCGCGAGTGACAACGGCTGTGTAATCGCCAGCCGCGCTGAGAGACCCGCATTTGCCATTATACCTCATCGGCTGCCTTTTTTCGGGAGACAGGTTACGAGGTTCCTCCCACCAACTGCTGCCATCTTTGCTGGACGTGCTGGGACCGTGGAGAGCCGGGCGGGGCCGTTCCTGGACGACCACATCGTCGCGTCTTGCTGGGACATCAATCCATCTGCAATTCCCTGTGTGAGTGTGACGGGCCCGAGTCCAGGGGATAAGATAAGACTGACTAAGTGCTGCTCTGTGTCTCTGCGTCCCGATCACTGCACATACGTGTGGGAATAATTAAACCTGTGTTCTTCCTTTTTTCCTCTTCGATCGTTCCTGAGGTTTCCTTATTGGCTAAGCGTGGTACCAATGAACCGCTTGAATCGGGTTCCACTACCCAAACTGCATGGACCACGTGGTACTCAATCCACTCGGCATACCCAAACCACACGTGGCTCATGCGAGGCTTGCTTCCTCACTTCTGTGGCGGCGCAGGGAACAAGGTACGAGCGAGAGTTGGTTCCGAAACCCTACTCTGCGTTTGCCCGGAAGGGACGTTTCAAGTCTCGGTTCCGTCAAGCCCAGAAAGAACAAGGGGATTAATTCCTCCCTTGGTAAGGGGACAAAGGGCGGCGGAGAACTGTAACAATATATATATATATACAGTCACGTAAAAAAGTAAGTACACCCAATGTAAAGTTTTGACTTTTTCAACATATTTCAACATACAGCTATTTGATCCTCATTTCAACAATATTGATAGATAAAGGTGATATAATATAACAAATATCATGAAACATTTACATTTTGTAGTCCATTGTATAATTTAAATAAACATAAATGCAAATTTCACATGTGGAAAAAGTAAGTACACCCTTGGCTCTAATAGGTGGTATTGCCCCCTTTGGCAGAAACAACCTCAAGTAGGCGTTTCTTATAATTATTGTCTACCAGTCTCTGACATCGACGAGGATAAATTTTTGCCCACTCCTCCATGCAGAATTCTTTCAGCTGTGCGATGTTTGAGGGGTTTCTTGCATGCACAGCTCGTTTCAAATCCCCCCACAACATCTCGATGGGATTTAGATCTGGGCTTTGACTTGGCCATTCCAGAACCCTCCATTTCTTTCTTTTCAGCCATTCCTTGGTGGATTTACTGGTATGTTTAGGGTCATTGTCATGTTGCAAGGTCCACCCCTCGGTTGAGCTTCACCTTTCCGACAGATGGCCTCACATTATCCTCAAGCACACTCTGGTACATTGAAGAATTCATAGTGGATTCTATGATGGTGACCTGCCCAGGCCCTGATACAGCAAAGCTGCCCCAAACCATAATATTTCCACCACCATGCTTTACAGTTGGTATCAGGTTCTTGTGGTCAAATGCTGTCTATAGTTTTCGCCAAACATATCTTCTGGTACTGTGGCCAAATAGCTCTACCTTTGACTCATCTGTCCGGAGCACATTGTTCCAGAAGTACTGGTCTTTGCCTCGGTGTTCATTGGCAAACTTTCGTCTTCCCCTGATGTTCTTTCAGGACAGCAAAGGTTTCCTCCTGGCACACCTCCCATGTAGATCAAATTTGTGCAGCCTCTTTCTAATGGTAGACTGATGCACTTTGACATCAACTGTGGCAAGAGCTACCTGTAGGTCCCGTGATGACATTCTGGGGTTCTTAGAGACTTCTTTCAGCATCTTGCGTTCTGCTCTCGGGCTGAACTTGCTGGGGCGGCCTGGCCTGAACAAGTTGGCAGTTGTTTGGAATCTTCTCCACTTGTAGATGATCTTCCGGACAGTCGAATGATTGATTTCAAATTGTTTGGAGATCTTTTTAAATTCCTTCCCAGACTCGTAGGCATCTATAACCTTCTTTCCGAAGGCTTCAGAAGGCTCTTTTAATCTAGGCATGGTGACGCCGCACACTTCAACAACAAAGAGCAAACCAAACTAAATGTCTGAGGTTTAAATAAGACAGGTTCCTCCAAGATCCTCTCTACTGCTGTTCTAATAATTTGCACCTGAGCTGGTGCACCTGATTCAAATTTTAGGTGTTTGAAGTAGTGATAAATGTAGGGGTGTACTTACTTTTTCCACATGCGAAATTTTCATTCATGTTTATTTAAATTATACAATGGACTACAAAATGTAAATGTTTCATGATATTTGTTATATTATATCAACTTTATCTGTCAATATTGTTGAAATGAAGATCAAATAGCTGTATGTTGAAATATGTTGAAATAGTCAAAACTTTACATGGGGTGTACTTACTTTTTCACGTGACTGTATATATATATATATATATACACATATACACTAGCACGACTCACCACACATCGTTTCAGAGGGGTAGGCATCTTTGACCATGTCTGCTTTCTGAGGGAGTGCGGGATGGCGGGAATGGTGGGTGGGGTAAATGGTGGTGATCGTGGATTGGGGATCGTGGAGGGACATGGGGGAATGGTGGAGGGGGGATGGGGTCGATGGTGATGGGGGTGGTGGGGGAGAGCGGCCAAATATATTTTGTGCTCTGATTGAATATCTACTGTAAATCAGAAGTCAGAACCCAACACGCATAAATGAAAAGGAACTGAGTGCAAATATATATTTATTTTAAATGATCAGTTCGAGCTGGAAGGGAAGGTCAATACAGATTTATCAAAAACTGGATGGGAAAGTCGAACACCCTGAAGACCCATATATATATATATATATATATATATATATATATATATATATATATATATATTGGTATCTGTAATCTGGTTCTCCAACCTAATGAGCGAACGTCATGACGTCATCGCCATGCATGTCCGCCTTGCCTGCGAAGCTCCAGGGGAGCCATCCAGCAGTGCATCATTATGGATCTTAAATTCAGATACTGTCACAAGTGCATGCAAAACTCACAGTTACCGACCTGGTTTCACCCTTGTTGGGGCTTCATCAGGGCAACGAAGTGAGCCTTCCATACACTTGTAACTCTGAAAACTTTTCGGTTTTTATATCAGTCATAATGCGACCTTCATATCATCAGTGGGGAACCGCCAGCAAGGTGTCCCATACAACTGCTGCTGCACCTTGCTCGGAGTGCTATAAGCACCGTCTGCCACACGGTAACATTATCTCTGGTATCCACTCATCCTGGATACCAGAGCCCTGGAAGCCCTGGAGCTTTGCAGGCAAGGCCGACATGCATGGCGATGACGTCATGACGTTCGCTCATTAGGTTGGAGAACCAGATTACAGATACCAATTCGTAACTCCCAACCGCATCCAGGTCGACTCCATATGATGAGTGGATACCAGAGATAATGTTACCGCGTGACGGGTGGTGCTTATCGCTCCCAGCAAGGTGCAGCAGCAGCTGCATGGGACACATTGCTGGCGGTTCCCCACTGATGATAGGAAGGTCGCATAATGACTGATATATATATATATACATATATATATATATATATATATATATATATATATACATATATATATATATACATATATATATATATACATATATATATATATACATATATATATATATATATATATATATATATATATATATACACACATATATATATATACACAAAGAATTAAGTTAAGCACCCCCCCCGTTTTTTTACAACCTCGCACATTACAAGTTTGTTGTCGTCAAAACAGTGTAATATACCCATGATATTGCTATATTTTCTGGAGAAGTGATATTATGGTCACATAAAAACATAACAATCATGCCGTTTTCAATATTGTATTCTGAATAATTTAAGGTGAAATTTTTTGGGAATTTTAGGCATATTTTCACCTCAATTTAAGTATGGAGCTATAGGTCCATCACGGACAGTGTGGATGACGTTTATGTTTTCTAACGTACAGTCATTGTTCTGAGAAGACCTCTAGCGATCTTTGCGTCAATAACGTGTGTAGGACCCACGTGATCGGATCACTGACTCAACCCTACGTCTCATAGACCCTGTAAGCCGTCGTATGCGTTGCTGTGG
The DNA here is from genome assembly GCF_964187855.1 of Myxine glutinosa. Lineage (NCBI taxonomy): Eukaryota > Metazoa > Chordata > Myxini > Myxiniformes > Myxinidae > Myxine > Myxine glutinosa. The sequence continues at coordinate 407,067,650 of NC_136261.1, read as the reverse complement.
CAGGTTGTTCCATTCCCGATGTAATGCACGTTCCAATTCATCCAGATTGGCTATTGGAGGGACCATCTTCGCAATTTGTCGTCCCAACATTGGAGGGACCAATATATATTAGGGGGTGCTTAACTTAATTCTTTGTGTAGGGGTGCTTAACTTAATTCTTTGTGTATATATATATATATATATATATATATATATATATATATATATATATATATATATATATATATATATATATATATTGTTGCGGATCTCGCCGCCGGCCTTCTCCCCTTACCAAGTGGGGGGTTAGTCCCCTTGTCCTTGACTGGCCAACGGGACCCGGGACCTATGACGTCCTTCCCGGACAGCACGAAATAGGGTATTAGGACCAAGAATTCGCTATTACCTAATTACTCGCGCTGCCCTGAAACGAGGAAATAAGCCCTGCACGAATCACACATGTTGAGACGCCGAGCGGTGCATACACGTGATCCGTGCCGTTTAGTTGGTCACCCCGGTTCGAGCGAACTTATTTGTACCACGCTTAGCCAATGGAGAAATCACAAAGGCGATCGAATTGGGAAGAAAGGAATAACAAGATTTATTTACACTATTCACAATGGTTCAGAGAAAAGAGGACACAGTGCAGCCTCAAAACAGTCTTTTTTTTTTCTTTTTTTTTTGTATACTGAATCGAGGCTCATGAAAGAGCTAAGATTTATTTCACAAACAAATCAACCAGACAAACAAAATATATAAAAAGAGGGAGCAGAAGACAAGATGGGCAGAGAAGGGGAAGCACACAAACACAACATTTGAGAGCAGGGAGATGTGTGGGAGGGAGAGGGCTTGGAGGGAGGAGGCGTGGGAAGGGAGGGGGTGGTGGGAGAAGTATAAAACACAAGGACACCAAGGACTTCCACGACAGAAGTTGGTATTTCAAAAAAGTGGATTTGGGGTGAAATTAGCGGGGGTAGAAACGATCTTGGTTTTGGATGGGGGAAGATAAGAGATGGTGGTGAACAGCTGTTTTAAAGACCTGGAGGGTGGAGTGGGATTGAAGAGAGGGAGGGAGTTTGTTCCAGAGGTGGGAGAAAAGAGGAATGAAGGAGTGAAGGTGAGCAGAGAGTCTTGATTTTGGTAGTTTATCCATAAGAGGGTTGCAGGCAGATCTTGTGCGACCTGTAGGAATATTTGGGGGCCAGAGCCCAGAGAGAGTTGGAGGAGCAAGGCCGGAGAGGAGTCGGTAGAAGACAGAAAGACCACCAACCTGCCTGCGGTGAGTAAGTGAAAGGCTCTCAGAGGTAGCTTAATCGCGGGAGATTCCAATGATTCTGAACGCTTTGGTTTCAACAGCGTGAAGACGAGCTAGGTGTGAGGCAGGAGCACCAGCCCAGAGGGGAGAGCAGTATTCCATTGAGCTGCGGATGAAAGCCTTGTATGTGGTGAGGATCTCAGGTGTGCCAAGGAAGCACTTCGCACGACGGAGGATGCCCAGTCGGCGACTGGCTTTGGAGGCCAGATTTGAAATGTGGTTTTCCCAGGAAAGATCATGGCAGATAGTGAGACCCAAAAGCTTGAGTGACAAAACTTCTTGGAGAGGATTATTCAGAAAGTGGATGGGAGGGTTGTCCAGTCAGTCTTTTCGGAGAGACATCATAAGAGTGTGAGATTTGTTGGGATTGAAAGACATGTTCCACTTGTTTGCCCAGACTGTGATTTTGTCCAGGTCTGCAGAGAGCGAGGAGGCTGCAGACTGCCGATCTGAGGGATGAGGAATGGAGCGACAGAGAGTAGAGTCATCAGCAAAGAGATTGAGAGGATTTTTAAGAGAGTCAGAGAGATCATTGATGAAGACCAGAAAAAGCACAGGGCCCAGAACACTGCCTTGGGGAACTCCAGCCTGAACAGGAAGAGAAGAGGAGAGAAACCCATTCAGGGCCACACGTTGACTACAACTAGAGAGGAAGTCCGCCAGCCATGCGTGGAGATTTCCATGGATACCAAAGGAGGAGAGTTTGGTGAGCAGAGCGGGGTGCCAGACCATATTGAAGGCACGTGATATGTCAAGGGAGACAGCTCTAATTTCCTGTTTGGCATTGAGGACCTCCATCCATTGTTGAGAAAGCAGAAGCAGCATGTCCAGAGTAGAGTGACCAGGTCTGAAACCAAACTGATGATCAGAGATCAAGCCATTGGAGAAGAGGAAAGATTTCATATCTGAAGCAATGATGGATTCCATGACTTTGCTGATAATTGGGAGAAGGCTGATTGGTCTGTAGTTGCTAGGATGTGTCTCTGCACCTTTTTTGTGCAAAGCGGTGATGTTGGCTGATTTCCAAGCAGATGGCAAATGACCTTGAGCAAAAGAGAGGGTGAAGAGAACAGAGAGAGGGAGTGAAAGAGCGGAAGAACAGGATTTTAGGACCCGTGGGCTGATGCCGTCAGGTCCAGTTGCAGAATCAGAGTCGAGGGTTGACAGAAACTTTTCCACCTTGTCAGGAGGAAAGGACACAGAGTCCAGGATGAGCTGGGTACGACGGGGTACAGTGGGTGCAGAGAGGGATGGGTTTGGGACACAAGATTTAGAGGCAAACACAGAGTTGAGGCATTCAGCTTTTTCACGTGCGGAGTCAGCCGTGTAGCCATTTGAGGTGAGGGAGGGGATGGAGGGGGAACAAACACCAGAAACAGATTTGACCAGATGCCACCAGGATTTGGAAGAGGGAGACTGATAAGAGAGTTCGATCTTGAGAACGGAGAGATATTGTTTCCTGGCTCTCCTGAGGGTGGACACACACTTGTTTCGGGCTTTGTGAAAAGAAATGAGATTTCCTTCCGTTGGATTTTCTTTCCAGGAGACGAAAGCAAGTTGTTTCTGGGCAATAGGCTCACCACAAGATTACAAGATTACAAGATCACTCACCACGGCAACAGGCTCACCGCCATACCGTTAGATCCCTGGTTGGCTGGTGGCTCTTACCGTCATCGCCTCTGACGCTCCGCCTTGACACCGCCCCATCCCGACCCCGCGCTCCTCCTTCTTAGGCCTACCTCGTGTTACTCGACTAGTGAGCGAGCAAAGGGCAGCAAATGCTGCGGGCAGCCAAAGCATAACAAATGCTGCGGGCAGCCAAAGCATAACAAATGCTGCGGGCAGCCAAAGCGTAACAAATTGAGTGGGTCAGCCAAATGGGGCGCGGGATCAATTATGCCCATAGAGGTGGAATTGGAGGGTGCCACAAAAATGAAGGGGACCTAAACTCATGTCTTTACACTCCCGTCCATGGTACACTGAATCTTGTGGTGAGGCAGTTGCCCTGAAACAACTTGCCTTTGCCTCTTGTAAGGCTAATCCAACTGAAGGCAATTTCAGTTCCTTCCACCAAGCTCGGAACAAGTGTGTGTCTACCCTCAGGAGTGCCAGGAAGCACTATCTCTCCTCACTCAAGAATGAACTCTCAAACCTGTCTCCTTCCTCCAAATCCTGGTGGCGTCTGGTCAAATCCGTTTCTGGTGTTTGTTCCCCCTCCATCCCCTCCCTTACCTCAAATGGCCACACAGTTGACATCGCACGTGAGAAAGCCGAATGCCTCAACTCTGTGTTCGCCTCAAAATCCTTAGTCCCAAACCCATCTCTCTCTGTTCCCACATTTCCCAGTCGAACCCAACTGCTCCTGGACTCTGTGTCCTTCTCTCCTGACAAGGTGGAGGAGTTTTTGTCAAACCTCGACTCTGATTCTGCAACTCAACTGAACCAGACGGCATCAGCCCACGGGTCCTAAAATCCTGCTCTGCCGCTCTATCTCACCCTCTCTCTGTTCTTTTCACCCTATCTTTTGCTCAAGGTCATCTGCCAGCATCCTGGAAATCAGCTAACATTACCGCTTTACACAAAAAAGGTGCAAAAACAGATCCTTGCAACTACAGACCAATCAGCCTGCTCCCAATTATCAGCAAAGTCATGGAATCCATCATTGCTTCGGATATTAAATCTTTCCTCTTCTCCAATGGCTTGATCTCTGATCATCAATTTGGTTTCAGACCAGGTCACTCTACTCTGGACATGCTACTTCTGCTGTCTCAACAATGGATGGAGGTCCTCAATGCCAAACAGGAAATCAGATCTGTCTCCCTTGACATATCACGGGCCTTTGATACGGTCTGGCACCCAGCTCTGCTCACCAAACTCTCCTCCGATGGTATCCATGGAAATCTCCATGCATGGCTTGCGGACTTCCTCTCTGGTCGTAGTCAACGTGTGGCCCTGAATGGATTTCTCTCATCTCCCCTTCCTGTTCAGGCTGGAGTTCCCCAAGGAAGTGTGCTGGGCCCTGTGCTTTTTCTGGTCTTTATCAATGATCTCTCCGACTCTCTGGAAAATCCTCTCTATCTCTTTGCTGATGACTCCACTCTCTGCCGCTCCATTCCTCTTCCCTCAGATCGGCAGTCTGCAGCCTCCTCACTCTCTGAAGACCTGGACAAAATCACAGACTGGTCAAACAAGTGGAACATGTCTTTCAATCCTGACAAATCTCACTCTCTTACTATGTCTCTCCGAAAAGATCGACTGGACAACCCTCCCATCTACTTTCTCAACAATCCTCTCCAAGAAGTTCTGTCGCTCAAGCTTTTGGGTCTCACTATCTGCCATGATCTTTCTTGGGAAAACCACATTTCCAAGCTGGCCTCCAAAGCCAGTCGCCGACTGGGCATCCTCCGTCGTGCGAAGTCCTTCCTCGGCACACCTGAGCTCCTCACCACATACAAGGCTTTCATCCGCAGCTCAATGGAATACTGTTCTCCCCTATGGGCTGGTGCTCCTGCCTCACACCTGGCTCGGCTTCACGCTGTTGAATCCAAAGCTTTCAAAATCATTGGAATCTCCCGCGATGAAGCTATCTCTGAGGGCCTTTCACTCACTCACCGCAGGCAGGTAGGTGGTCTTTCTGTCTTCTACCGACTCCTCTCCGGCCTTGCTCCCCCAGCTCTCTCTGTGCTCTGTCCCCCAAATATTCCTACAGGTCGAACAAGATCTGCCAGCAACCCTCTGATGGTTAAACTGCCGAAATCTCGGCTCTCTGCTTCCCTTCACTCTTTCATTCCTCTTTTCTCCCGCCTGTGGAACAAACTCCCACACTCCCTTCAATCCCTCTCCTCCCTCCAGGTCTTTAAAACAGCTGTTCACCACCATCTCTTATCTTCCCCCATCCATAACCTTGATCTTTTCTACCCCACTAATTCACCCCAGATCCACCTTGTTTGAATTTCCAACTTCTTTCCTGGAAATCCTGGCAGTGTCCATATGTTTATACCTCTCCCACCCCCCCCCCCCCCTTCACATGCCTCCCCCCCAAAGCCCTCTCCCTCCCACAGATCTCTCGATGTCTCCATGTCTCTCGGTCCCTGCTCTCAAATGTTGTGTTTGTGTCCTTCCCCCTCTCTCCCCATCTTGTCTACCGCTCCCGATGTTTATTTGTTTTATGTGTCTGTTTGTCTTTCTGTGTGATTAATGTTCGCTCTTTCACGAGCCTCGATCTTGTATACAAAAAAACAAAAAAAAAAAAAAAACGCAGATATCAAAAGGGGAAATGGCCTATACTTACACATACGATGATATAGCTAATACTACAGGTGGCCTACGTGTTGCTCGTGGACTAACTATGAGGGGCAACCCTTTAACATTTAATGATCAATATGTGCAAATCTCAAAACCGTAGCACTGCCCCCCTCCCTTGCCAGATTCGTCCCCGTGTCGAACCCACACAGGTGAGAACGACTGGTTTTGAGAAAGGTTCGGGACTACTCTTTAAATTACGTGTGACACTTAGATGTGGTTTCCCTCTACATTTAATCTAACACCCTGTATGTGACCGTTTTACAACACTAGATATGTCCCACCGACTGCATTGTGTACTAACTAACAGACCCACACCCACAGCTAACCGAATTGCAGAATGAATTCTTAAACTAAACATAAAGCCGGTGGGGAGCATGTTATTTACAACACTAAACTAATTATTTACATCTCTATAACCCAGGACCTGTTCTTTTGTGGAAAGAAATTTGGAGGGGAGAAACAACAATGCACCAATACAACAATACACAAAAATGTACAGTATGAAGGAGCTGTGCTCCAACGCGAGTTGAAAGAATTGAAGCGACCAAAGATGGAAATTCGTCCGAGTAGGTTTAATAAATGTATCACACTCGGGTACTCTGAAAAGCCCGTTTATCGGGCAGCAATATATATACACATTTATGTCGGGAAGTTTGCCCGGCAAAAGCTATACCGGGCATGCCCGGGTATCAAGGGCGAGCCTTGGAAAGGCGAGTCTGGACCTGCCCGGGCGTGTTTGGCTGCGGCCTGGCAAGTCGAGGCTGGGCGTGCCCTGGCGCTCTGGACGAGCACTGGAAAGGCGAGAGCGGGCATGCCCGGACGCTCTGGGTGAGCCCTGGAAAGGCAATAGCGGGCATGCCCGGACGCTCTGGGCGAGCCCTGGAAAGGCGATAGCGGGCATGCCCGGACGCTCTGGGCGAGCCCTGGAAAGGCGATAGCGGGCATGCCCGGACGCTCTGGGCGAGCCCGGGAAAGACGAGACCGGGCGTGCCCAGGAGGTTCGGGCGTGCCCGGGAGAGGCGCGTCTGACCGTGTTCTGGCCGGTGCAAGGCGATTGTGTGCATCCAGCGGTAACCGCTACACACGCCCCTCCAGAATCGACCTGCACCGGCAGGGTCAATTTAAGGGGGGTCTGGATGACCCGGCCGAAGCGACCCCTGGAGGGTCGTGGGGAGGGGTCCGACGTGGTGGTGGGTGGTCGAGCGGGGGGAACTGTGGACGGGGGGCGGCCTCGCCACGGAGGAAGGGCCAACCGTGGTGGTCGGTCGACGTCCATGTGCGCCGGTTTGAGGCGGTCTACAGAAATCCGGTCCGGCCGGCCGCCGAAGTCGACGATGAAAGACTTGTCGCCCCGTCGCAGGACCCGGAAGGGCCCGTCGTACGGCGGCCGGGGTGGCCCCCGGTGCGCGTCATGACGCACAAAGACGTACTCCGCTGTGCGAAGCGCCGGGGGGACGTAGGACTGGGGGCCACCGTGGCGGGACGTCGGCACGGGGGCAAATCGTCGGGCGGCCTCCTGGAGGTCCGAGCGCTGGCGAGCAGCGGACCAGGGACTGGTAGCGTCGGGCACGAATTCGCCCGGGACGCGGAGTGGCTGGCCGTAGACGAGCTCGGCGGCGGTCGCCTGGAGGTCTTCCTTGGGGGCCGTGCAAAGGCCCAAAAGGACCCACGGCAGCCGGTCGGCCCAACCGTCGTCCTGAAGGCCGACCATGAGTGCGGCCTTCATGGAGCGGTGAAACCGCTCGCACAACCCATTGGCTTGGGGGTGGTAGGCCGTGGTGCGGTGCAGCGTGACCCCCAACGAACGGGCGACCACGCCCCAAAGCTCAGACGTGAAATGTGGGCCGCGGTCGGACGAGATGTCCGCTGGTGCGCTGAAGCGCGCGACCCAGGTGGCGATGAACGCCTGTGCCACGTCGGCGGTGGTGGTGGAGGTGAGGGGCATGGCCTCCGGCCACCTGGTGGTCCTGTCCACCATGGGGAGCAGGTGGGTGAACCCCCGCGAGGGGGAAAGGGGACCAACCAGGTCCACGTGGACGTGGTCAAAACGCCGTTCAGGCACGGCGAAAGGTGTCCGCGGGGCCTGGGTGTGGCGTGGACCTTGGCCCGCTGGCAGGCCATGCAGGCGTTGGCCCAGTCGCGGATGTTTCGTCGAAGGCCGTGCCAGACGAAACGCGCCGACACCAGCTTCTGAGAAGCTTTCCGGCCCGGGTGAGGAAGGCCGTGGATGGAAGCGAAGATGCGGCGCTGCCAGGAAACGGGCACGATGGGGCGAGGCTGGCCCTGGGAGACGTCGCAGAGCAGGACGGTGCCCGCGAAGGGGATGTCGGCCAGGCGGAGGCCCGGGTCCGCCGCGCGGAGTGCCTGCACCGAGGCGTCGGTGGTCTGGTCGGCCGCCATGAGCGCGAAGTCCATGCCGAGGTGGACCGCGTTCGCGCTGGCCCGCGAAAGGCAGTCGGCCATGGCGTTGTCTTTGCCGGCGACGTGCTGGATGTCCGTGGTGAACTCCGACACGGCGGAGAGGTGGCGCTGCTGGCGGGCCGACCACGGCTCTGTGACCTTAGCCATTGCGTAGACCAATGGCTTGTGGTCGACGAAAGCCGTGAACGGGCGGCCCTCCAGGAGGTGTCGGAAATGGCGAACGGCCAGGAATAGCCCGAGCAGCTCGCGGTCGAACGTGCTGTAGTTTAACTCGTTCGGCCGGAGTTGCCGGCTGAAAAAAGCGAGTGGCTGCCAAACCCCGTCCACCCATTGCTCGTGAACGGCGCCCAACGCGTAGTTGGAGGCGTCCGTAGTGAGGGCGATGGGCGCGTTGAGCACCGGGTGAGCCAGCAGCGTTGCGTCGGCGAGGGCCCGTTTGGCGCTGGCGAAGGCCGCGTCCATGGCCGCGGACCAAACAATGTCATGCTTGGCCGGCTTGCCCCGGAGGGCCTCGTAAAGGGGCTGCATGAGCTGAGCAGCGCGGGGCACGAATCGGTGATAAAAATTCACCATGCCGAGGAACTCTTGGAGGGCCTTGATGGAACGGGGACGTGGGAATGTGGTGATGGCCTCGACCTTGGTCGGCAGCGGCACGGCCCCGGTCTTGGTGATGCGGTGGCCCAAAAAGTCAACGGTCGTCGCGCCGAAGTGGCATTTGACCGGGTTGACAATTAAGCCGTGCTCGCTGAGGCGACCGAACAGTGTTCGGAGGTGGAGGAGGTGCTCAGCACGGGACGTGCTGGCGACGAGGATGTCGTCCAGATAGACGAAAAGAAACGGCAGGTCGTGCAGCACTCCCTCCATCAAGCACTGGAACGCCTGGGCCGCGTTCTTGAGGCCAAACGGCATCCGCAAAAATTCGAACAGGCCGAACGGCGTGATGACGGCCGTCTTCGGGACGTCGGCCACCCGAACAGGTGGTAGCCCCGTATCAGGTCAATTTTCGAAAAGATGACCCGTCCCGCCAAACGGGCGGAAAAGTCCTGAATATGCGGGATCGGGTACCTGTCGGGGGTGGTAGCATCATTGAGACGGCGGTAGTCGCCACACGGGCGCCATCCACCCCCCGGCTTTGGCACGATGTGCAGTGGCGAGGCCCACGCGCTATCGGAGCGCCGCACAATGCCGAGGTGCTCCAACGCGTCGAATTCGGCCTTCGCCACGGCGAGCTTGGCTGGGTCGAGGCGGTGGGCCCTGGCGTAGACCGGCGGGCCCGTAGTGGGTATGTGGTGCTCGATCCCGTGCCGCACCATGACGGCCGAAAACGTCGGCCGCGTGAGGGCCGGGAATTCCACGAGCAGGCGAGCGAACTCGTTCGTTGCCAGGAGGGCGCACGCCAGTTCGGTCGGCGCGGAGCTGCTCATTGTGCACGCCAGGGAGCTGAAGGTCTCGGCGTGGACAAGGCGACGTCGTTTGACGTCGACCAGCAGCGCGTGCGCGCAGAGGAAGTCGGCGCCCAGCAAAGCCACGGGGACGCTGGCGGTAACAAAAGTCCATTGAAAGCGCTGGCTGCCGAAGCAGAGGGTGACGACGCGTGGGCCGAAAGTGCGTATGGCCGAGCCATTAGCAGCGACCAAAGAGGGGCCGCAAACTGCGTCCCGCCTGTCCTGCTCGGAGGCGGGTATGACGCTCAGTTGGGCACCGGTGTCGCACAGGAAACGCCGCCCAGACGCTTTGTCCCGAATAAACAGCAAGTTGCCCGAGTGGCCGGCGCTCATGGCTGGGAATGAACGCCGGCCCGGCCGTTTCCCGACCTGCCGAAAGTGCACGGGGGCCGGCACGTCCGAGCCTTGTGTCCGAACCTGGCGTGGTAATAACACCATGCCCGGTCAGGTGGAGGCCCCGGCCGTCGTGTCGGAAGCGGGCGGTGCGGCGTGGCGGCCGCCAGTTGCACCGGCAGTTCGGCCTCCAACCGCACAGGGCGCTCGGGCATCGTGGGCATCGCCTCGGACGGCGGCGGGCTCCAGGTAACTGCGCCGATGTGCTGGCCCGCCGAGGAGATCTTATCGGCTTCCCTGGCGAGGGCGCGGGAATCCGTGATCAACGTGCCAGCCAGGGCGAGGCATACCGGGTGAGGCAGCTGGCGAAGGAACAGCTCGCGGAACAGAAAATCCGGAGAGTGCTCACCGAGCAACGAGAGCATATAGTCCATGCGCTCGGACGGGCGCGTGTCGCCGAGCTCGGGCAGGTCAAGCAGGCGCCGTGCGCATGCTGCCGGTGAGAGGGCGAAAGCGTCGAGGAGGAGTGTCTTCAGCGCGTCGTATTTGTCAGCAGCCGGCGGGTGCTGGAGGAGGCTCAAGGCGCGGGCCGCGGTGGCGGAACCGAGCGCCGCCACAACATGGTGGAAGCGGGTGTCGTCCGCAGTGATGCCTCGCAGGGCGAACTGAGAGTCCGCCGGAGCGAACCAAACAGCCACGTGAGCCTCCCAGAAGGTAGGCAGTTTAAGCGTCACTGCCGTATCCATGTCAGTAGGTCACCAATGAAGGAGCTGTGCTCCAACGCGAGTTGAAAGAATTGCCGCGACCAAAGATGGAAATTCGTCCGAGTAGGTTTAATAAATGTATCACACTCGGGTACTCTGAAAAGCCCGTTTATCGGGCAGCAATATATATACACATTTATGTCGGGAAGTTTGCCCGGCAAAAGCTATACCGGGCATGCCCGGGTATCAAGGGCGAGCCTTGGAAAGGCGAGTCTGGACCTGCCCGGGCGTGTTTGGCTGCGGCCTGGCAAGTCGAGGCTGGGCGTGCCCGGGTGCTCTGGATGAGCACTGGAAAGGCGAGAGCGGGCATGCCCGGACGCTCTGGGTGAGCCCTGGAAAGGCGATAGCGGGCATGCCCGGACGCTCTGGGCGAGCCCGGGAAAGACGAGACCGGGCGTGCCCGGGAGGTTCGGGCGTGCCCGGGAACAGTGAGTCCGGGCATGCCCGGGAGAGGCGCGTCTGGCCGTGTTCTGGCCGGTGCAAGGCGATTGTGTGCATCCAGCGGTAACCGCTACAAGTTCACCATTTCAAATGTCATATTTAAATGTCACATTTGCTGCAAGGCTGCTGCTTGGCTGCATCTTCTTGCTTCCTCCTTCGTCTTCGGTGTGCCATAATAAAAACTTAAAGGTCTTCTTTCCTGACACACCAGAATAAATGTACAAAACCGTGTCCGTTTTTATTTCCCAGCAGGGTCAATCTTATGGTCCATCTGCGTGACATCGACGCCACTTAAAACCAGTGGTCCGCAGGTGCAAGGTAAGTTTGCAGCAAATGACCGCTCAGTAAAGATGCCAGGCCACAGAACCCGTGGTCCATAAGGGGTATTGGTGCAGCAAAAGGTAGCAGGGGTGCCGCATATGTGTAGCCAGTTGCAGCTGCACAATTCAGGGTTCCTGCACACTCCCCTCCAAAATGGGCCCATGGGTGGGAAGGAAGACAAAGCACAGTTAGCAGAGGAAGGGACGCGAAGGCACACATCAATACGAGGCAATGCAACATGAGGGGCAAGGGAGAGCGAGCGGAGAAAGATCGTCCCTAACCGTTCGTAACCGCCCATGTCAGCCTACACTACCCTTGCCCCTCCCTGTATTTACACTTTACAAATTCGTCACTACATCTTGTCTCCCATATCCCCCTCTAAACCAAATTCGTCGTCCAATCCCTCCCAAGAAGGAAGAGCTGGAATTACACACAATGTCTCATCCCGTCGAGATGCGCCTTTACCATCCAAATAGTTCACAAAACCTGGTGTGGAGTTCTGTCACCCATGGTGAGTGGATGTGGATGGTGCAAAGAGATTCCTCATCCTAACTATACTCTAACAACATTAACTCAGTTAAACTACCCGGGGTCTTGCCCTGCCAATTGGCATCTTTAAACTATGTGGTTCTAAAAACCAATTCCCATTGACCCACACTGTGGTGCCCTACAAATTTGGGTCTCACTCCCCAATTTTTCACTACTGTGCCTTCGCACAATTTCGGGGCTGGGTCATGTGGCTCCACTAGCAGGTCCAACTACCTGCGCACCTCCGCCACTGAAGTCGCCAACCGAGCTTACCTTGCTCCTTGTGACTACCCTAAATCGGGGAAGGCCCCTCCTGGCTCTCACCCCTCTGATGCCCTCTCTGGCATTGGGCTGCCCGGGTCCTTCTCCTGGATCCTCGGGCCCCACTGAACACTACACTGACTGGCTCCCAGAGCCTACCTGCGGCCTTACCTGGCCGACAGACTACCAGTGGCGGAGTGCACCCAATAACCATACGCACCAACAAAGCCCACACGCCCAGCCATTCACTGACTCATGCACCCATCCAAGCACTTATTTGCTACTACCTGCACCACAGCTGTCAATATCCAACAATTTACCTAAACCCTCTACCTAACTTTAAACTACCCTCCCTGGGTATTCGTGAAGGGGTCCATCTTCCCCCATGCACTCCTTCGCACCATGCATTCCACACCATTTATTCCACACACCAATCATTCCACACACACCAAGTATCTTCTCTGGCACACCTCTGGTGCTCACACCTGTTCCCCACTTGCACCCCATGCAAGTCAATTCACTCAACACAATTCCATTCGTCCTCAATACACCACTCATTCACTACCTCTGTTCATCCCCGACCAATGCCTCATTTGCGCAAGTTCATCCACACACACAATTTTATTCAATTCCTCATTTGCGCCTCAATCTCAAGCTCATACACACAGCATCATCTAACTAAATACTTCCCTCTAAAACTCATGCTTTCCCGTCTTCCCTTACACGAAGCACTCCCTCATCATTATCATCCTTCTAATCTCTCTACATCCCCTCTACCTGTACAATGTCTCCACTTAAATCTTGGCCCTACTGTCATTTCTAAATCCCTAACAATATCCTCGCCCGCCCTCGGCTAGTTTACACTGCCATCCCCATAAACTAAAGCTCATGTGCCCCAATGAATGGTAAAGCTACCATTCGCCAACACTATGGCTAACTGTCCACTCCACTCGAGACTCTCGGTGCGGAAATACATTTTCGTCATCACAGCTCGGCTTCGAAAAGCCGAGCAATGCATGCGGCTGGTTTGTCTCCTGTTGGTTGGGTCCATCCGGCATTTTCGATTCAGGGGAGGAGGTTTTGTTGGACCAAGGCTCCAGGCGCCATCCCTGCGCAGAGCCTTTCAGTCCCCGGCACGATGGCCCAACCTCCCCCGGTCGGAGCACCGCGCCCGCCAGGGGGCGAAGGTCCGACCTCTCCTTCCTCCCCTCGAACCGTGCCGACTGCCTTTCCCGCTAAGGCATGGCACCGACCATACAGGGCGGGGCCCGGCACGAATCGTGCACGGCGCTCCTTGCGAGACAGCTGCGGCAACTATCCCCGCTGGTCCCCGCAGCACACAAAGCAAGCCACGCACCAAGAGCTCGCGTCGGCTATACGTCGCCCTAAACGCTAACCCCCCGGTCTGGGCCGATGCTTGAGTCGCATTCTCACATCCACACGTGACCCACTCCTCTCTCGCACACCGAGGCGCCCCCATACACTCCCTGTATTCCGTTATTGCACTTTCTCTCCTTGCATTCTCTTTTCTTGCACACTCAGGTGCACACCACTCAGGTGCACTCATGCCGCTCGCACAGTCCATTATCATACACCCTCGTGCACATCCTGGCGCTCTCATACCACTCACACACTCCGCTGCACACTTCTCTTCCACGCACTCCTCTCGTGCACTCTCTCTCGTTACATCCTCTGTAACACCCATGGGTGTGCACTCCTGCACACACCCAATCAGCACACACGTACCCAGGGGTGTGCACTCTCCTGTTGCGCACCCACACGCACTGGTGTGCACTCCCGCACACTCTCTACCACACGCTCCGGTGTGCATTCTCGCACACTCTCTTTGACCATCGCACACTCTGTTTCGCACTCTTCACACATGCACTCCGTTGTGCATTCGCTCTCACTCTCCATAACACACTCTCCCATTACACACTCGCGCTCCAGCACACACTTTTCCTCACATGCGCGCCATTCGCTTTCACACATCGCACCACGGACCTTCCACGAGCGCCCGGGTTACGTCGTGATCCCAAGCGCGCCAAAAATCTTTTCGCGCCAAACATTTTCGCGCCATACACGCTCCTACTCAACTTCGGGATTCTCTTCTCCGCCAACCGCACCTGCAAACTTTCATTTGGATTAGGCAGCACGGCATCACGATGCAAACACGGACTTTGTGCAAATTCCATCTCCATCTCCGATTTAATTTCTGCTTCTGCCATCTCTTCATCCCCAATTTCCACTATAATTTCTTTTTCTTTTTCTAGCCCAACGACCGCCGGCGCGCTTAAAATTTCTCTTCTAATTCGGCGGCCGTCGGCTTTTCCATACCCAGTGTCGCGATTTCTGCCCCAGTCATTTTAACTGCACCTCGCTCAGGCTCGCTTTCCACGCGTTCCTCGCACCGTGCTACCCCGTCTCGTACCAATGCGACTTTCCCGCTCGACCTGCGCCCTATGTCTTTCCCCATCTCTTTTATTAACTCCCCTCGGGTGTCCATTTTTGCATTCAGTCCCTTTTCCACCTCTTCCAATTGCCCCCCCCCCCTTTTGTTTTATTTCCCGGGTGGATTTGTCCCCCATTTCCTTCAATTGTCCCCCCATTTTGTTTTCCAACCCTTTTATTTCCCAGGTGGATTTGTCACTTTGGGTGTCCATTTTGTTTTCCAACCGCTCACCCATTGCATCAATTTTATGCTCCGCCTTGATCATATAGGCCCTCATTTGTGCCATAAATAATTGGAAGTCCCCTGGTCCCGTGGGCTCGGCACTCGCCACCACGTGTGAGGCGCCGCCATTTTCTACCCCTACTGCCGGCCTCTCCTCAATGTCCTCCTCCATTTCTCCCAATTCTTCCAGGGGGTCCTGGGTTATTAGTTCTTCTATCTCCTCATCTTCTACCCCCACCGACATCCGAACGTCTTGGCTAGCCATGGCACGAATTAAATTTAGATGTTAACACTAAATTTATTTTGTTTTAATTCGAATTGGGAAGAAAGGAATAACAAGATTTATTTACACTATTCACAATGGTTCAGAGAAAAGAGGACACAGTGCAGCCTTAAAACAGTCTTAACTTACTACCCAGGACAAACGGGCCCGTCTCACACACAGACACACTCACACGGGGATTGCAGCTGCAGGATGATGTTCACAACGTCCAGGGATGGCTCTCGTGCAGCTCCCTCCAGTCTCCGGTTCGTCCCGTGGAGATGGTAAGTAGGGAAGGCGGGGGCTCTCCGTGTGTCCTTTGGTGCACAGAGGTTAATACGGGGAGATTTGGTAGGGAGCGGACTTTGGTGGTTAGCGGTGATCACTGGTGGCTATTGCAGCGTTTACTCATGTGGCTGAGGTAGGCGCTATTTGCCACCGGCGCATCTGGTTGCCTTTCCTTCGGCGCGTACATTATACTTGAGATATAGTGCAATGCCTCCAAAGCGAGTGCTGCGAATCAAGTTCTCCAAAGTCCTCTTGATCAACAAGTCCTCTCATGTGCGCTCTCCCCTTGCGAGTCCTCTCGTGCAAATCATTCCTTCCAAGGGCTTTGTGCAATCACTTATATAGGCATGCCCCGCAAATCTTCTAGCACTTACCAGACGCGCCTTACCACGCCCTGTCACGCCATACCGTTAGAGCCCTGGTTGGCTGGTGGCTCTTACCGTCATCGCCTCTGACGCTCCGCCTTGACGCCGTCCCACCCCGACCCCGCGCTCCTCCTTCTTAGGCCTACCTCGTGTTACTCGACTAGTGAGCGAACAAAGGGCAGCAAATGCTGCGGGCAGCCAAAGCGTAACAAATGCTGCGGGAAGCCAAAGCATAACAAATGCTGCGGGCAGCCAAAGCGTAACAAATTGAGTGGGTCAGCCAAATGGGGCGCGGGATCAATTATTCCCATAGAGGTGGAATTGGAGGGTGCCGCAAAAATGAAGGGGACCCTAAACTCATGTCTTTACACAACGCAGATATCAATTGGGGAAATGGCCTATACTTACACATACTATCATATAACGAATACTACAGGTGGCCTACGTGTTGCTCGTGGAATAACTATGGGGGGCAACCCTTTAACCTTCAATGATCAATATGTGCAAATCTCAAAACCGTAGCAATATATATATATATATATATATATATATATATATATATATATATATATATATATATATATATATATATATATTCATATATATATATATATATTCATATATATATATATATGTGCAGTGTCTGTGTTGTGTTGTCTTGTGTTGTCTTGTGACTGATATACACCCTCAAATTTTGTGAAATCGTACCACACTTTTGGTATGCACATATCTCTCCCGTGGGTATGTCCTAAGGGTATTTTTTTTGAAAAAATAAAGAAAATAAAGTTTTGAAAATGGTTGATGTTTTTTGTTTTTTTTACTTAAATCTTCAACTTCAATTGTTTATAAAATATAATATCACGTATAGTACAAATACATTGTGCAAAATAATTGTTTGTATTATGTTTGGAATAAACCATGACAAAACAGCAACTCAGGCACAGTCATTGATCTATATATCTACATATCTGGGCAGTGTCTGTGTTGTCACTGAACTACTCCCTAAAACGATTGTTTCCGTGGTTGTGAAGTGTTTTTAACAACGTTGTTGGTGAGGTGTTTTGAATCAAATGGTCATGAGGTGTTTTGAATCACGTGGTGGTGTGTTTTGAATTACATGGTGCTGAGGTGTTTTGAATTACATGATGGTGAGGTGGTTTGAATTACACGGTGGTGAGGTGTTTTGAATTACGTGGTGGTGAGGTGTTTTGAATTACGTGGTGGTGAGATGTTTTGAATTATGTGGTGGTGAGGTGTTTTGAATTACATGGCGGTGAGGTGTTTTGAATTATGTGGTGGTGAGGTGTTTTGAATTTCGTGGTTGTGAAGTGTTTTGAATTTAGTGGTGGTGGGGTGTTTTGAATTTCGTGGTGGTGAGGTGTTTTGAATTTAGTGGTGGTGAGGTGTTTTGAATTACACCATGGTCAGGTGTTTTGAATTATGTGGGGGTGAGATGTTTTGATTTATGTGGTGGTGAGGTGTTTTGAATTATGTTGTGTGAGACGTTTTGAATTATGTGGTGGTGAGGTGCTTTGAATTATGTGGTGGTGAGATGTTTTGAATTATGTGGTGGTGAGACGTTTTGAATGATGTGGTGGTGATGTGTTTTGAATTACGTGATGGTCAGGTGTTTTGAATTATGTGGGGGCGAGATGTTTTGATTTATGTGGTGGTGAAGTGTTTTGAATTATGTGGTGGTGACACGTTTTGAATTATGTGGTGGTGAGGTGCTTTGAATTATGTGGTGGTGAGATGTTTTGAATGATGTGGTGGTGGGATGTTTTGAATTATGTGGCGGTGAGGTGTTTTTAATTATGTGGTGGTGTGGTGTTTTGAATTACATGGTGGTGAGGTGTTTTGAATTACGTGGTGGTGAGGTGTAATTGTCCCAAACTTCCAGTCTGCTCATACCCCTCCTGTATGAATGTGTTGAGAGTTTTATTTTTTTATTTTTTAATACTTTTTCAATCTAAATTGCGTCCCAATATTGTACACCGCAGCTTTCCTATGCCATCTCCAGGCATTGCAAATCGTCATTGCTGGGCACCGAAGGGGGCTCGGCAATGACGCATGCTGAAAGGGAGAACTCAGTTTTCACTCTGTTTGTTGTACACCACTCCTTTCCTATGCCATCACCAGGCATTGCAAATCGTCATTGCTGGGCACCGAAGGGGGCTCGGCAGTGACGCACTCTGAAAGAGAGTACTCAGTTTTCACTCTGGTTTCTTGTTTGTTGTACACCGCTCCTTTCCTATGCCATCTCCAGGCATTGCAAATCGTCATTGCTGGGCACCAAAGGGGGCTCGGCAGTGACGCACGCTGAAAGAGAGTACTCAGTTTTCACTCTGGTTTCTTGGTTTCTTGTTTTCTTGTTTGTTTTCTTTCTTGTTTTCTTTCTTGGTTGTCCGGACGATATCTCAGCCATCCTTTGAGCTAGGAAGCTGAAATTTCGGCACAAGAGTGAGCAAGTCCTTTCTCAAAAACGGTATTATTTTTTTTTGATTAATCAATAAATTGAGGAGTTATTTAATTATTAGCGATTAATTAAGAACTTATTTAATTAATCAAATTTCCTTTCTCTTCTGACCATTAAATCAGGCACCTTTTGAGTTAGGAAGCTGATATTTGGACATGCCAATGACCAGGTGATTTGGCTGCAAAGGATATTTTTGATTTATTAATTAATCAATTAATCGATTAATTATTTAATTATTCGATTAATGACAAAAAAATTTTTTTTTTTTTAAGTTACAGATTCTGATGAAATAGTGGTAGTTTATGTGTTCTCTGACCAAATTGATTAATAATTTAATTTTTTTATGATTATTATTTATTTATTTTCATTATTAATCATTTATTTATTTTCTTTCTCATTTGGCCAATATCTCAGGCACCTTTTGAGCTGGGAAGCTAATATTTGGACATGAGTGACCAAGTGATGTGGCTATCAAGGATATTTTTGATTTATTGATTAATCATTTCATCTATTAATTATTTATTGATTAATCGATTAATTATTTATTGAGTAATCAATTAATTATTTAATTTTTTATAAATGACTTATTTAATTAAATTTCTAAAAGATACATCTTCGGATGAAGCACTAGTGGTTTAGTTATGCGATTAGCCAATTGATTATGAAAATATTTTGTGATAATCTTTTATTGATTTTAATTATACAATTAATCAATTAATTAGTGTACACCTCTCCCTCCCAATGCAGCCTCAATGAGCTGCACTGCAGTATTGCCGGGTGCCTGAGGTGCCCCGGCAATGCCGCGCTGCAGCATATTTAATTATTTGGCATGGGGCGGTGTACTTTGAATGTATTTGTACTTGTTTGTTGTACACCGCTCCTTTCCTATGCCATCTCCAGGCATTGCAAATCGTCATTGCCGGGCACCAAAGGGGGCTCGGCAGTGACGCACGCTGAAAGAGAGTACTCAGTTTTCACTCTGGTTTCTTGTTTGTTTGTTTTCTTGGTTGTTTGTTTGTTGTACACCGCTCCTTTCCTATGCCACCTCCAGGCATTGCAAATCGTCATTGCCGGGCACCGAAGGGGGCTCGGCAGTGACGCACGCTGAAAGAGAGTACTCAGTTTTCACTCTGGTTTCTTGTTTGTTTTCTTGGTTGTCCGGACGATATCTCAGCCATCCTTTGAGCTAGGAAGCTGAAATTTCGGCACAGTAGTGAGCAAGTCCTTTGTCAAATACGGTATTTTTTGTTTTTTGAATAATCAATTAATTGAGGAGTTATTTAATTATTAGCGTTTAATTAAGTACTTATTTAATTAATTAAATTTCATTTATCTTCTGACCATTATTAACTCAGGCACCTTTTGAGTTAGGAAGCTGATATTTGGACATGCCAATGACCAGGTGATTTGGCTGCAAAGGATATTTTTGATTTATTAATTAATCAATTAATCGATTAATTATTTAATTATTCGATTAATGACAAAAAAATTTTTTTTTTTTAAGTTACAGATTCTGATGAAATAGTGGTAGTTTATGTGTTCTCTGACCAAATTGATTAATAATTTAATTTTTTTATGATTATTATTTATTTATTTTCATTATTAATCATTTATTTATTTTCTTTCTCATTTGGCCAATATCTCAGGCACCTTTTGAGCAGGTAAGCTAATATTTGGACATGAGTGACCAAGTGATGTGGCTATCAAGGATATTTTTGATTTATTGATTAATCATTTCATCTATTAAGTATTTATTGATTAATCGATTAATTATTTATTGAGTAATCAATTAATTATTTAATTTTTTATAAATGACTTATTTAATTAAATTTCTAAAAGATACATCTTCGGATGAAGCACTACTGGTTTAGTTATGCGATTAGCCAATTGATTATGAAAATATTTTGTGATAATCTTTTATTGATTTTAATTATACAATTAATCAATCAATTAGTGTACACCCCTCCCTCCCAATGCAGCCTCAATGAGCTGCACTGCGGTATTGCCGGGCGCCGGAGGCGCCCCGGCAATGCCGCGCTGCAGCATATTTAATTATTTGGCATGGGGCGGTGTACTTTGAATGTATGTGTACTTGTTTGTTTTCTTTCTTGGTTGTCCGGACGATATCTCAGCCATCCTTTGAGCTAGGAAGCTGAAATTTCGGCACAGTAGTGAGCAAGTCCTTTGTCAAATACGGTATTTTTTGTTTTTTGAATAATCAATTAATTGAGGAGTTATTTAATTATTAGCGTTTAATTAAGTACTTATTTAATTAATTAAATTTCATTTCTCTTCTGACCATTATTAACTCAGGCACCTTTTGAGTTAGGAAGCTGATATTTGGACATGCCAATGACCAGGTGATTTGGCTGCAAAGGATATTTTTGATTTATTAATTAATCAATTAATCGATTAATTATTTAATTATTCGATTAATGACAAAAAATTTTTTTTTTTTAAAGTTACAGATTCTGATGAAATAGTGGTAGTTTATGTGTTCTCTGACCAAATTGATTAATAATTTAATTTTTTTATGATTATTATTTATTTATTTTCATTATTAATCATTTATTTATTTTCTTTCTCATTTGGCCAATATCTCAGGCACCTTTTGAGCTGGAAAGCTAATATTTGGACATGAGTGACCAAGTGATGTGGCTATCAAGGATATTTTTGATTTATTGATTAATCATTTCATCTATTAATTATTTATTGATTAATCGATTAATTATTTATTGAGTAATCAATTAATTATTTAATTTTTTATAAATGACTTATTTAATTAAATTTCTAAAAGATACATCTTCGGATGAAGCACTAGTGGTTTAGTTATGCGATTAGCCAATTGATTATGAAAATATTTTGTGATAATCTTTTATTGATTTTAATTATACAATTAATCAATCAATTAGTGTACACCCCTCCCTCCCAATGCAGCCTTAATGAGCTGCACTGCGGTATTGCCGGGCGCCAGAGGCGCCCCGGCAATGCCGCGCTGCAGCATATTTAATTATTTGGCATGGGGCGGTGTACTTTGAATGTATGTGTACTTGTTTTCTTGTTTGTTTTCTTTCTTGTTTCCTTGGTTGTCCGGACGATATCTCAGCCATCCTTTGAGCTAGGAAGCTGAAATTTCGGCACAAGAGTGAGCAAGTCCTTTGTCAAAAACGGTATTTTTTTTTTTGATTAATCAATAAATTGAGGAGCTTTTTAATTATTAGCGATTAATTAAGTACTTATTTAATTAATCAAATTTCCTTTCTCTTCTGACCATTAACTCAGGCACCTTTTGAGTTAGGAAGCTGATATTTGGACATGCCAATGACCAGGTGATTTGGCTGCAAAGGATATTTTTGATTTATTAATTAATCAATTAATCGATTAATTATTTAATTATTCGATTAATGACAAAAACTTTTTTTTTTTTTAAGTTACAGATTCTGATGAAATAGTGGTAGTTTATGTGTTCTCTGACCAAATTGATTAATAATTTAATTTTTTTATGATTATTATTTATTTATTTTCATTATTAATCATTTATTTATTTTCTTTCTCATTTGGCCAATATCTCAGGCACCTTTTGAGCTGGGAAGCTAATATTTGGACATGAGTGACCAAGTGATGTGGCTATCAAGGATATTTTTGATTTATTGATTAATCATTTCATCTATTAATTATTTATTGATTAATCGATTAATTATTTATTGAGTAATCAATTAATTATTTAATTTTTTATAAATGACTTATTTAATTAAATTTCTAAAAGATACATCTTCGGATGAAGCACTAGTGGTTTAGTTATGCGATTAGCCAATTGATTATGAAAATATTTTGTGATAATCTTTTATTGATTTTAATTATACAATTAATCAATCAATTAGTGTACACGTCTCCCTCCCAATGCAGCCTCAATGAGCTGCACTGCGGTATTGCCGGGCGCCGGAGGCGCTGCCTGCAGCATATTTACTTATTTGGCATGGGGCGGTGTACTTTGAATGTATGTGTACTTGTTTTCTTTCTTGTTTGTTTGTCCGGGCGATATCTCAGCCATCCTTTGCGCTAGGAAGCTGAAATTTCCGCACAATAGTGAGCAGGTCCTTTGTCAAAAACAGTATTTTTTGTTTTTTGATGAATCAATTAATTGAGGAGTTATTTAATTATTAGTAACAACCGAAAGTTAAAGTAACAACCGAAAACGGAATTAGAATGCACAAAAAAGAACAGGTTTATTAAGCGGAACCCGAGAACAATGAAACACGCCGGTTAAATAAATGTTCTTCAAGTACAGATACATTCAAAGTACACCGCCCCCATGCCAAATAATTAAAAAGCCTCCAGTGCAGCATTGCCGGGGCGCCTCTGGTCTCTGGCGCCCGGCAATACCGCAGTGCAGCTCATAGAGGCTGCATTGGGAGGGAGAGGTGTACGCTAATTTATTAATTAATTGTATCATTAAAATCAATAAAAGATTATCACAAAATATTTTCTTAATCAATTGGCTAATAGCATAACTAAACCACTCGTGCTTCATCCGAAGATGTATCTTTTAGAAATGTAATTAAATAAGTCATTAATAAAAAATTAAATAATAAATCAATTAATCAATAAATAATTAATCGATTAAATGTTTAATCAATAAATCAAAAATATCATTGATAGCCTCATCACTTGGTCACTGTCATGTCCAAATATTAGCTTCCCAGCTCAAAAGGTGCCTGACATATTGGCCAAATGAGAAACAACAACAACAACAACAACATGCATTTTAAGGCCATTTTCCCTGCTAGAGCGGGGGTTAGCCTTGCGGTCCCCATGACAATCGTCTCCATTTTGCCCTATTTTCTGCATCTCTCCTTGTTAACCCCCTTGCCCGCATTTCTTCTTCCACCATCTTTAGCCAGGTCTTTCTCGGTCTTCCCCGTCCTCTACTTCCTTCTACATTAATTTCCATCACTCTTCTCAACCAGTCACTTTCATCCTTCCTCAACACATGACCAAACCATCTCAACCTGTTCCTCTTCACAGCATCAATCACAGGCAATATTCCCATCATCTTTCGCAATTCATCATTTGTCTTCCTCTCTCTCAACGATACTCCGCACATCCATCGAACCATTCGCATTTCCACCCTTTCCAGCCTTCGTTGCTGCTCTACGTTCATTACCCATGTCTCGCTCCCATAAATCATAACACTTCTCACACATGCAGCATACACCTTTCCCTTCAGCTTCAGCGACACTCTCCTCCTCATCAGCACGCCACTCAGTTCCCGAAACTTCTTCCATGCACATCTCACTCGAGCAACCGTTGCCGAGTCTGATCCACCTTCTCCATTCAGCATGTCTCCGAGGTAGCAAAATGTTTTCACACCTTCCAGCTTCATGCCGTCTCCAAGATCCAACTCAACATTTCCTCCATCTGCAGCTCCCTCTGTGCACACCTTACATTTGAATGTAGCTGCCACACTGGTAAATGACCCTCTCAGACCACTACATTTTTGATGAACCCACTCAGCACACATTGTACATTGAATGGAGTTCACTCCGACACCCTTCCTGCACACAGCACACGGCCACTTCCCAGTTCTTTCCACCTCACCACATGCTTTACCACTTGCCATCACCTTTGTCTTTCCGATATTCACCTTCAGACCTTTTGTCTCCATACATTCCTTCCACTTGTTCATCTTTTCCTTCAGTCCATCCATACTTTCCGCAATCAACACCAGATCATCTGCATACAACAACTCCCACGGTAAACCCTCCTTTACGTTCTGAGCCAGCACCTCCATCACAGCTACAAATAGTAGTGGACTTAGTACCGACCCCTGATGCACGCCCACCTTCACCTCAAACTCACTACTGTTCCCGTCCTTCGTCCTTACAGCTGTGCGTGCTCTTTTGTACATTGCCATCACTACTCTGATCAACCATTCCTCCACTCCTAACTTCCTCAATGCCCAAGTCAATACTTTGCGTGGAACCCTATCGAATGCTTTCTCCAGATCAACAAACCCAAAAAACAACTTCTTCCTCTTATCCATGTACTTCTCCTGCAACTGCCTCACAATGAAAAGCACATCTGTCGTTCCTCTTCCTGGCATAAATCCAAACTGCATTTTGTCGATCTTCACTTTCTTCCTTATCCTCCTCTCCAACACCCTTTCCAATACCTTCATTCCATGCTCCAATAACTTTATCGCTCGGTACGAGCCACACTCCAGAGGGTCACCTTTCCCCTTGTATAGAGGGACGAGGGTACTCAGTTCCCAATCCACTGGAATGCAGCCTTCTTTCACCACCAGATTACAGATCTCTGTCATTCTCTTCACACCCCAACTTCCTGCAGCCTTCAACATATCTCCCACAACTCCCTTCGGCCCTCCCGCTTTTCCACTCTTCATTGCTTTTATCGCTTCCTCAACTTCCTTCTCAGTTATCTTCTCTGCCGGTCCTAAAACTGGGTTACTCTCTATGTTGCCATCCCATTCATTCTCTGTATTCAACAACATTTCCATATATCTTTTCCATCTTCCTTTAATTCCATCTGGGTCGAAAACGATTTGTCCCACTTCATCCTTCAAGCAACTCACCCCCATCACATCACACCTCTCTTTCGCTATCTGCTTTGCAATCCTGAATACTGCTTTCTGACCCTCTTCCGAATCCAAGCGTTCTCCGAACATTTTCCTACATGCCTCCTGCGCCTTTGCTACCTTTTTCTTTGCAGCCTTCCTGGCTGCCTTATAACTTTCATGCTCTGCTGTTTCTGCTCCCGTACCGTTCGCCTTCTGCCACTCTTTGAACTTCTTCCTCTTCTCCTCAATCTTCTTTCCAACTTCATCATCCCACCACCATGTTTCCGAGTGCCTCGGTGGTCCTTTTGTCCATCCACATACCTCACCAACGGCTCCCAACAGACTAGCTTTCATTGACATCCAACCACTCTCAAGCTCAACCACATCATCCTCTACCCTACTCAGCCTCTCTTTTAATGCCTCCCTTACTGTCACCTCTTTCAACCTCCACACCTTCATTCTCGGTTGGTACTTCACCCGCCGAGCTCTCCTCGCACCTTTCACCCTTATGTCGCAGACAACCATGTGGTGCTGTGAAACAGCCTCCTCCCCCGGGATCACCTGTGTGTCCCAGAGGTGCCCCCTGTCTCGCCTACGCACCATCAGGTAGTCAATGGTTGTCGTCGACCCACCTGACGTGTATGTAACAAGCTTATTGTCCTCTTTCTGGAACTGAGTATTACAAATCAACAAATCAGCTCCATCAGCAAACTCCAAAATCCTTTCACCTTCTCCATTTCTCACACCATATCCGTAACCCCCATGAACTCCCTCAAAACCGTCCATACTCCTTCCCACATGTCCATTCAGGTCTCCTCCCACCACAACAACTTCCTCATCTTTCACGTTTTCCATAAGCTTCTCTATTGCACACCAGAAGTTGTCCTTCTCTTCATCGCTTCGACCAACCTGCAGAGCATATCCCGAGATGACGTTCACCAAGATCTTTCCAATCATCATTTTCACCATCATCAACCTATCACTCACTCTAGTCACACTCACCACACTGTCTACAAACTCCTCAGAAAACAGGACACCAACACCATTCACACCCTCCGGGCACCCTTGCCACACAAACTTGTATTTCTGTCCCTGCCTACCCTTCACCATTCTCACACCACTTCCCTTCCATCTCGTCTGCACACATCTGCACACAACATATGTCCACTCTTCTTCTGACCAATACTTCCACCACTTCTCCTGATCTCCCTGTCATTGTCCCTACATTCCATGTCCCAAACCTCAGAAACCGATCTCCACTTCGGGCTGCACCCTGCCCATATGTACTTGTGATTGTCATGGTTCTCTTTTTGAGGCAATGTTTTTTATGGCCGGATGCCCTTCCTGACGCCAACCCTCTTAGTCGTCTTTTACGACACGCAGGGATACGGTGTACCTATTCTGACCAGGGTACACACTGGGAAACGTTTAAAACATGGAAATTCTGGGGGGGGGGGGGGGCGTCAGCATCACGGCTGCGGTTTAAACATATTCCAACAATATCCAAACAGAACCATGAAAACCATGTAAATCCAATCCGGGAAAAGTCTCCAAGCGAGAACGTGGATTTGAGAAAGAAGGAGCAGAGGCGTCAGAAAACGAGATACAGGGGGCGGGGCACAAGCCGAGACGAGGAGGAGAGCGAACAAGCAACGTGTCCGGGAGGAGAGAAAGAATCAATATAGAATTCTTTGTCTCGGGAGGTGAGGTGAGGGGGAGAAAACAAAATAAAAGGAACAAGCAATACAGCGAAGGAAATAACCCAAACCGACAAAACACCGAAGGGGGGAGGGAAGCCCCAAATTACCAGGCCGCGCACGAGGTACGACCCAGAAAACGATTAACTACACACAAGTTTGCACTACACACAAACCAACACCAACTAGAAACACACAATAACACGTACACAGCAAAATAACCAGTGGAAATTTGACAAAGACAAGAATGGGAAAACACTCAAACTTCGATGCCGTGGAGAGCTCGAAGCACGCCTCACTCGCCCGAGGAACCGCGGCCAAATGAGAAAGAAAAGAAATAAATGATTGATAATGAAAATAAATAAATAATAATCATTAAAAAATTAAATTATTAATCAATTCAGTGACAGAACACATAAACCACCACCATTTCATCATAATCTGTAACTGAAAATTTTTTTTTTCGAGTAATTAATTGAATCATTAAATAATTAATCGATTAATTGATAAATTGATTAATCAATAAATCAAAAATATCCTTGATAGCCACATCACTTGGTCACTCATGTCCAAATATTAGCTTCCGAGCTCAAAAGGTGCCTGAGATATTGGCCAAATGAGAAAGAAAATAAATAAATGATTAATAATGAAAATAAATAAATAATAATCATTTAAAAAAATTAAATTCTTAATCAATTCGGTCATAGAACACATAAACCACCACCATTTCATCCGAATCTGTAACTTTAAAATAATTAATTAAGTCATTCATCGAATAATTAAATAATTAATCGATTAATTAATTAATCAATAAATCAAAAATACCCTTTACAGCCAAATCACCTGGTCATTGTCATGTCCAAATATTAGCTTCCTAGCTCAAAAGGTGCCGGAAATATTGCCCAGATGAGAAAGAAAATAAATAAATAATTAATACTGAAAATAAATAAATAATAATCATGAAAAAATTATGTAATTAATCAATTGGCTCATAGAACACATAAACCACCACCATTTCATCCGAATCTGCAACTAAAAATATTTATTAAAAAAATTAGTCATTAATCAAATAATTAAATAATTAATCGATTAATTGATTAATTGATTAATCAATAAATCAAAAATAGCCTTTGCAGCCAAATCACCTGGTCATTGGCCTGTCCAAATATCAGCTTCCTAACTCAAAAGGTGCCTGAGTTAATGGTCAGAAGAGAAAGGAAATTTGATTAATTAAATAAGTACTTAATTAATCGCTAATAATTAAATAACTCCTCAATTAATTGATTAATCAAAAAACAAAAAATGCCGTTTTTGACAAAGTACTTGCTCACTATTGTGCCGAAAATTTCAGCTTCCTAGCTCAAAGGATGTCTGAGATTTCTCCCGGACAACCAAGAAACCAACCAGAGTGAAAACTGAGTACTCCCTTTCAGCGTGCGTCACTGCCGAGCCTCCTTCGGTGTCCAGCAATGACGATTTGTAATGCCTGGAGATGGCATAGGAAATGTGTGGTGTACAAAAAGTCTCGTATGTGGATCTGGATTTGGATCTTCACACAAATGTTCGTCCTCGTCACACAACCAACCTGTCCACCAAATTTCGGCCGAATCCGTCTACAACCCCATGAGATATCCTGTTTGCAGACAGACAGACAGACAGAGGTGAAAAATATAACCTCCATCCACCTTCGGCGTTAAAGGTAACCTTTCCATGTTTAAGGTCATTTAGCTCTTTGCCTGGTGCTAAATTTATTACAATTGAATTTCAAAACTATGTTGAACAATCTTTAAACACAACCTGCTTTGGAGTTGTGGATAAAAATGTAAATGCAAGCAGGGAGGAAAATACAAAAAGGGAAATGCAGACATTTCATTGTTGGTTGTGTTTGTACTAATACATCAAGAAATCAAGTATAACAAGAAACAGAGTATAAAAGTTTACCTGGGTCACAAGCACTGCATCTTTTGCACTTTGTTATGTTGTGTTCTTCCTCGTCCATGTAAGTCTTTTTTATACGACATGGAATGCACAAAGCATTACTTCCATTACTGAGACAGGGCATGTGCATGTACGTTCCTGTGAAGCACGTATAATATGAGTTGGATTTATTGGAAAAGGTGAAGAGCATGGAATAAGAGTACAGTACAGTTGAGATCAACACTCACCAAAGCCACAGAATTCGCAACATAAGCCATCAACGTTTAAGAACTGATTCTCAGGACATGGAGATGAACTGTTTGATTCAATCAATGATCCCTGTGAATGCAACACACACATAATGTGAATTTATTACTTGCAAAATCGAAGATTTTTCAAGTTTATTGGTCGGTTACATTTGTTATTCCGTTTGTCTGTCTGTCACTCACGTGCAGGTCACGATTCTAAACCGATCGTCATGTTGTAGAGGTCGTCACAATTGAGACGTCTATTGATTTTGAGGTCAAAGGGCATCTGGAGGTCAAATTTCTAAAATCGTCAATTTTAATCCAATTGACTTGAAAATTGAACAGCATTTGCATATCGAGTCACTAAATTGATAAAACAAGTACACATACATTCAAAGTACACCGCCCCCATGCCAAATAATTAAATATCCTACAGCGCGGCATTGCCGGGGCGCCTCTGGCACCCGGCAATACCGCAGTGCAGCTCATAGAGGCTGCATTGGGAGGGAGAGGTGTACACTAACTGATTGATTAATTGTATAATTAAAATCAATAAAAGATTATCACAAAATATTTTCTTAATCAATTAGCTAATAGCATAACTAAACCACTAGTGCTTCATCCGAAGATGTATCTTTCAGAAATTTAATTAAATAAGTCATTAATAAAAAATTAAATAATTAATTGATTACTCAATAAATAATTAATCGATTAATCAATAAATAATTAATAGATGAAATGATTAATCAATAAATCAAAAATATCCTTGATAGCCACATCACTTGGTCACTCATGTCCAAATATTAGCTTCCCAGCTCAAAAGGTGCCTGAGATATTGGCCAAATGAGAAAGAAAATAAATAAATGATTAATAATGAAAATAAATAAATAATAATCATAAAAAAATTAAATTATTAATCAATTTGGTCAGAGAACAAATAAACTACCACTATTTCATCAGAATCTGTAACTTAAAAAAATTTTTTTTTTTGTCATTAGTCGAATAATTAAATAATTAATCGATTAATTCATTAATTAATAAGTCAAAAATATCCTTTGCAGCACAATCACCTGGTCATTGGCATGTCCAAATATCAGCTTCCTAACTCAAAAGGTGCCTGAGTTAATGGTACGAAGAGAAAGGAAATTTAATTAATTAAATAAGTACTTAATTAATCGCTAATAATTAAATAACTCCTCAATTAATTGATTAATCAAAAAACAAAAAATAGCGTTTTTGACAAAGGATGGCTCACTACTGTGCCGAAATTTCAGCTTCCTAGCTCAAAGGATGGCTGAGATATCGCCCGGACAAACAAACAAGAAAGCAAGAAAACAAGAAAACAAGAAAACAAGAAAACAAACAACCAGAGTGAAAACTGAGTACTCTCTTTCAGCGTGCGTCACTGCCGAGCCCCCTTCGGTGCCCAGCAATGACGATTTGCAATGCCTGGAGATGGCATAGGAAAGGAGCGGTGTACAACAACTATATTTGAGATCAAAAGTTCAAAGGTCAACACGAGGTCAAACTTCCAAAATCATCAATTTTCATCTGAAAAAACATCAATTATCATCCCGTTGACTTGGGAATAGAACAGCATTTGTATATTGACTCATTAAATTGGAAAACCAACTATGAGGCCAAAAGGTCAAAGGTCAACTCAAGGACAAACTTCCAAAATCATCAATTTTCATCTGAAAAACCGTCGATTTTCGTCTGATTGACTTGAAATTTTAACAGCATTTGCATATTTGGTCAAATAACATCACTTGGTCAAATAACATCATTTGGTCAAATAACATAACATCACTGAATTTGGAAACCACATATTTTAAGGTCAAACGGTCAAAGGTCAACTCCAGATCAAACTTCAAAAATCATCAATTTTCATCTGAAAAATCATCACTTATCATCCTATTGACCTGAGCTTTGATCAAGATCGTCAATTTTAATCTTGATGAAATGGACAATTTGCTGGATTAATGGCAACCTTTTTTGGAGGGGGGGGGGGGGGTTGCAAGTATCATGCTCTGCATGACGTCTTGTTGTTTGATGATTTATGTGTCCAATTTAAAGTGATAGTGTCATCAAATTGAATAACAGGAATCATTCGTTTTACTTTCTCCCTCCTTTGTTTCTAGTTTCTTCAAATACTCAATCAATGATCCTGGTGAAAGAAAACAACTTTAGAGTAAAAAAGAAATTGAAAAGTTTTTACCTTACTGCAATACTGTAATAATAAATAATACTGTATTTAGTTATTCCTCACGAGTAAATACCACCAGTAGCTTTGCTGACAGGAATACTAAGTAATGGGGGTGGGGGGATAAAGAAAGAGAGGGGAGAGGGAGAAGGGGGGAGAGAAGAGGGAGAGAGGACGAAGGGGGGGGGGGGGAGGAAGAGAAGAAAGAGAGGAGGGTGTGAGAGAGAGGAGGTTGGGAGAGGGAGAATGGGGGGGGGGGGAGGGGAGAGAGGAGGGTGGGAGAGGGAGAAGGGGGGAAAAGAGAGAAGGGTGGGAGAGAAAGAGATGGGGGGGGGGGAGGAGAAATGTGGGAGAAAGAGAAGGGGAAAAGAGAGGAGGGTGGGAGAGGGAGAAGAAGGGAGAGAGAGGACAGGGGTGGGAGCAAGAGAAAGAGAGAGGGAGAGAGAGAAAGAGAGCAGGGGGGGGGGGGGTCAGAGAAGTTGGTTCCACATGTGAAAGAAAAGAGGAACAAATGAGTGAAAGTGAGCAGTGAACCTGGATCTTGGGAGTTTAAAGGAAGTTTTTGGCACTTGTTTTATTTTATTAGACAACCTCTCAATTTATGGATATGTATTGGTCATAAGTCAAAGTAATTCCAACTATGTAAAAATAAATCCAGTTACTATTAATTATGCTCCGAAATGAACAAGCATTTCCAACACGGCTGCTGTGAATGTATCACACATGTAATTAGACAATAACCAATGTACACCACTTTTGAACTTTACCCCCAGTGATACATGCAAATTGCTTGTGTGTCCACTCTTACATTAATAAATTAAACACTTAAATTAAAATAAATTAAAAATTAAATAAATAAAATAAATTAAACATTACTTGGGTGTCCTCCGTGAAAATATAAATGTGTAAAAATTAAACAAAGAAAATAATATCGAAGATACACAAATGGAAATTTTCCCAAGCCTTCGTGTTCTTGCCAATTAATTTCATGAAGTCGTTGCGTCGTTCTCTTACCTGGACAGGAAGCTGTCTCGGGCTCAATGTCAGTGAGGATGAGAAACAACCGGGACACATCAAGGAGCATGCCCCATGGGACACACGTGATTATGGTATATTTTGGTCCTTCAGAGCACGTGCCAATGCACGCAGGCTCATATTTGGCAAGTGTCTCACTCTGCTCCATTGGAATCAATGCGGTGGAAATTACCACCTGCAGAACGTGCCTTGCTCTCCAGGAGAGTGAACAGAGCAGAAGAGCCATTTACGATTAGAGACAGAGCTAGCACAAGCAGGCTCTCTCTCAACTCAGGCCTTAAGCCAAGATGACATCCCTCGTACCTCGTCATGGTGGATCACTTTTGCATCCTCCTCTTCCTCCTCCTCCTCCTCCTCCTCGTCCTCAGTGTAGCAGATCATAAAGATAGAGCCTCATGCACAATTCATCGCTACTTGTCTATATGTTTAAACCTCTGTCTTTTTAATTACACCATGATTGATTTATCTGTATTTACATCAGAAAACACTTTCCAGACCCAATCGCACAGGCCAAACAAAGTCCAAAACAAGTACACATACATTCAAAGTACACCGCCCCCATGCCAAATAATGAAATATCCTACAGCGCGGCATTGCCGGGGCGCCTCAGGCGCCCGGCAATACCGCAGTGCACCTCATAGAGGCTGCATTGGGAGGGAAAGGTGTTCGCTAATTGATTGATTAATTGTATAATTAAAATCAATAAAAGATTATCACAAAATATTTTCTTAATCAATTGGCTAATAGCATAACTAAACCAGTAGTGCTTCATCCGAAGATGTATCTTTTAGAAATTTAATTAAATAAGTCATTTATAAAAAATTAAATAATTAATTGATTAATCATTAAATAATTAATCAATTAATCAATAAATAATTAAGCAATTAAATGATTAATCAATAAATCAAAAATATCCTTGATAGCCACATCACTTGGTCACTGTCATGTCCAAATATTAGCTTCCCAGCTCAAAAGGTGCCTGAGATATTGGCCAAATGAGAAAGAAAATAAATGAATGATTAATAATGAAAATAAATAAATAATAATCATGAAAAATTAAATTATTAATCAATTCGGTCAGAGAACACATAAACCACCACCATTTCATCAGAATCTGTAACTTAAAAAAAAAATTTTTTTTGTCATTAATCGAATAATTAAATAATTAATCGATTAATTGATTAATTAATAAATCAAAAATAGCCTTTGCAGCCAAATCACCTGGTCATTGGCATGTCCAAATATCAGCTTCCTAACTCAAAAGGTGCCTGAGTTAATGGTCAGAAGAGAAAGGAAATTTGATTAATTAAATAAGTACTTAATTAATCACTAATAATTAAATAACTCCTCAATTAATTGATTAATCAAAAAACAAAAAATAACGTTTTTGACAAAGCACTTTCTCACTATTGTGCCGAAATTTCAGCTTCTTAGCTTGAAGGATGGCTGAGATATCGCCCGGACAACCAAGAAAGCAAGAAAACAAACAAACAAACAAGAAAGAAAGAAAGAAAGAAAACAAACAAACAAACAAACAACCAGAGTGAAAACTGAGTACTCTCTTTCAGCGTGCGTCACTGCCGAGCCCCCTTCGGTGCCCAGCAATGACGATTTGCAATGCCTGGAGGTGGCATAGGAAAGGAGCGGTGTACAATACTTTGTTCCTTTTTGGATTGTTGAGTTCATGCCAGTTAATGGGGAGAGATGAGTATGTTAAGAGGGAGGCTAAGTGATGTTTGTCCCTTGAGCCTTCCTTATCATCTGAGCAAACAGACACAGACAGTGTGAGCTTGCCTTCCTCAAACAGCGTACAGACTCCACAGTGGGCCAGAATGAAGAAAAAACCCAACATCCTCTTGGTACACTTCCAAATTGGCTAGAACATAATACATGGGTGGAAAACACCTCCATACACATATACAAAATCAATACCATAAGTTTCTCAAGTACAATGTGCGCTCGAGTATAAGGCGCACCCCCATTTTTGACACTTTCTTGACATAAAAAAAAATTGTACGCATTTCCCGATCATCCTTACATCACCTGTGAGAAAGGAAAGAAGGTGGAAATAGAGAAAAGATAGTGGGAGGGGTTTCCGTTTTAATTTAAGACGCATTCTTGTTATTTGGTAGCCCTGAAAAGGGCTGTTGGGTGGGTACAGCAGTTAAGCAAAAACCCCAGGAACTCCTCGTTGTCAGTCTTGTCGAATCCTGCATGAAGTTCTTCATCTAAATCCACATACAGGAGGTCGGCGTAGCTGCTGTCGCTCTCTGAGGAGCTTCCTGAATCATCCTCCCACAGCACATCGTCTTCCGTGACGTCCAAGCTATTGGATATGCAGCACTTCAGGAAGGGGAGATGAGATCCTCCTCCAGTTCTGGCCACTTGGCTGTCCTACACCATAGCACCTCCTTGGTAATGGGCAAAGAGAGAAGAGTGGGAAATCGAGAAGGGAGGAAAGAGAGGAGGGTGGGGGAGAGAGAGAAGGGGGAGGGGGAGAGAAGGGTGGGAGAGGGAGAAGGGGGCAAAGAGAGGAGGGCAGGAGAGGAAGAAGGGGCAGAAAGAGAGAAGGGGGGAAATAGAAGAGGGTGGGAGAGAGAGAAGGGTGGGAGAGGGAGAAGGGAGAGGGGGAGAAAGAGAAGAGTGGGAGAGGGAGATTGGGGGGGCAAGAGAGGAGGGTGGGAGAGAGAGGGGGGGGGAGAAGGGGAGGAAGAGAGGAAGGGGGCAAAGAGAGAAGAGTGGGAGAGGGAGAAGGGGGTGCAAGAGAGGAGGGTGGGAGAGGAAGAAGTGGGGGACAAGAGAAGGGTCTCCTCCAGAGTAGATAGACTGTGTTGATCACCATTGTTGAATGTTGGCTTCAGTGACGCTAAATCTCCTGCCAGCCTTCCGGTTTCCAGCCTATTCAGCAAACCTGCAGACCGAGACCCAGAGCTTGAAAGAAGTGATGAAAGCACATCTAGACATTTTGTTGATTGAATTGTTCATTGATCATTTTGTTGTTGATCGGATAACTCGATGAAGAATGGTGATCTGGTGGGCAATGCCTCACCTATTTATATGGTTGGAGTCGGTGCCGAGAACGAGTCGGCGCCATTGTTGTGACGTAGCTGGTACCCAGATTATCCCAGGAGATGACGGTAATGACGGCACTTCCCCCAAGCACAGTGGCTGTATGAAGTGTTTGGCTCCTCAGTATGTCCTTGGGTGTGTGTGTGTGAACTCTATTACGAGCCTTAGTCCAAGTATTTTTTTAAAATCACATTGAAAACCTTATAATGTCTACCTTATAATGCGGCGTCGGGACGATACATTCATTGTACGGTCACATCACGCACTTACGGGCACGCCCATGGGCCCATGGGCACGCCCAGACATTTTTTATTTTTATTTTGGCAAGGAACGGGCACCCACGTACGGGCATGCCCTAGTCTATTCAATGCAAGGAACATTGTGTGTTTTTGTTTATATTTGATGGGGCAGCCATTTTTTCCTGTCCCATCCATAATTAGGGTGTACTGTCATACACCATCATATAGACGATGGAATAACTTGAACGAAACATACCGTGATGAGAATAAGCTGAAGCAGCCACAATCGATCCATAATGTCCTCCAGAAAGCACCAACCAAATTGGTGAAAAGGTTAATTGAGTTTGTTTCACTCATTTGCAGAAAAGGTATGGAACAGCACCTGTTAGACAACACAAAGTACATCAATATAATTGTCACAGGAGTAAACACAGGAAATGTGGTTTATGAAGAAACACACACACACACACACACACACACACACACACACACACACACACACACACACACACACACACACACACTCAGACAAAAACACACACACATATATGTACACACAAATACATACATATACACATGCACACACTCATTCATACATGCACACATATATACATGCACACATACATACACATACACATATTCATACATACATACATACATACATACACACATACATACATACACCCACACACATACACATATACACACACACACACATACATACATGCATACACACATAGATACAAACATACATACACACACACATACATATATACATACACATACACACATACTCACACATACATACATACATAAATACATACATACTGTCACGGATTCGTCACTTCCATTGTTGTGGTTTTCATCCACTGTAAACATTTTTGATTGCGTGTACTATTATTGTTGTCGTTTAAGGGAAATAGAGGTAACTATTTTCAAAAGGTAAAAAAGTTAATGTTTTAAATGAAACCGGAACCGGACGACGACGAAGAGGAAGAGGAGGAAGAGAAGGCGGAGCGAGTGAGTCGGACACGAAGCCTAGTTGCTTTGAGGTCTGGAGCGAACGATTGGCGAACGAGGGTCACGAGTGAACTTTGGGTTTCCCGGGAAAGGGATTCCTGCGACAGAGTTGTTATCGCTGTGACAGATCAACCTGCGTGTCAGGTTTTACGCTCGATTCCAATGAGAATCATTGGAGTGCCGTTACGCCAAGAGAACGGGCTGTCGGCCATTTTAACTCGCGCGCTTTGCGCATCGCTCAAGGTTTTTCACTTTGTTTCAACCATTTTCACCGCATTCAGATGTTAATCTGGTGTGCGTGCGTCACGTGACTTTTGAGTGGGAAATCTGAGGTTCACCGATTTGGAGCTGTGGAACAACCATTTTCACCGCATTCAGACGTTAATCTGGTGTGTGGGTGTCACGTGACTTTTGAGTGGGAAATCTGCGGTTCGCCGATTTGGAGCCGTGGAATGTCCATACCCGAGGGTGTGATTTCCCAGTCGCCTTGAGGGCACCTTTGCACAGCTTTGGCAGCGGGACTGTGACTGTCATCCAAATGGGATTCTGGTCTCGATTGGATATCGTTCTGATGATCGCTGGAGCGGATTGACTTTGGATTGATGCCGGAATAGAGACATTGGGGAATGTGCTTCTTTTCGCTCACTTGGAGCACAGTGAGTTATATTGTACGAACCTGATGGTACCATCATAGGAAATATATATTGGTTGTACAATTGATTACTATTGTTGTTGTACTGTTATTCTTGTGTGATCTTAATACAATATTTGTTTGTTGGTAACAATTGATGTGGCTTCACCATTGATCTTTGACATACAGAATAACACATCTTTCTGCCATGACTCCTCTCAGGGCTCGGAGGTACACCGTGACCGCGGTTTGGGGAGGAGCACGTAACAGAAATTGGGGGCTCGTCTTTGCTGACAAAAATTTCGTCCGGGATAGAATTCCCTAACATTCGTCCGGGATCGAATTCCCTAACATTCCCAAAATTCCCAAATTTTTCAAAAAAAAAAAAATTGAAATTTTTTGTGTGAAGGTTAACAGGTGCTAACTAAGAGTCACCATGGTGTTTGACGCAGAAAAGTTCGCGGCGTCCCCAAATGAGGCACAGTTCCAAGCGTTAAAAAGATTGGAACTCTTGATATTTGCCAAATATTTTAACTTGGAGGTCCGAGTTAATATGAAGAAAGCAGAGATGCAGACATTGGTGGTAGAATCTCTGTTGGGACAAGGAACATGGAAAGAGGTAGCCTTGGATTGGTTACCCGAGGAAAAAGAAAATGTGGAGCCCCGGAAAATGGAGATGCAACTGCAGAGCCAGGAAAGGTTAAAAGCAGAGGAAAGGAGAGCTGAACAGGAACGAGAACTCGAGGAGAGAAGAGCAGAGGCAAGGAGAGCTGAAGAAGAAAGAAGAGCAGAGGAAAGAGCAGAGGAAAGAAGAGCCGAAAGGGAGATAAAGGAACGTGACATGGAGTATCAGAAGGAACTTAAACTCAAGGAGCTGGAATTAATGGGAGAACGGAGAGAAGTAGTATCCATGCCGGCTAGTTCGACAACTAGTCAGAACACTTGGGATGTTGGTAGGCATGTGAGGCTGGTTCCACCCTTCAATGAAAAGGGGGTAGCCAAGTTTTTTTTACACTTTGAGAAAGTGGCTCAAATGCTAAAATGGCCTGTGGGCTCATGGACTATGTTAGTGCAAAGTGTTCTGGTGGGTAAAGCTCAAGATATCTATTCGGCTTTACCGATTGACCAATGTGCAGATTATGAGATAGTGAAGAAAACCATTCTCAAAGCCGATGAATTGGTCCCTGAAGCTTACCGGCAAAAATTCAGGAATGCCAGGAAGAGGGAGAGTGAGACCCATGTGGAGTTTGCCAGAATGAAGGAAACCATGTTTGATCGGTGGTGTGATTCGAAGGGGATTGGGAAAGACTTCAACCTGTTGCGACAATTGATCTTGTTGGAGGAATTCAAACAGTGTGTCCACGCGGACATTAAAGTACATCTGGATGAAAAGAAAGTACCAGAGTTGTATGAGGCAGCAACCGTAGCAGATGACTATGCCTTGACACACAGGATGGGGTTCCACAAACCTAACTTCCCGCCTAGAGTTAGCCAGGGGAGTTATGGTAAATCATGTGCGGAGAACAAATATTCATGGAGGCGGCCTAGAGATGACTATGGGGACAAATCTGATACCGCGACTTTTAGGGATCAGAAGACTACAGTTCCAAGACAGACTTATATTCCGGGGGGGCCGAGGCAGACCTCGAGTTTTTCCTCCGGGCCGACTTGTGCTTTTTGCAAGAAACCTAGGCATTTGATGTCCCAATGTTACGCCCTGAAAAGGAAAAATCAGGAGCGGAGTCAGACTAGTACAACTCCGAATGCATTGGCAAATGCGAGAAATCGTCCTTGGAGGACAGTGCCTTGTGAAGGTTCCCATGCCAAAGTTACGGCATCACAGAACGACCTTGTTCAAGAGGGTTACAAACCTTTGATTTCAGGGGGGTTTGTGTCACTGGATAGGAGACTTAACGAACCAGAGACCTGTTTGGGTATTGAGGGACACAGGAGCACATCAATCTTTGATGCTTGAGGGCATTTTGCCATTGTCAGGGAAGACGGCAACTGGTGTGAGTGTTCTTTTACAGGGGGTTGGTGGCTTTGTTAAAGCTCCACTTCATGTCATCCATTTGAAGTCTGATTTGGTATCAGGATCGGTCACCGTAGGTTTACAAGCCACTCTTCCTGTAGAGTGAATCTCTTTTATTATCGGGAATGATTCGGCCGGTGGTCGAGTTTCTGGTAATCCAATGTTGGTTGAAAAGCCCAGTATGGAAAATAACACCGCACAGTTAGAGCAGGAGATTCCGGGTATCTTTCCATCCTGTGCAGTGACTCGTGCTATGGGTAGGAAGCGCTCTGAAGAGAAGGAGAAGGAAGGCGATGTGGATTTGGGTTCCTTAGAGGTATTGGAGGAAAATTCTGAAAGAGGTAATAGGAAAGGGAGTGACATCAAGGAACTTAAGGAAAAGGTGGCTTCTGGAACCAAAGAGGAAATGGAGTGTCCGTCAGAGACATCTTGGAGCGAGGTGGAGCAAACGGTGCTGGTCCGAAAGAAACTTGTTGAAGAACAACACGGAGATTCGGAGATCCGGAGTTTAATTGGCAAAGCCATTACAGAGGAAGAGGCTATGAAGATACCTGTTGGTTACTTCATGAAAGGGGAAATACTCATGAGAAAATGGAGACCACTGGAGGTGCCCGCAAACGATGAGTGGAAAGTGCATTACCAAATTGTGGTGCCACCGCCATACCGGAAGGAGATATTGAGTTTGGCGCATGAGACACCTTTGGCCGGGCACCTTGGAGTGAACAAGACCTGTGACAGAATATTGGTACATTTTTTCTGGCCAGGATTGCGACGTCATGTAGCGGATTTCTGTAAATCTTGCCATTCTTGCCAGCTGGTGGGAAAACCTAATCAGAAAGGCCCATCCGCACCTTTAAAACCCATTCCAGCTTTTGAAGAGCCATTCAGCCGAGTCATTATTGACTGTGTAGGCCCTTTACCTAACACTAAGGCTGGACATCAGTATTTGTTGACCATCATGTGTGCTTCCACAAGGTTCCCAGAGGCAGTGCCTCTTAGAAAAATTACTGCGGCAATTATTGCGAAGGCCTTGATTAAATTTTTCACTTTGGTTGGCCTACCTAAGGTCATCCAGTCTGATCAGGGTTCCAATTTCATGTCAACACTTTTTCAGCAAGTGCTACACCTATTGGGAGTGGAGCAAGTAAGATCAAGTACTTAGCATCCCGAGAGCCAAGGGGCCTTGGAAAGGTTTCACCAGACATTGAAGAATATGATCAGAACGTATTGTTTTGAATGCGACAAGGATTGGGATGAAGGAATACCCTTATTGTTGTTTGCTGCGAGGGAATCCGTTCAGGAGTCATTGGGATTCAGTCCTTTTGAACTTGTGTTTGTACACTTAGTGCGAGGACCATTGAAATTTGTGAAAGAACAGTGGCTACAGGAGGAGTCACAGTCAACAGTGGTGGAGTATGTGTCAACGGTTAGGCACAGATTGACAAAGGCTTGTGAAGTTGCGAGAAGAAACTTGAAAGTGACACAGGATAAAATGAAAGTGGGACATGACAAGAAATCTCAGATAAGAAATTTCAGTCCTCAGGACCGGGTGTTAGTGTTGCTTCCTGTTCCAGGTCAGCCACTACAGGCTAGATATTTTTGTCCCTATACAATCGAAAGGAGGGTTAATGAAACAGATTACGTGGTGACAACTCCTGACCGACGGAAAAAGCGGCAGCTGTGTCATGTCAACCGACTGAAGAAATATTATGAGAGGAAGCCTGTGGAGAAAATGGTTCTTGTCTCACCTGTCTTGCCTGTAGTCGGGGTGCAAGGGAATCCAGAGGTTGATGCCGGTGTGAAGTTTGATAACTTTTATGACCAGGCTTGTCCCAGATTGACGAACACGGAAGTGTTGAGCAACTTAGATGAGAAATTAGGTCATTTGACGAGGGAACAACAAGGACAACTATCCAGCCTAATTTTTGAGTTTGCACATTTGTTCACAGATGTACTTGGTCGTACTGACTTGGTATATCATGATATTGAGGTGGGGGAAGCCACTCCTGTGAAGCAACACCCCTATCGGATGAACCCTGTGAAGATGGAGTATCTTCGGAAGGAGGTTCAGTATATGTTGGAGAATGACATCATCGAACCAAGCAGCAGTGAATGGAGCTCACCATGTGTGTTGGTTCCAAAACCCGATGGCAGTTTTCGCTGTTGTACGGATTTAAAACGGGTTAATGCAGTGACCAAGACCGACTCATATCCCATCCCGAGGATTGATGACTGTATTGATAGAATAGGCCCAGCTAAATTTGTTACTAAGTTTGACTTGCTGAAAGGGTATTGGCAGATTCCTCTTACTGATAGAGCCAAGGAAATCTCGGCGTTAGTCACACCAAATGGGTTGTATCAGTACAAGGTTCTTCCCTTTGGATTGAAAAACGGTCCTGCTTCATTTCAATGGCTGATTAATAAGCTTATTGCAGACCTTGAGGGGTGGAGGCTTATCTGGATGATGTCATCATCCACACTATGACCATGGAAGATCATATTAAACAAATTCAGGCATTTTTCAAGAAACTGACCGAGGCAGGGTTGACCATCAACTTATCTAAGAGTGAGTTTGGAAAGGCACAGGTGGTGTTCCTCGGCCATGTAGTAGGTCAGGGACAGGTGCAACCGGTGACAGCGAAGACAGAAGCCATTGATCGCCTCCAAGTTCCAAAAGGGAACAAGGAGCTTATGAGATTCTTGGGTATGGTTGGTTGGTACCGGCGGTTCTGCAGGAATTTTTCGGATGTGGTAGCCCCTTTAACGAATTTGCTGAGGAAAGAGACCAAGTTTGTTTGGTATGACAAATGTCAGGCTGCCTTTGCCCACGTCAAAGCAATATTAATGAGCTCTCCTGTCCTAGCAGCCCCGCATTTTCAAGCACCTTTCAAGTTGGCCATTGATTCAAGTGATGTGGGGGCTGGGGCAGTTCTATTACAGGAAGATGAGGATGGAGTGGATCACCCGGTGTGCTACTACTCCAAAAGGTTTAACAAACACCAGGCAAATTAAGCCACCGTGGAAAAAGAGACCCTTGCTCTCCTGCTAGTGTTCAGCATTATGAGGTGTATCTAGGAACTACTACCTTTCCTATAAAAGTCTTCACTGATCACAACCCCTTAACCGTCATTCAAAAAATGAAAAATAAAAATCAAAGAAGATGAGAAGGAGTTTGGCTTTGCAGGAGTTCAGCTTGAAAATTGAGCATGTAAAGGGCAGGGACAATGTCGTTGCCGATGCTTTGTCCAGCGTGAACTAACTTTGGAAATTTCTGTAGGTTGTTTGGAAGTTTTGTTGCTTTATTTTGGGGAATATTAATTATTGTTGCTCATGTGAATTGATAATTTGGGTGTGACTTTTACTTTTGTTTGTTAAAAGAGTTTTTGCCTGCAAAGAAAGTTTTCACTTTGTTCAAACTTTCTTTCTTGAGGGGGGGAAGTGTTACGGATTCGTCACTTCCGTTGTTGTGGTTTTCATCCACTGTAAACATTTCTGATTGCATGTACTATTATTGTTGTCGTTTAAGGGAAATAGAGGTTACTATTTTCAAAAGGTAAAAAAGTTAATGTTTTAAATGAAACCAGAACTGGACGACGACGAAGAGGAAGAGGAGGACGAGAAGGCGGAGCGAGTGAATCGGACAAGAAGCCTAGTTGCTTTGAGGTCAGGAGCGAACGATTGGCATACGAGGGTCACGAGTGAACTTTGGGTTTCCCGGGAAAGGGATTCCTGCGACAGAGTTGTTATCGCTGTGACAGATCAACCTGCGTGTCAGGTGTTACGGTCGATTCCGAAGTGAATCGTTGGAGTGCCGTTACGCCACGAGAACAGGCCATCGGCCATTTTGACTCATGCGCTTTGCGCATCGCTCAAGGTTTTTCACTTTGTTTCAACCATTTTCACCGCATACAGACGTTAATCTGGTGTGCATGTGTCACGTGACTTTTGAGTGGGAAATCTGGGGTTCGCCGATTTGGAGCCGTGGAACAACCATTTTCACCGCATTCAGACGTTAATTTGGTGTGCGTGTGTCAGGGGACTTTTGAGTGGGAAATTCTGCGGTTCGCCGATTTGGATCCGTGGAACGTCCATACCCGAGGGTGTGATTTCCCAGTCGCCTTGAGGGCACCTTTGCACAGCTTTGGCAGCGGGACTGTGACTGTCATCCGAACGGGATTCTGGTCTCGATTGGATATCGTTCTGACGATCGCTGGAACGGATCGACTTTGGCTTGATTCCGGAATAGAGGCATTGGGGAATGTTCTTCTTTTCGCTCACTTGGAGCACAGTGAGTTATATTGTACGAACCTGATGGTACCATCACAGGAAATATATATTGGATGTACAATTGATTACTATTGTTGTTGTACTGTTATTCTTGTGTGATCTTAATACAATATTTGTTTGTTGGTAACAATTGGTGTGGCTTCACCATTGATCTTTGACATACAGAATAACACATCTTTCTGCCATGACTCCTCTTGGGCCTCAGAGGTACATCATGACCGGGGTTTGGGGAGGAGCACGTAACAATACATACACCCAAACACATATACACACACACACACACACACACACTCACACTTACACACACACACACACACACACTCACACACAAGCATACACACACACACACACACACACTCACAAACACACTCAAACACTCCGTTTTCAAACCTTCACCAAAACCTAATTAGTCTGGCTCCATCCACAACTCTTTTACATCTTTCTTACAAAGAAACAAACAGACAGAAACAGGTGAAAAAAATAACTGCTGTGGACGTAAAG
The DNA here is from genome assembly GCF_964187855.1 of Myxine glutinosa. Taxonomy (NCBI): domain Eukaryota; kingdom Metazoa; phylum Chordata; class Myxini; order Myxiniformes; family Myxinidae; genus Myxine; species Myxine glutinosa. The sequence continues at coordinate 407,024,016 of NC_136261.1, read as the reverse complement.
AGAGACAACACCAGCTTGGACTCACTGTTAACTATGACTATGACCATGGAAGATCATATTAAACAAATTCAGGCATTTTTCAAGAAACTGACTGAGGCAGGGTTGACCATCAACTTATCCAAGAGTGAGTTTGTAAAGGCACAGGTGGTGTTCCTCGGCCATGTAGTAGGTCAGGGTCAGGTGCAACCGGTGACAGTGAAGATAGAAGCCATTGATCGCTTCCAAATTCCAAAAGGGAAGAAGGAGCTTATCAGAATCTTGGGTATGGCTGGTTGGTACCGGCGGTTCTGCAGGAATTTTTCGGATGTGGTAGCCCCTTTAACGAATTTGCTGAGGAAAGGGGCCAAGTTTGTTTGGGATGACAAATGTCAGGCTGCCTTTGCCCACGTCAAAGCAATATTAATGAGCTCTCCTGTCCTAGCAGCCCCGGATTTTCAAGCACCTTTCAAGTTGTCCAATGATGCAAGTGATGTGGGGGCTGGGGCAGTTCTATTACAGGAAGATGAGGATGGAGTGGATCACCCGGTGTGCTACACTCCAAAAAGTTTAACAAACACCAGGCAAATTAAGCCACCGTGGAAAAAGAGACCCTTGCTCTCCTGCTAGCGCTTCAGCATTATGAGGTGTATCTATGAACTACTACCTTTCCTATAAAAGTCTTCACTGATCACAACCCCTTAACCTTCATTCAAAAAATGAAAAAGAAAAATCAAAGAAGATGAGATGGAGTTTGGCTTTGCAGGAGTTCAACTTGGAAATTGAGCATGTAAAGGGCAGGGACAATGTCGTTGCTGATGCTTTGTCCAGAGTGAACTAACTTTGGGAATTTCTGTAGGCTGTTTGGAAGTTTTGTTGCTTTATTTTGGGAATATTAATTATTGTTGCTCATGTGAATTGATCATTTGAGTGTGAGTTTTACTTTTGTTTGTTAATAGAGTTTTTGCCTGCATAGAAAGTTTTCACGATGTTCAAACTTTCTTTCTTGAGGGGGGGAAGTGTTACAGATTCGTCACTTCCTTTGTTGTGGTTTTCATCCACTGTAAACATTTTTGATTGCATGTACTATTATTGTTGTCGTTTAAGGGAAATAGAGGTTACTATTTTCAAAAGGTAAAAAAGTTAACGTTTTAAAAGAAACCGGCCCCGGACGACGATGAAGAGGAAGAGGAGGAAGACAAGGTAAAGCGTGTGAGTCAGACACGAAGCCTATTTGCTTTGAGGTCTGGAGCGAACGATTGGTGAATGAGGGTCACAAGTGAACTTTGGGTTTCCCGGGAAAGGGATTCCTGCAACAGAGTTGTTATCGCTGTGACAGATCAACCTGCGTGTCAGGTTTTACGGTCGATTCCGAAGAGAATCGTTGGAGTGCCGTTACGCCACGAGAACGGGCCGTCGGCCATTTTGACTCGCGCGCTTTGCCCATCACTCAAGGTTTTTCACTTCGTTTCAACCATTTTCACCACATTCAGATGTTAATCTGGTGTGCGTGTGTCACGTGACTTTTGAGTGGGAAATTTGCGGTTCGCCGATTTGGAGCCGTGGAACGTCCATACCCGAGGGTGGGATTTCCCAGTCGCCTTGAGGGTACCTTTGCGCAGCTTTGGCAGTGGGACTGTGACTGTCATCCGAATGGGATTCTGGTCTCGATTGGATATCATTCTGACGATCGCTGGAGCGGATCGACTTTGGCTTGATGCCGGAATAGATACATTGGGGAAAGTTCTTCTTTTCGCTCACTTGGAGCACAGTGAGTTATATTGTACGAACCTGATGGTACCATCATAGGAAATATATTGTTGCGGTTTTTAGAACCTTCACTTTGTAAAATAATAAGCGTTGTAAATAATTCCCTGTAAATATCCCCATCTTCCAAAGGTCAAAGGTCGCACCTTAGTTAGTCCATATTGCAACACGTAGGACACCATAGGAACTTCTTCAGTTATTTCATTAGTATGTGTTTCAGGTAAGGCTCTGTTTCCATTAGTTTTACTCTGCGTTGCATTAATCAAATAACAGGCCCCATGTTCAATCCCGTTCATTTTACGGCTTGCCTCCCTCCAAATTGTGTTCCTTTGCTTGCCAGTAGCGTTCCCTGCCTGGCTCAAGACGCCCCTAGCCACGCGGTAAAGCTGGAGAAGAAGGGGGAGGAGTTATAAATTGTGTTTCTTTTCTTGCCAGTGGCGTTCGCTGCCTGGCTCAAGACGCCATAACCATGCGGTCGGAGCAGAGAAAAGGGGGGAGGAGTTGTCGGAGTGAGGCGTAGCCCTGTTAAGGGCGGAGTCGGTGAGCCCTCGCGACCAACCAGGGCCGAGGCGAGCTCACCGATGGGTGTGTCCTAAAAGTACGTGGCTTGATACGTGAGCGCGTGATATAAGTGCTCGCGTGGGACTAATTACAGAGATGAGAGAGATAGAGATAGAGAGATAGAGAGACAGAGAGATAGAGAGATAGAGAGAGAGAGAGAGAGAGAGAGAGAGAGAGAGAGAGAGAGAGAGATGGCGTGAGAGAGATGGCGTGAGAGCTGCGTGCACGAACAACTTCTAGCTGGGACTTCTCCCGAACATCAGCGCATCATGAACGTTCAAAGCCTCCCTCCCCGATTTATGAACCCCAATAACTAAGGTCCTCTCACGTTCAACAATCAATGAACTACTGGGTTTCGCTGCGGAACTGGAGCATGGACCGGAGTGGAGCGTGGACCGGAGTGGAGCGTGGACCGGAGTGGAGCGTGAACCGGGGCCAGAGCCAACGCTGGCCCATCTGCTTGGACCTTCCTTCCTGCTATTCCCCTTTCTTGTAAGTCTGTTTGTGTTGTCCAGGGCGTGATATTTAAGATGGTGTAAGCTTGCCCTGTGTCCTTTTGCTCTTGTTCTTGTTCATGCCCTTCTTTCGTTTCCTCTTTTATTAGTATAGTAATAAATTATATTTGTTCTTCCTACATTTTGGTTTCCTCTCATTTGATCACTTTCGTCTTTTCTCAATTGAGGATACGTGGCACGATTAGAACCGCTCAGAATCGGGTTAGTCTTCTTGTTAATGGCTCGGGCTTCGGATTGCTAAACCGCTCAGAAATTTCCATTTTGTCCGCGGTCCGAGCAGAAGTTATCTCCCTGTTTCACGGCCAGGGGTAGCCCTTAGGTATTTGGCACTTCATTGACCAATCACCCTGGCTGCTCCCGACCGGAAGGAGCATTATAACTTCTAGGGTTGGGGGAACTGCCAGCTTAAAGGACAAGGGGATTAACCCCCCCTTGGTAACGGGAGTGCCGACCCCAGAATCCGCAACAATTGGTGTCAGGAGTGGGATTGGACCCGAACCAAATTTTTAACATCTGAAAAATTTGGTCAAAATTACGAGCGGCCAAAATTTTTATTTAACATCCAAATTGAGTCGTGCCATGGATACCCAAGGCGATCGGATGCCAGTGGGGGAAAATGAGGAGAAAAAATAGGAGGAGTTAGCGTCAAACCAAGACCCCAGGGAAGAAGTGGGAGGAATGGAGGAGGTTGAAGAAGGTGCGGTCGTGGGGGTTGCAGGCACACAAAATGGCGGCGCCTCGCACGTGGCCACTGCAGCCAAGCCCGCGATACCAGGGGACGTCCAATTGTTTATGGCTGAAATGATGGCATGGATGGTAAGCCACCTTTAGAGGCCATTTTCCCCCGCAAAGCAGGGGTGGCCTTTCTCAGGGACCGTGGTTGTTGTTGTTTTTTGGTCCCCTTTTTTTGAAGCAATGTTTTACGGCCGGATGCCCTTCCTGCCACCAACCCTTTTTGTCGCCTTTTACGACAAGCAGGGAATTACCAGTGAACTGGTACTCAATTAGCCGACCTCGGAAGGATGACAGGCTGAGTCAACCCCCCTGGCGTTAATTCAGCGATCGACCGGGATTCAAACCCAGGATCCTAGGATCCTAAGATAGCACCCTAGCCGCTAGCCCAACACCAGAGCTAAAGAGGGATCAAATGAGGGAAGAAGCAAGGGGCAACACCAATAACTTAGAAAGCAAATTTGGGGAATTGAGAAATAATATGGGAAACAAAATTGGGAGATTGAGAGACGGGTTGAGTAATTTGGAACAAAGAATGGGGGAGCAATTGGGAAGCCAAATTGGGGGCCGAGAGGTCAAATTGGGAGGATTAGGGGGCGAATTGGAGGCCGTAAATGGCCAAGCCAAAGAAATTAATGAGGGGTTGGCGAGGGACAATGCCAGGTATGAGACGAGGGAAGTTGAGAGGGAGGTTAACCGCAAGTTGGGTGAGGAGGTCGCATTTGTACGCGATGAGGTAGCGCAACCAGAGGAGCGCGGGTTGAGCGACGCCGAGCATGGCACAGCCAGGTGGACCGGGATAGAAATCGTGACTTGGGGTGTGAAAAACCCGACGGCCGCCGAATTGGACAGGGCAAATTCATATGCAGTGGCGGAAAAAGAAAAAGAATTCATTCAAATGGAAAAATAAATTAAAGAATTAATTATAGTCGAAATTGAAATTGGAGAGACGGCGGGCATAGAAAAGCACTCGTTGGAGGAAGGAATGGAAATTGCTCAAAGTCTGTATTCGCATCCTGATGCTATACTTATTAACCCGAATAAAGATTTGCAGGTGGTGGAGCGAAGAAGAAGAATCCCGAAGGTGAGTCGGGCTGGATATGGGGCTGAGAGATTTTTCGGAAAAGTGTTTGGCGCGAGAGGGTTTTTCGTGCGGTTGGGATCGAGACAGCACCCCGGCGTTTGTGGAAGGTCCCTTGTGCGTGGTGTGAGTAGAAATGGCACGCATGTGAGGAAGAAGAGGGCGCCGGAGCGAGAGTGTGATACCGAGTGCGAGAGCGAACGCACGTCGGAGTGTATATGTGATGAATGCGACACAGAGAGTGAGAGCGATACAGAGTGTGGAAGTAGGAGTGAGTGTGACCAGGAGTGTGAGTCGGATGAGGAGCGTGTGTGACGAGGCACACTTGAGTTGGTTGTGGAGTGCGTCATTGGGTGTGCGACGAGGGATTGCACACCCGTGGTGGGTAGGTGTGCACTGAATGGGTGGATGCAAGAGTGCACCCCCATGAGTGGTACGGAGTACGTACCGGGAAAGTGTGCGCAAGAAGGTGCGCGAGAGAGGTGTGTAACGGAGTGTGTGAGTGTGCCTGGGTGGTGTGCATGGCAGAGAGTGTGGTGATAGAGTGCAGGGAATGTATGGGTTGTATGAGAGGCGTTGGCGCGCGAGAATGTGTGAGTAAGAGAAGAAACGCATGGTGTGAGCATGCGGGTAAGGCATCGACGTTGACCGGGACAGCGTTTAGGCTGAAAGGTAGCCGACGCGAGCTCTCGGTGTGCGGTGTTCTTTGTGTGCTGCGGGAGCCGGCCGGGATCGTGACTGCGTCGTTCCTGCATGGGGCGCTGTGCACGATTCGGGCCGGGGCCCGCCCTCCATGGTCGGTGCCGCGCTTTGTTAGGCAAAGCGGGCGGCCCGGTTTGAGGGGAAGAAGAAGGGTGTGGAGCGGCGCCCCCTTGTGGTGGCGGTGCTCCGGCCGGGCAAGGCTGGGCCATCGCGCTTGGGAGCGCAAGGCCTTGCGCCGGGATGGTGCTTGGAGCCTTGGCCCGACAAAACCTCCTCCCCAGAATCGATGTCGGATGGACCCAACCACAGGAGACTGACCATCCGCCCACATAGCCGGCTTTTCGAAGCCGAGCTGTGAAAATGCATTGATGCACCGAGACTCATAGTACAGTGGACTGGATAGAGAAATTGATGGCAAATGGTATATGATGTATTGATGGCAAATGGTATATGATGTATTGATGGCGAATGGTAGTTTTACCATTCGCCTCACCTGGGGGCACATGAGCTTTAGTTTATGGGTTTATGGCAGTGAAAACCTAGCCAGGAGGGTTTGGATAATGTTAGGGTTTGGAAATGACTCTAGGAGACATGAGAGTTAAGTAGTGACATTGTACCTGTAGCGGGGACGTAGGTAGATTATATGGTTGATAACGACGAGGGATGTGCAATAGTATAAGGGGTGACAGGGAAGCTGGTCTATACCAGAGTGAGGGGACAAGCTCCCTCTACCTCCTTAGCTGTCTTACTGTACGTATGTACATCTTTTTCTACTCTGTCTTCCTATCTTTCTAAAATCTTCCTTTTTCCAGAGTACTCCGAGCTAGCGAGGGTTAGTAACATCTTCGTAGGTAGGGTTAGAGGCGCCTGACCCCAGGAAAGGTCAAGAAATCACCGATGCCAACAGGGGTACATATACACAGATCCCCTGTTTGGCGGGAAAGGCGTATCCCTGCACTGCGGTGTAGGTGCTAGCTTGGTTTCCTTTCCTTTTCTCTGTTTTCCACTTCCTTGCTGTGTGTGCCCAGGTTTTAGAACAGGTACACCGTATCCCTGCGTGTCGTAAGAGGCGACTAAAAGGGTTGGCGTCAGGAAGGGCATCCGGCCATAAAACTGTGCTTTAAATAACATCATCATCGTTAGGGGTTTGCAGCCCAGCGACGTTAAGAGCTCGTTTGGCGGATGTCCGGTCTTACTGGAACAATGACAGCGAGTCACTGCATTAACCAGCAGCACCTGTGTTCGATATTCGATATTCTCAGCACCGGTTTTCACCCCTGGGGCCGATGTTGGCATTTATCCTACCGGGAGGGCGCTTTGGGACCCATCAACGGCTGCCATAATGACGGTGCAGTCCTAAAGCTGCAAGGACGGACTGCTCTTGATGAGTGCAGGAAGAGGTGGGCCTCCATTGTGTCTTCGTTATTTTTTGCATCGTGGAATGTTAGGACGTTGTTGGATTTAGATGCCGCAAACAGACCTGAACGCAGAACGGCTCTCACTGGTCTCGAACTACAAAGGTACAACATCGCCGTTGCAGCTCTTCAGGAATCCAGATTTTCCGGTTCAGGCCAGCTGCGCGAGGCCTCCAGTGGCTACACGTTCTTTTGGTCTGGACTACCCGGAGGACAACGCCGGGAAGCAGGGGTAGCTTTCACTATTCGCGACGACATCGCCAAAAAAATGATGTCGACACCTGTTGCCGTTAACGAACGCTTTATCTACATGCGGCTTCCTCTCCTCTCTCGGAACGCTACTGTCATATCAGCCTATGCGCCAACGCTACAGGCAACGGCAGAAGCAAAGGAGACCTTTTACCAGACTTTATCCTTGAACCTCACCAAGATTCCGGAATCAGACCAAATAGTCGTCCTTGGGGATTTCAATGCCAGGGTTGGGAGAGACCATGCCGCCTGGAAATGCGTTATTGGTCTCCATGGTATTGGAAATGTGAATGCGAATGGCAACCTCCTTCTCAAAACATGTGCAAAATTTGGACTGGCAATCACGAACACCATGTTTCAGCAACCCGACAAGTACAAAGGAACTTGGAAGCATCCTCGGTCAAAACACTCCCACATGATGGACTATGTGATCGTGCGCCAAAAGCATCTGCGGTACACCAAGTTAACACGCGTTATGCATGGAGCCGAATGCTGGACAGATCACCTGCTGGTTAGGATCAAGTTACGACTTTGAATCGCTCGGCAACATCGTTCTGCTGGTCAAAAGCGTCAGCCGAGAATCGATGTGCGTCAACTGGTGACAAGCGAATCTCTCTGCGTTGAGTATGTAGATAAAGTCTCAATGGAAATGTCTCAAATGGTAGACTCGTCATGGTCAAGTTTCAAGCAGGCTGTCCTGAAGGCTGTGGCCGACACAATTCCATCAAAAACGAGGACACGCAATGACTGGTTTGACGAATCTAATAAATCGTTACGTGAGCTCCTGGACATGAAAAACGCTGCCCTCCAGAAAGCACTGTCGACCGGCAGTCGCGCTGTAGACAGCAGTTCCGAACTCTTCATAGTGATGCAACCAAATGCATCCATAAGCTGAAAGATATTTGGTGGGCCGAGAAAGCAAATGAGATCCAAGGCTACACAGAGCGAAAGGAGTACCACAACTTTTTCTCCGGTCTGAAAACGGTTTACGGACCCAAACGAAACGGTACTTTCCCAATGAAGACACTGGACGGTGAACTACTGACTGACAAATCGCTAATCCTTGCACGCTGGCGAAGCCACTTCTCCGACCTTCTGAACAGATCATCGATAGATCATGATTCGGTGATCAACAAAATCGATCAGCATCCAATTCAGAATCACCTGGCACATCCACCAACACCAGACGAAATCGCAAAAGCTGTGAAACAGGTCAAATGTGGAAAAGCCCCTGGTTCGGACGGTATTCCGATCGAGCTGTTGAAGTATGGAGGCCACGATCTGGTTACAGCGTTGCCGGTGTTGTTCAATGAAATTTGGGAGGCCGGGGATGTTCCTCAAGAATGGCGTGACACAAAATTAATCACTTTGTTCAAAGGAAAGGGCGATCGCTCAGATTGTGGAAACCACCGCGGAATCTCGTTGTTGAGCATAACAGGCAAAGTCTTCGCGAAACTGCTGCTCAATCGACTGGTGGACAATATCAGTGAGGCAACGCTTCCGGAATCACAGTCCGGTTTCCGTTCAAATAGGAGCACAATTGATATGGTGTTCGCAGCGAGGCAAATCCAGGAAAAAGCAATGGAACAAAACCAGGATTTGTACATGGTCTTTGTCGACCTGACGAAGGCCTTCGACACGGTGAACAGAGACGCACTCTGGAAACTTCTTGCTCGCTATGGATGTCCAGACCACTTCATCAAGTTGCTGTGGAGTTTTCACGACAAAATGAGAGGCAAAGTGGTGGTAGACGGGGATGAGACGGACGTATTCAGCATTACAACGGGAGTAAAACAAGGCTGTGTGCTTGCGCCAACCGTGTTTGGGGTCTATCTAGCGGCAGCTATCGAGCGTGCCTCAAATGATCTGGAGCCTGGCGTACACGTCCGTTCTCGTGCTGACGATAACCTCTACAACCTCCGACGTCTAAAAGCCTACACAAAGACCAAGACCATGGTAATACGTGACCTGCTGTTTGCCAATGATACAGCCTTGATTGCCCACACACAAGAGGAAATGCAGCGTATCGTTGACCATTTTGCTGAGGCCATGGAGGCGTTTGGTCTGGTTATCAGTTTGCAAAAGACCGTGGTTTTGTATCAACCAGCGCCGGGAAGCCCGTACGTTGAACCAGCAATTACGATCGGGGGTCACGTATTGTCAGTCACAAAATAATTCACGTACCTGGGCACGTGCTTATCGAATACCGCAACCATGGACAAGGAAATCGACCAAAGAATCCGCAAAGCGAGTGTTTCGTTTGCCCGACTCCACAGCAGAGTCTGGAAAGAACGTGGGCTCAAAGTGAACACAAAATTGGCCGTGTACAAAGCAGTTGTCATCCCCTCTCTCCTGTATGGAGCCGAATCTTGGAATTGCTATGCACGCCACCTTCGCAGACTGAATGGCTTTCACTCCCGATGCCTACGACAAATTCTAGGCATCCATTGATCCGACCTCGTGCCGGATACAGAAATAGTCGAGCGAGCTGAAATGCAATCAATCACATGCACCCTGCAAAAGGCCCAGCTCCATTGGGTCGGCCATGTGTTGAGGATGGACGCAGACAGGATCCCACGTTTTATTTTTATGGGAGAACTGCACGAAGGAGAGAGATCAGTGGGCCGGCCCAAACTGCGTTTCAAGGATACACTGGGTGCACATTTGAAAGAATGTGACATCCCGCTCGACAATTTACAAGCTCTGTCCAGTGATCGACCGAAATGGCATATCTTGATCCATACACAATGCGACTCCGTGGAAAAGGGTCGTATAGATGCCGCCAAAGAAACCCGCAGAAAGCATAAGGAACGCGAGTGGCAACCGGTGCCTGCTGACTCGAAATGGATTTGTGCAACTTGTGGACGCCGATGCAAATCGGCACTCGGACTGTATAGCCACAAGCGGGTTCACAAGATTTGAACACCAACGCCGTAATGGCGGGGCGACATGATGATGATGACAGGAAAGCACTAAGTTAGAGGGAAAACCAGGTCGATTAGATGATGCAGTGAGTTTGTGGTTGTTTATTGAATGAGGAAGCGGTATGGAAGTTCTTTGTGGTGAGATTGTTGAAATGAGGACTTGAGAGGCAATGCTCGTGAATGCTGTGTGTGTGTGTAGAAAGTGCATTGAGCAGAGTATTGTGAAAGGTGTGATTGTGCATTGGGTGATTGACTTGCATGGTGGCAAGTGAGAATGGTTGGATGGAATAAATGGTCTGGAATAAATGGTCTGGAATGGATGGTGTGGAGTGGGAGTGTGGAATACATGGAGTGGAGTGCATGGTGCGAAGGTGTGAATAGGGGAAGGATGGACCCCCTCACGAGTACCCGGGGAGGGTAGTTTAAAAGTAGGTAGAGGGAGTAGGTAAATTGAGGTTGGATATTGGCATCTGTGGTGCGAGAGTAGCAGAGTACTGCTTGAGGGGTGCATTAGTGAGATAAATTGGCTGGGCGTGTGGCCTGTTAGTGAGAATGGTTGGTTGGGCACTCCGCCACTGTTAGTCTGTCGGCCAGGTGAGGCCGCAGTTAGGCTCTGGGAGCCAGTTAGTGTTCAATGGGGCCCGAGGATCCGGAGGATGGACCCGGGTAGCCTGACGCCAGAGAGGGCGGTAGGGGGTGAGAGAGCCAGAGGGCCTTCCCCCAGGTTGGTTAGGGTGAGGAGCAGGTAAGCTCAGGAGGCAACTGCAGTGGCGGAGGTGCGCAGGTAAGTAGACCTGCAAGGGGAGCCACACGACCCAGCCCTGAAATTGTGCGAGGGCACGGGGAGTAGAATTGGTCGAGTGAGACCCCAAATTGGTGAGCGCCACAGTATGTTCAATGGGAGTTCGGTTCTTAGAACCACATAGAGTAAAGATGGCCAATGGTTTGGCAGGGAAAGGCCCCGGGTAGTGTAAAGTGTGTTAATGTCATTTAGAAGGTAGTTTAGGATTGAGAATCTCTTCGCACCATCCGCATCCACTCACTAAGGTGACAGGACTCTCACCAGGAATGGTGAGATGCATCATGACGTGGGGGTGACATTGTTTGGATTCAATCTCTTCCTCCTTAGGAGGGATTAATGATAAATTTGATTTAGGTGGGAGTGATGAGAAATTGGGATTGATGACGAATTTGGTATTAGGAGAGAAATGGGGAAGACAAGACATTAGAGAAGAAATCTGTAAAGTTGTACATTGTGTAAATACGGGGTAGGGGCAAGGGTAGATTAGGTAACAGGGGGGGGGGGGATGTACGCTGGGGACGAGCTTTCTCTGCTCGCTCTCCAGGGCACCTCACCTTGCATTACCTTGTGTTAATGTGTACCCTTGTGATCTTGCCCCACTGCTTTGCTTGTCCTCCTTCCCCCACTCATGGAATTGTTTATTTTGGGCCCAGGGGGAGTGCGCAGGTGACCGCAGTTGTGTGCCCGCACCTCCGCTGCTTCGGGCCTGCACTGATGCACCGTATGAACCACACGTTCTGTAGCATAGCACCATGTATGGACCCCACGTTTTGGGGCCTGGCACCTCTGCTGGAAGCGGGACTTTGCTGCCAGCATCAAGCAGGTGGACCACCTTAGTTGGCCCTGTGGGCAGTAATTAAAAAGCAGACGCGTTGTGTGCCCTTTTTATGACCAAATAGGCCGCAAGCAGAGAACACCAAGCCACCTAGAAACATCGGCCCAGCAGCCAAGAACATCGGCCCAGCAGAGAAGACGCCAGTTCATTATTATACAAACTGTATGACTGTGCACTGGATGGTGCTGATTGTGGTGCTTTGGTGGTGCTTTTTGTGCTTTTTAGTGCATTTATGACTGATTATGCATTTCTGTGCATGTGCGTATGGTGTACCGGTACAGTGCAGTGCATGGCCTTTCCTCTTTTTAAACCATCTGCTTTTTGTCTCCCAAAAGACAGGTCCTGGGTTTTAGTGTAAATAATCCAAATAGTAGTACTAGTCTTTGTAAATAATGCTCCCCACCGTAAATGTTTAGTTTGAAAATTAATTCCGAATTCGGTTATTCTGTGGGCGTGAGTCAGTTAGGTAGAATGCAATGCAGCAGGCGGGACATATCTAGTTTTAAACATGTTGCACTCAGGATGAGGTTAAAAGTAGAGGGTAACCACACCTAAGTGTCACATATAATGGTAAAATATATCCCTTGTGAAACGGCCCAGGATGTCCCTGGAGAAAGGGAGGGTGCTGTGTTGCGGTTTTTAGAACCTTCACTTTGTAAAAAATTCCCTGTAAATATCCCCATCTTCCAAAGGTCAAAGGTCGAACCCTAGTTAGTCCATATTGCAACACGTAGGATACCACAGGAACTTCTTCAGTTATTTCATTAGTATGTGTTTCAGGTAAGGCTCTGTTTCCAATAGTTTGACTCTGCGTTGCATTAATCAAATAACCTAGGCCCCTTGTTCAATCCCGTTCATTTTGTGGCTTGCCTCCCTCCAAATTGTGTTCCTTTGCTTGCCAGTAGCGTTCGCTGCCTGGCTCAAGACGCCATTAGCCACGCGGTCAAGCTGGAGAGGAAGGGGGAGGAGTTATAAATTGTGTTCCTTTGCTTGCCAGGAGCGTTGGCTGCCTGGCTCAAGACGCCATTAACCATGCGGTCGGAGCGGAGAAAAAGGGGGAGGAGTTGTTGGAGCGAGGCGTAGCCCGGTTAAGGGCTGAGTCGGTGAGCCCTCGCGACCAACCAGGGCCGAGGCGAGCTCACTGGTGGGTGTGTCCTAAAAGCACGCGGCTTGATACGCGAGCGCATGATATAAGCGCTCGCGTGGGACTACTTACAGAGATGAGACGGGAGCGAGAGAGAGAGCTGGCGTGAGAGCTGCGTGCATGAACAACTTCTAGCTGGGACTTCTGCCGAACATCAGCGCGTCAGGAACGTTCAAAGCCTCCCTCCCCCATTTATGAACCCCAATAACTAAGGTCCGCTCGCGTTCAACAATCAATGAACAGCGCTGCCTGCCGGGTTTCGCCGCGGAACCGGCTCGTGGACCGGAGTGGAGCGTGGACCGGAGTGGAGCGTGAACCGGGGCCGGAGCCCACGCTGGCACATCTGCTTGGACCTTCCTTCCTGCTATTCCCCTTTCATGTAAGTCTGTTTGTGTTGTCCTGGGCATGATATTTAAGACTGTGTAAGCTTGCCCTGTGTCCTTTTGCTCTTCTTCTTGTACATGCCCTTCTTTCGTTTCCTCTTTTATTAGTATAGTTATAAATCATATTTGTTCTTCCTACCTTTTGGTTTCCTCTCATTCGATCGTTTTCGTCTCTTCTCAATTGAGTATACGTGGCACGATTAGAACCACTCAGAATCGGGTTAGTCTTCTTGTTAATGGCTCGGGCTTCGGATTGCTAAACCGCTCGGCAATTTCCATCTTGTCCGCGGTCCGAGCAGAAGTTATCTCCCTGTTTCACGGCCAGGGGTAGCACTCAGGTATTTGGGACTTCATTGACCAATCACCCTGGCTGCTTCCGATCGGAAGGAGCGTTATAACTTTTAGGGTTGGAGGAACGGCCAGCTTAAAGGACAAGGGGATTAACCCCCCCTTGGTAACGGGAGTGCCGACCACCGAATCCGTAACAATATATTGGTTGTACAATATTATTGATTACTATTGTTGTTGTACTGTTATACTTAATACAATATTTGTTTGTTGGTAACAATTGGTGTGGCTTCACCATTGATCTTTGACATACAGAATAACACATCTTTCTGCCGTGACTCCTCTCGGGGCTCAGAGGTACATCGTGACCGCGGTTTGGGGAGGAGCACGTAACAATACATACACCCAAACACATGTACACACACACACACACACAGATGCATACACACATACACACACATACACACGCACGCACACACACACACACACACACACACACACACACACACACACACACACACACACACACACACACACACATTCAAACACTCCGTTTTCAAACCTTCACCAAAACCTAATTAGTCTGAATCCATCCACAACTCTTTTACATCTTTCTTACAAAGAAACAAACAGACAGAAACAGTTGAAAAAAAATAACCGCTGCGGACGTAAAGAGAGACAGCACCAGCTTGGACTCACTGTTAACACCTTTTACCTTCACTCACATAATCAGTAACCTCATCACATCATCAGTTAAGAATCCTTTCCTCGATGTGGTAGAGATGACTGAACTTGGTAAATGGAAGGTTCATACCTGCACCTGTGAGGGCGTGCCACACGGAACGTGGAAAAACGAGTCCTTCTTCTGTCTTATCCTGAGCTTGACGGCAAGTTCTGTTTTGTAATAAAACATTTCAAACATTGTTTGTGTATACTGTATAATATCACTTGTTATAACATCAATTACAATTTCAACAACCAATTCGTAAAGCGACCCTCAGAGAAGCTTGAATAATAATCAACCACAATGCATATAAAATTATTTTTTTGTTTTGGTTTTTTTTGTATACAGAATCGAGGCTCGCAAAAATCACCACATATGAGGAAGAGAGAGTTTGGATGAGTAGATAGAAGTTGGTCCATATTATCAGACAGCGAGATGTAGATGGAGTCATCACTGTTTGGTAGACGGTACAACACACATATGAACAAGAGGTGGGAGCGAAGGGGAAGCCGTAGCCAGAGGTATTCCTGGGGGTGAGGTGGAGAGAGTGCAGTGCAGGGCGAGTGAGAAATAGAGTTTTTGATAAAGATAGCGACCCCACCTCCAGGACGAGGCTCAGGTCTATCATACCGGAGGAGGGAGTAACCTGGGAGAGATACTAAGGAATCAGAGACATCATGAAGGAGGAAAGTTTCTGTTAAGCAGATCACGTCTGGTTTGTCAGAAGCAACCTGTATGGAGATATCAGTTAAGTTTGAACGAAGGCCCCGGATGTTTGACGTCCATGCCGTTAATGAAGAGGAAGGGGGAGCATCGGATACAGAACAGGGGGGGGGGGGGGAGGGGTAGGGTAAGACGTGGAAGAGGTGGAAGAGGTAGGGAGAACTGTTGGAGGTGTGTCAGAGATTTCAGAATAGCTCGGAGAAAGGGAAGGATGGGGCGGTCAAAAGGTTTGATGGTGATTGGGTGAGGCACAGTGCGGTGTTATTTGAGGAGGGGGCAGAGCGAGGCAGAAGGTTGGGGGAGATGGAGGTGAGAGTTGGAATGGGGAAGAAGCAGAGAGGACGCTTTGAGGAGGTGGGGTGGGAGGGGGGAAATGGAGAAGAAATGAGGGTGGGGAGATTTAAAGGGGAGGGGCGAGGGGGGGAGTTTATGAGGGGAGGGGTTAGGGGGGAGTTTAGGAGGGAAGGGACAAGGGGAGGGATTTGAAAGGGATGGGAGATGGGGGAGATTTGGAGGGGAGGGGTGAGGGGGGAGTCTAGGAGGGGAGGGGCAAGGGGGAGTCTGGAGGGGAAGGGTGTGGGGGGAGTTTAGGAGGGAAGGGGCAAGGGGGGAGATTTGAAAGGGATGGGTGATGGGGAGGCTTTAGAGGGGAGGGGCAAGGGGAAGATTTGAAAGGGATGGGTGATGGGAAAGATTTGGAGGGGAGGGGTGATGGGGAAGATTTGGAGGGGAGGGGTGATGGGGAATATTTGGAGGGGAGGGGTGATGGGGAGGATTTGGAGGGGAGGGGTGAGATTGGATTTTGGAAAGTGTACCATTAATGGGAAACGAACATTTATTGCAAAATTAGTTTCTTGTGACCTTCGAGTCAAAAATACGTTTGAGGACGCTGGAGGGGGGGGGGGGGTGGAGAGCAGGAGAGGAGTTGTTTATGAACAGAACGGATGTTTGAGGATGTTTGACGTCCATGCCGTTAATGAAGAGGAAGGGAGAGCATCGGAGTTTGTTAGGGGGGAGTTTAGGAGGGAAGGGACAAGGGGAGGGATTTGAAAGGGATGGGAGATGGGGGAGATTTGGAGGGGAGGGGTGAGGGGGGAGTCTAGGAGGGGAGGGGCAAGGGGGAGTCTTGAGGGGAAGGGTGTGGGGGGAGTTTAGGAGGGAAGGGACAAGGGGAGGGATTTGAAAGGGATGGGAGATGGGGGAGATTTGGAGGGGAGGGGTGAGGGGGGAGTCTAGGAGGGGAGGGGCAGGGGGAGTCTGGAGGGGAAGGGTGTGGGGGGAGTTTAGGAGGAAATGGGCAAGGGGGGAGATTTGAAAGGGATGGGTGATGGGGAGGCTTTGGAGGGGAGGGGCAAGGGGGAAGATTTGAAAGGTATGGGTGATGGGGAAGATTTGGAGGGGAGGGGTGATGGGGAAGATTTGGAGGGGAGGGGTGATGGGGAATATTTGGAGGGGAGGGATGATGGGGAGGATTTGGAGGGGAGGGGTGAGATTGGATTTTGGAAAGTGTACCATTAATGGGAAACGAACATTTAGTGCAAACTGAGTTTCTTGTGACCTTCGAGTCAAAAATACGTTTGAGGACGCTGGAGGGGGGGGGTGGGGGGTGGAGAGCAGGAGAGTTTAGGGAATGTATGACTGTATGACTGTGCACTGGATGGTGCGTGCTGATTGTGGTGCTTTGGTGGTGCTTTTTGTGCTTTTTAGTGCATTTATGACCGATTATGCATTTCTGTGCATGTGTGTATGGTGTACCGGTACAGTGCAGTGCATGGCCTTTCCTCTTTTTAAACCATCTGCTTTTTGTCTCCCAAAAGACAGGTCCTGGGTTTTAGTGTAAATAATCCAAATAGTAAGTACTAGTCTTTGTGAATAATGCTCCCCCCACCGTAAATATTTAGTTTGAAAATTAATTCCGAATTCAGTTATTCTGTGGGCGTGAGTCAGTTAGGTAGAATGCAACGCAAGCAGGCGGGACATATCTAGTTTTAAACATGTCAGCACCTCACGGTGAGGTTAAAAGTAGAGGTAACCACACCTATGTGTCACATATAATGGTAAGATAAAGCCCTTGTGAAACGGCCTGGGATGGGTCTGGAGAAAGGGAGGGTGCTGTGTTGCGGTTTTTTAGAACCTTCATTTTGTAAAATAATAAGCCTTGTAAATAATTCCCTGTAAATATCCCCATCTTCCAAAGGTCAAAGGTCGAACCCTAGTTAGTCCATATTGCAACACGGAGGATACCACAGGAACTTCTTCAGTTATTTCATTAGTATGTGTTTCTAGTAAGGCTCTGTTTCCAATAGTTTGACTCTGCGTTGCATTAATCAAATAATCTAGGCCCCTTGTTCAATCCCATTCATTTTGCAGGCTTTCCTCCCTCACAAATGGTGTTCCTTTGCTTGCCAGTAGCGCTGGCTGCCTGGCTCAAGATGCCCATTAACCATGCGGTCAGAGCGGAGAAAAAGGGGGGAAGGAGTTGTCGGAGCGAGGCGTAGCCCTGTTAAGGGCTGAGTCGGTGAGCCCTCGCGACACAACCAGGGTCGAGGCGAGCTCACAGGTGGGTGTGTCCCAAAAGCACGTGGCTTGATACGCGAGCGCGTGATATAAGCGCTCGCGTGGGACTACTTACAGAGATGAGACGGGAGCGAGAGAGAGAGAGCTGGCGTGAGAGTTGCGTGCACGAACAACTTCTAGCTGGGGACTTCTGCCGAACATCAGCGCATCAGGAACGTTCAAAGCCTCCCTCCCCGATTTATGAACCCCAATAACTAAGGTCCCGCTCGCGTTCAACAATCAATGAACAGCGCTGGCTGCCGGGTTTCGCCGCGGAACCGGAGCATGGCCTGGAGTGGAGCGTGGACCGGTGTGGAGCGTGAACAGAGGCCCGGAGCCAACGCTGGCCCATCTGCTTGGACCTTCCTTCCTGCTATTCCCCTTTCATGTAAGTCTGTTTGTGTTGTCCTGGGCTTGATATTTAAGACTGTGTAAGCTTGCCCTGTGTCCTTTTGCTCCTCTTCTTGTACATGCCCTTCTTTTGTTTCCCTCTTTTATTAGTATAGAAATAAATCATATTTGTTCTTCCTACCTTTTGGTTTCCTCTCATTCGATCACTTTTGTCTTTTCTCAATTGAGTATACGTAGCACGATTAGAACCGCTCAGAATCGGATTAGTCTTCTTGTTAATGGCTCGGGCTTCGGATTGCTCAACCGCTCGGCAATTTCCATCTTGTCCGCGGTCCGAGCAGTAGTTATCTCCCTGTTTCACGGCCAGGGGTAGCATTCAGGTATTTGGGGACTTCATTGACCAATCACCCTGGCTGCTCCCGATCGGAAGGAGCATTATAACTTCTAGGTTGGGGGAACGGCCAGCTTAAAGGACAAGGGGATTAACCCCCCCTTGGTAACGGGAGTGCCGACCCCCGAATCCATAACAATATATTGGTTGTACAATATTATTGATTACTATTGTTGTAGTACTGTTGTACTTAATACAATATTTGTTTGTTGGTAACAATTGGTGTGGCTTCACCATTCATCTTTGACATACAGAATAACACATCTTTCTGCCGTGACTCCTCTCGGGGCTCGGAGGTACATCGTGACCGGGGTTTGGGGAGGAGCACGTAACAATACATACACCCAAACACATATACACACACACACACACACACACACACAGATGCAGACATACATACACACCCATACACACATACACACACACACACACACACACACACACACACACACACACACACACACACACACACACACACACATACATACATACATACATACACACACACACACTCACACACACACACGAACACACTCAAACACTCCGTTTTCAAACCTTCACCAAAACCTAATTAGTCTGAATCCATCCACAACTCTTTTACATCTTTCTTACAAAGAAACAAACAGACAGAAACAGGTGAAAAAAAATAACCGCTGCGGACGTAAAGAGAGACAACACCAACTTGGACTCACTGTTAACACCTTTTACCTTCACTCACATAATCAGTAGCCTCATCACATCATCAGTTAAGAATCCTTTCCTCGATGTGGTAGAGATGACTGAACTTGGTAAATGGAAGGTTCATACCTGCACCTGTGAGGGCGTGCCACACGGAACGTGGAAAAACGAGTCCTTTTTCTGTCTTATCCTGAGCTTGACGGAAAGGTCTGTTTTGTAATAAAACACTTCAAACATTGTTTGTGCATAATATCACTTGTTATAAGATCAATTACAATTTCAACAACCAATTCGTAAAGCGACCCTTGGAGAAGCTTGAATAATCAACCACAATGTTTATAAAATGTTTTTTTTTGTTTTTTTGTATACAGAATCGAGGCTCGTGAAAATCACCACGTATGAGGAAGAGAGAGTTTGGATGAGTAGATAGAAGTTGGTCCATATTATCAGACAGCGAGATGTAGATGGAGTCATCACTGTTTGGTAGACGGTACAACACACATATGAACAAGAGGTGGGAGCGAAGAGGAAGCCGCAGCCAGAGGTATTCCTGGGGGTGAGGTGGAGAGAGTGCAGTGCAGGGCGAGTGAGGAAGAGAGTTTTTGATAAAGATAGCGACCCCACCTCCAGGACGAGGCTCAGGTCTATCATACCGGAGGAGGGAGTAACCTGGGAGAGATACTAAGGAATCAGAGACATCATGAAGGAGGAAAGTTTCTGATAAGCAGATCACGTCTGGTTTGTCAGAAGCAACCTGTATGGAGAGATCAGTTAAGTTTGAACGAAGGCCCCGGATGTTTGACGTCCATGCCGTTATTGAAGAGGAAGGGGGAGCATCGGATACAGAACAGGGGGGGGGGGGGAGGGGTAGGGTAAGACGTGGAAGAGGAGGAAGAGGTAGGGAGAGCTGTTGGAGGTGTGTCAGAGATTTCAGAATAGCTCGGAGAAAGGGAAGGATGGGGCGGACAAAAGTTTTGATGGTGATTGGGTGAGGCACAGTGAGGTGTTATTTGAGGAGGGGGCAGAGCGAGGCAGAAGGTTGGGGGAGATGGAGGTGAGAGTTGGAATGGGGAAGAAGCAGAGAGGACGCTTTGAGGAGGTGGGGTGGGAGGGGGGAAATGGAGAAGAAATGAGGGTGGGGAGATTTAAAGGGGAGGGGCGAGGGGGGAGTTTATGAGGGGAGGGGTTAGGGGGGAGTTTAGGAGGGAAGGGACAAGGGGAGGGATTTGAAAGGGATGGGAGATGGGGGAGATTTGGAGGGGAGGGGTGAGGGGGGAGTCTAGGAGGGGAGGGGCAAGGGGGAGTCTGGAGGGGAAGGGTGTGGGGGGAGTTTAGGAGGGAAGGGGCAAGGGGGGAGATTTGAAAGGGATGGGTGATGGGGAGGCTTTAGAGGGGAGGGGAAAGGGGGAAGATTTGAAAGGGATGGGTGATGGGAAAGATTTGGAGGGGAGGGGTGATGGGGAAGATTTGGAGGGGAGGGGTGATGGGGAATATTTGGAGGGGAGGGGTGATGGGGAGGATTTGGAGGGGAGGGGTGAGATTGGATTTTGGAAAGTGTACCATTAATGGGAAACGAACATTTATTGCAAAATGAGTTTCTTGTGACCTTCGAGTCAAAAATACGTTTGAGGCCGCTGGAGGGGGGGGGGCGGGGGTGGAGAGCAGGAGAGGAGTTGTTTATGAACAGAACGGATGTTTGAGGATGTTTGAGGTCCATGCCGTTAATGAAGAGGAAGGGAGAGCATCGGAGTTTGTTAGGGGGGAGTTTAGGAGGGAAGGGACAAGGGGAGGGATTTGAAAGGGATGGGAGATGGGGGAGATTTGGAGGGGAGGGGTGAGGGGGGAGTCTAGGAGGGGAGGGGCAAGGGGGAGTCTTGAGGGGAAGGGTGTGGGGGGAGTTTAGGAGGGAAGGGACAAGGGGAGGGATTTGAAAGGGATAGGAGATGGGGGAGATTTGGAGGGGAGGGGTGAGGGGGGAGTCTAGGAGGGGAGGGGCAGGGGGGAGTCTGGAGGGGAAGGGTGTGGGGGGAGTTTAGGAGGAAATGGGCAAGGGGGGAGATTTGAAAGGGATGGGTGATGGGGAGGCTTTGGAGGGGAGGGGCAAGGGGGAAGATTTGAAAGGTATGGGTGATGGGGAAGATTTGGAGGGGAGGGGTGATGGGGAAGATTTGGAGGGGAGGGGTGATGGGGAATATTTGGAGGGGAGGGGTGATGGGGAGGATTTGGAGGGGAGGGGTGAGATTGGATTTTGGAAAGTGTACCATTAATGGGAAACGAACATTTAGTGCAAAATGAGTTTCTTGTGACCTTCGAGTCAAAAATACATTTGAGGACGCTGGAGGGGGGGTGGGGGGTGGGGGGGTGGAGAGCAGGAGAGTTTAGGGAATGTATGACTGTATGACTGTGCACTGGATGGTGCTGATTGTGGTGCTTTGGTGGTGCTTTTTGTGCTTTTTAGTGCATTTATGACCGATTATGCATTTCTGTGCATGTGTGTATGGTGTACCGGTACAGTGCAGTGCATGGCCTTTCCTCTTTTTAAACCATCTGCTTTTTGTCTCCCAAAAGACAGGTCCTGGGTTTTAGTGTAAATAATCCAAATAGTAGTACTAGTCTTTGTGAATAATGCTCCCCACCGTAAATATTTAGTTTGAAAATTAATTCCGAATTCAGTTATTCTGTGGGCGTGAGTGAGTTAGGTAGAATGCAATGCAGCAGGCGGGACATATCTAGTTTTAAACATGTCGCACTCACGGTGAGGTTAAAAGTAGAGGGTAACCACACCTATGTGTCACATATAATGGTAAGATAAAGCCCTTGTGAAACGGCCTGGGATGGGTCTGGAGAAAGGGAGGGTGCTGTGTTGCGGTTTTTAGAACCTTAATTTTGTAAAATAACAAGCCTTGTAAATAATTCCCTGTAAATATCCCCATCTTCCAAAGGTCAAAGGTCGAACCCTAGTTAGTCCATATTGCAACACGGAGGATACCACAGGAACTTCTTCAGTTATTTCATTAGTATGTGTTTCTAGTAAGGCTCTGTTTCCAATAGTTTGACTCTGCGTTGCATTAATCAAATAATCTAGGCCCCTTGTTCAATCCCATTCATTTTGCAGCTTTCCTCCCTCCAAATTGTGTTCCTTTGCTTTCCAGTAGCGCTGGCTGCCTGGCTCAAGATGCCATTAACCATGCGGTCAGAGCGGAGAAAAAGGGGGAAGGAGTTGTCGGAGCGAGGCGTAGCCCTGTTAAGGGCTGAGTCGGTGAGCCCTCGCGACCAACCAGGGTCGAGGCGAGCTCACAGGTGGGTGTGTCCTAAAAGCAGGTGGCTTGATACGCGAGCACGTGATATAAGCGCTCGCGTGGGACTACATACAGAGATGAGACGGGAGCGAGAGAGAGAGAGCTGGCGTGAGAGTTGCATGCACGAACAACTTCTAGCTGAGACTTCTGCCGAACATCAGCGCATCAGGAACGTTCAAAGCCTCCCTCCCCGATTTATGAACCCCAATAACTAAGGTCCGCTCGCATTCAACAATCAATGAACAGCGCTGGCTGCCACGTTTCGCCGCGGAACCGGAGCATGGCCCGGAGTGGAGCGTGGACCGGAGTGGAGCGTGAACAGAGGCCGGAGCCAACGCTGGCCCATCTGCTTGGACCTTCCTTCCTGCTATTCCCCTTTCATGTAAGTCTGTTTGTGTTGTCCTGGGCATGATATTTAAGACTGTGTAAGCTTGCCCTGTGTCCTTTTGCTCTTCTTCTTGTACATGCCCTTCTTTTGTTTCCTCTTTTATTAGTATAGAAATAAATCATATTTGTTCTTCCTACCTTTTGGTTTCCTCTCATTCGATCACTTTCGTCTTTTCTCAATTGAGTATACGTGGCACGATTAGAACCGCTCAGAATCGGGTTAGTCTTCTTGTTAATGGCTCGGGCTTCGGATTGTTCAACCGCTCGGCAATTTCCATCTTGTCTGCGGTCCGAGCAGAAGTTATCTCCCTGTTTCACGGCCAGGGGTAGCATTCAGGTATTTGGGACTTCATTGACCAATCACCCTGGCTGCTCCCGATCGGAAGGAGCATTATAACTTCGAGGGTTGGGGGAACGGCCAGCTTAAAGGACAAGGGGATTAACCCCCCCTTGGTAACGGGAGTGCCGACCCCCGAATCCATAACAATATTTTGGTTGTACAATATTATTGATTACTATTGTTGTGGTACTGTTGTACTTAATACAATATTTGTTTGTTGGTAACAATTGGTGTGGCTTCACCATTGATCTTTGACATACAGAATAACACATCTTTCTGCCGTGACTCCTCTCGGGGCTCGGAGGTACATCGTGACCGGGGTTTGGGGAGGAGCACGTAACAATACATACACCCAAACACATATACACACACACACACACACACAGATGCATACATACATACACACCCATACAAACATACACACACACACACACACACACACACATACATACATACATACATACATACACACACACACACTCACACACACACACGAACACACTCAAACACTCCGTTTTCAAACCTTCACCAAAACCTAATTAGTCTGAATCCATCCACAACTCTTTTACATCTTTCTTACAAAGAAACAAACAGACAGAAACAGGTGAAAAAAAATAACCGCTGCGGACGTAAAGAGAGACAACACCAACTTGGACTCACTGTTAACACCTTTTACCTTCACTCACATAATCAGTAGCCACATCACATCATCAGTTAAGAATCCTTTCCTCGATGTGGTGGAGATGACTGAACTTGGTAAATGGAAGGTTCATACCTGCACCTGTGAGGGCGTGCCACACGGAACGTGGAAAAACGAGTCCTTTCTCTGTCTTATCCTGAGCTTGACGGAAAGGTCTGTTTTGTAATAAAACATTTCAAACATTGTTTGTGCATAATATCACTCGTTATAACATCAATTACAATTTCAACAACCAATTCGTAAAGCGACCCTTGGAGAAGCTTGAATAATCAACCACAATGTTTATAAAATGTTTTTTTTGTTTTTTTTGTATACAGAATCGAGGCTCGTGAAAATCACCACGTATGAGGAAGAGAGAGTTTGGATGAGTAGATAGAAGTCGGTCCATATTATCAGACAGCGAGATGTAGATGGAGTCATCACTGTTTGGTGGACGGTACAACACACATATGAACAAGAGGTGGGAGCGAACGGGAAGCCGCAGCCAGAGGTATTCCTGGGGGTGAGGTGGAGAGAGGGCAGTGCAGGGCGAGTGAGAAATAGAGTTTTTGATAAAGATAGCGACCCCACCTCCAGGACGAGGCTCAGGTCTATCATACCGGGGGAGGGAGTAACCCGGGAGAGATACTAAGGAATCAGAGACATCATGAAGGAGGAAAGTTTCTGTTAAGCAGATCACGTCTGGTTTGTCAGAAGCAACCTGTATGGAGAGATCAGTTAAGTTTGAACGAAGGCTCTGGATGTTTGAGGTCCATGCCGTTAATGAAGAGGAAGGGGGAGCATCGGATACAGAACAGGGGGGGGGTGGGGAGGGGTAGGGTAAGACGTGGAAGAGGAGGAAGAGGTAGGGAGAGCTGTTGGAGGTGTGTCAGAGATTTCAGAATGGCTCGGAGAAAGGGAAGGATGGGGCGGTCAAAAGGTTTGATGGTGATTGGGTGAGGCACAGTGAGGTGTTATTTGAGGAGGAGGAAGAGCGAGGCAGAAGGTTGGGGGAGATGGAGGTGAGAGTTGGAATGGGGAAGAAGCGTGGAGGACGCTTTGAGGAGGAGGGGTGAGAGGGGGGAAATGGAGAAGAAATGAGGGTGGGGAGATTTGAAGGGGAGGGGCGAGGGGGAGTTTATGAGGGGAGGGGTTAGGGGGGAGTTTAGGAGGGAAGGGACAAGGGGAGGAATTTGAAAGGGATGGGAGATGGGGGAGATTTGGAGTGGAGGGGTGAGGGGGGAGTCTAGGAGGGGAGGGGCGAGGGGGAGTCTGGAGGGGAAGGGTGTGGGGGGAGTTTTGGAGGGAATGGGCAAGGGGGGAGCTTTGAAAGGGATGGGTGATGGGGAGGATTTGGAGGGTAGGGTCAAGGCGGAAGATTTGAAAGGGATGGGTGATGGGGAAGATTTGGACGGGAGGGGTGATGGGGAAGATTTGGAGGGGAGGGGTGATGCGGAAGATTTGGAGGGGAGGGGTGATGGGGAGGATTTGGAGGGGAGGGGTGAGATTGGATTTTGGAAAGTGTACGATTAATGGGAAACGAACATTTATTGCAAAATGAGTTTCTTGTGACCTTCGAGTCAAAAAATACGTTTGAGGACACTGGAGGGGGGGTGGAGAGCAGGAGAGTTTAGGGAATGTATGAAAGAGGCACTGTAAGGGATGGAATTTTTTTTTGGAATGAATAGATTTGGTGAGCAAGTCGAAAGCAACCTTTTAAAGAAGAAGAAGAAAAAGGTGTTATAATACACGACAGAATACAGTACTTCAGGGGAAAGTTTAAACATTTTAAAGTTTAACAGAGAAAACTATCTGGGGAAATGTGGGTGAAACACGTGGTCGAAGAACGAAATAACGAATAAGAACAACGAATAAACGAAGAAGAACAACGAATAAGAACAGAGAAGGAAATGTTTTTTTGGTTTTTTGGTTTTTGAGTTGAGATTTTA